>NW_026712277.1:10160437-10582170 GCF_030504385.1 Musca domestica
ATCGATTTTTCAAACGTGCCTGTGGTTTATCATTGCCCCTACAGCAAGTTGTGTTGTGGTGGTACGATAACCGATTTTCCTTTATGGTATCGAAAAAATGCAAAAATAGCAGGTTCGGGAAGAGAGCATTATAAATCCAATGAAAAGTGCATACACGGATTACTGAAATTATGTGGTGTCAAAGATACCGCTTTTTTCCTGTTTGGAACTTTTGCAAACTTATCGGAAAATTCTTAATTAACAATGATATTTTATATTGAATGTATTTTAATATTGACATTTCAAGATTGACATATCTTATCATATCTTATAGTGATGTTTGTTTGGAAGAATGTTATTTTGCATAGTAGAACTATAAGGTAAAGTGATGCAGTCATATGTAATATAATTTTTTCAAAATTTTTTCCTTAGGCAACATCTCATTGTCAAAATCTATGTTTATAAAATCGAAGAGGTGAACTGTTTTCTAGGCATTGATATTTGACAAGTTAAATTATAGAAAATGCCGAGTTGGGTATGCTTATTTGAAATGAGGTACCTTCATTTCATTGTACAATGTTAATTGGAAGAATTCTTAATAATTTTTATTTTCATGTGATTTTATTTGGTTGGTTTGAAGATGTGACCTTGCGTATCTGGATAATACGGATGTTCGAAACATTTTACTATGATGGGGAAGGTGTATTAGATACATACATAATTTGGTCTGTTCAAGAACTGCAAGAATGTAAACATTTTACTACGATAACAGATTTTTCCTTTATAATATCGAAGAAAATTCCAAAATTAGTAATATTGTAGATACTGGATAGAGCAAATATCACTGAAAAAAGCCACCTGTAATACGAGACGAGTGAATTTATGTAATTGTTATCACAAAAACAAAGTCATTCGTGTGAAGTCTAGGCAATTGTTAAATTATTAATCTGGTTGATCATTTTTTCTTTGTTTCTTCTCTTTTGTAAAATAACGAATTTCGATTCGTTTTGTGTGCAATGTGTTCCAGTTCAAATACAAAACAAATTGAACAAATTCAAGTGATGTTTTAATATGTGGCCATACAGCTTCATTATTCTTATATACCATTCACATAGTGTTTACACTTACAATGTGGCAACATTAATTTAACACCAGCTGGTTGTTGACAATAGAAAAACAGCGTCGTCCTCGTCCTCTATGGCGAAAATTTCGGAAATATTTTAGCATTTTTCACTGGAAAGTGTATTAATTTGTATGTGAAGAGTGTTGGCACATAATGTTGCTATTGGTGATAAAATCTTGCAAGACAAATGCGTCAGTCAGCATCCAAAAAGAATCAAGTGGCACAAGCCAGGCATCGCCTGAAGAGCCCGATGACAACAATAGTAGGCAAAATTTAAGTGGTTCCAGTACAAGTTCAAATAAAAGCAGGAAAAGGTTTGTGAAAAAATTTTTTTTTATCAAACAGACTACAGAATTCCTCTTAATTTCGAGGTCTTTTTCGCTAACAATATAGGAGAATTGACTTGTAGTCTTAAGCAGCAACAAATGTGTAGGGAATGTAATTACCCCCTTAAAGGCAACTCTATTGTGATTTATTTGCGTGTAATCTTCAATAGTTTAAAAATAACAAGATTTTTTAAATAAACTTAAATTTATTACATATTATACTTTGCAGAAAACGTTGTGAATTCTTACATTCAGTGATTTTGAATCAGAATTTGAAGACTGTGATTTGGATGGAGGATCAGTTGCTTTGGAAACAAGGCTACGTAAAGTGGCGCGTAAAAATGCATTGTCTCATGAAGAAATGATGAAACTCCTACACGTAAGTTTTCATTTATGTACGTGCGCAAGATTGCTTTGATTGATTTTGTTCTTAATTTAGAAATTCGTTAAAAATGAACACATCCTTGCACTCATAACCTTGAAGGCTGAAGATGAGCTGGCTCGTGAGAAACTTAAGGCTGAAGATAGAGCCATTATTATAACAGATACTCCATCCATTCCAAATTAACCCGTTCGAAAGCAAAGGAACTCAAGAAGCAGCCGATTATTTCATTGCCAAAAATCCTGAGTGCAGAGCAAACAGAATAGCATCACTGATTAATGAAGAGCTGAACTCGGACGAAGAAGATGAAGAATATACATTCAAAGAAAAGATTTCGTGGTAAGATTCTTTCTGATATTCGCATTATTTCAGTAATTTATCTTTGTCATTTACAGTCAGATGATGATCCAACACAACTGCTTCCGATTTGGACTCCAATCCGCGAACTCCTCAAACTCCAGCCGTTCAAACCGAACCGGATGATTCACCTGTAAAACTTACTGAGGATGGCTGTTTCAAGGTACCGCTTAATAAAAGGGTCCCCAAGAAGAGCTCAGAATCGCAACTCGAACGCGATCGAAATTGTGTCTGCAACAAACCACCATA
Organism: Musca domestica; assembly: GCF_030504385.1. NCBI lineage: Eukaryota > Metazoa > Arthropoda > Insecta > Diptera > Muscidae > Musca > Musca domestica. Next base: position 10,162,854 of record NW_026712277.1, read on the forward strand.
GAAGATATTGAGTCTGAATTTGTTCCACCCGATGTTGACTACACTGAGCCGGCAGAACCAGATTCTCAGGTGGTCGATGAAGATTGGAATCAATTTTTAACCGATTTCTTAAAGCCACTGAGTATGTTTTCATATTGATCTTAAAAATAAGTCACACAAAGTAATAATGTAAACTGTTTCAGATTCTAGTTTAGTAGGAGATGATGACGATCCCATTAATGACCCCGAATATGTTGCAGCTGAAAAAGAACTTGGGTATGTACATTAAAGATTTGCCTGATAGTTTAAACAAAGTTTTTTACGTATTAACTTATGATAGAAATGGCAACTGCCCTCCCATAAAGGTGAGTTTGTGGGTCCTGTAATCCTTTTCTTTTCGTCCTACCGAAAAATTATTTTAACATAACATCACCGATTGAGTAAAACATTTTGGGTCTTTATCAATTGTATAATATGAAGCAAGATTACGTTGTGAGCTATGGCAACACTGTCATATCTAATGTCTTTGTTTTCTATCGGCATTCACAATATACAACTGCATAAGCCAGGAACAAGTAATTGATAAATTGAAAAGTAATTATACTAATTACAAAGTGCAATACTATTACATATGCTAAATATGCTGTTGTGATTTGTGAAAACCCCTAGACTCCTCCGAAGTGCTTAATGAATTGTGTGTAAAATGAGTGATACTTGTTCGTTTTCCATAAATATGAGTGCGAGGACAGCAGTTTGTAAGTACTGGAATATACATTTATATCCAATCATTGATAAACTTTCCATATTTTAGCAGTGGCAGCAGTACGAGCAACTTCATACAGGACAAAGAGCAATTCGATGCGAATCACTCAGATTCATTGACCCAAATTAAAACCACTGACGGAAAAAGAAACTTCAATCTATTTAAGTACCGGCAACAAACTATTATTTACTAGTGGAAATATTTTAACATTGATCATACGGTAGTATATAGCAACAAATTGTAGCGAAATCGTTATCAATTCACAATTCATTTTTTTTTTTTGCAGATAGCTTACACTGAATACCAGAAGAATGCACAGGTATTGTTGGCATTTGTCACCACATGTGTGGTAAAATTAAAGGATCGCTGAAAGTCAGTTCAAATTTCATTTGCCATTGAAAACCAAACATCCAGATATTTATCAAGACTTCATCAGGCGAAAGAATGATTATACTGCGACTTCTATTAAACTAAGCAAGAAAAATCACAACAACCGTACCACTTTATGCCCGTCAATTACTGACACACAAAATGCTGAAAACAGCAACAGTTTCACCACAAAATTCTTCAGTTCCTGATAACCACGAATCTATCATTTGACACAGTGCAGAGACCGGCATTTTTGGAGTTGTTTTCCTATGCTGATATCGCAATAGAAATACATCCATCCAATTATTACGAAAAACTAGTCAAGGATACATGCGATTACAAACGAATGGAGTTGTTTCAAATATTTAATGCCAGCACATTATATTTTTGCTGTACCCTTGATGTATGGAATTACAACGGATTCTATTACATTGCGATATCTGCTCACTGGGTTGATGATGAATTACGGAGGCAATCTGCATTGTTAGCATGTAAAAAGTGTGTGGAAAATTTGGCATGTCTGGAGAATTTGTATCATTTGTATAGTGCAGCTATGACACAATATGGTATTGCTCCTACACAAATTGTTGCCTGCACAACGTTAAACATGCAAAACTATTTTGATGATTTTGGCGAATTGAATTTGGGAAAAGATGTATTTCAGAACACGTGCAATCCACAACTGAATGATGTTGCCGAAAAACTGACATTTTTATCAAATCCGGATGCGTTTCACGTTAATGCATTTATGTTAGATATAATAAAACTAAACAAAATATGGGGTGGCAACTTCTTTAGGAAGCTTAACAGTTGTGGAAAGTCCCTTCACAGTAGTTCAATGGAAAAGTAAGTACATCCTATTCTTCCGCGCTGGCCACAATTTAACACCAATTTTTAAATCATTCCTATTTCAGGTGCTGCAATATTTGGCGCATATATATGTCAAAAGAACAAACAGATGTTGTAATGTCCTTCCTTGGTGAACCCTTGGTAAAGCCATGTCTCTACTCCGTGACATCTCTATATGCAGCCATAAAACAATTGTTGAACAGCAAAGAACAACTCAAAGACATCTCTAAATGCTTAAATGTTCCTTGTTTATCAAATCAAGAAATTGACTATCTACAAGAATTCTTGCTTGTGTATGAGCCAATGGCTATGGCATTTGAATTTTTAGATATGACACAAAACCACTATTACGGCTGTTTCTTACCTACACTGGTAACGATAAAATGGAAATTAATAAGACTTTATAACTCGAAAAAGCTGTGTCATTTGCAAGATGCATTGCAACAGCTAAGGGAGGACCTACAAATGGATTTTAAAGATTATTATAACTTGGATGGAAGCAAATCCGATTCAATTATGGCTGCACTCACATACCCGCCAGTTAAAACTCGTTTCCTTTCAGGACTTAAAGACAACATATATTGTCTAAGTTTTCATCCACGAAACATGTTGCTCAAATATGGCAAGGAATATCATAAAAGAGATGACAACTTTCATAATCAGTATACATCACTTGTGAATATATCATCAGCGGAATGTGAGGTTACTGAATTTTTTGATTTTGGTGATTCAACTGATTCTGGTTTGTATCATATTTTCAAAAATAAAACTTTAACTTTAAACATTTACTTTTTAGCTGCCGAAAATGGAAACCTTCCACAATCATTGAAAATGGAAATTGATTCATATTTAGCAGATCCTGATGGTAGTTTAAAATCGTTACAAAAATATCCGACTGTAAGACGAATGTTCTATCGTTATAACACCTGTATACCATCACCATCGTCGGTTTCACGTATATTTCCCGTGACAGAATTGTTGCGAACCAGTTTAAGCTCTCCTTGGGAAGAGGAACAATTTGAAAATAATTTCTTCTACAGCCACTATTACGTCAACAAGAATCGCATGTAATTCCATATTATTGTAGGTATTTATGAAATAAATAACTCTAACAAAGCAACCAACCTTCTGATGAGGCATGATTTTTTTCTGAACCAGTATAATAGATGTTTTTAGCACAAATTATTGCTGATTTTAACTTTATTTAATATTTAATAAAAAACTGACTGTAATCAAAACTCATTCATATTATCACTTATAGTTGACGCTGAAGAGCTGAGAGATGTGAACATCTCGAAAAAAGAAATTGCGGAGTTAATGACTGAACTTTTAAGTAACTTAAATGAAGGCATACCATTTGATAGTATTGAGTTGGAGACCCCTCGTAAATTCATATTGAATTATCAAGAGGAACAACAAAATACAACACCAAACACATCGCCGGAAAAAATAAGCGAAAATGCGGAATGTGTAAGCCGACAATTACAATTTGAAGAGCAGGCATCAATTCAGGAGCCGCCACAGCAGCCACAAGAATCTATGCCGGAGTCATGTTCTATAATATCATCAAATAATGTTACACAACAAAATATGTCCTTCCATCCGGACGTTATGTCCACTCCTTCGACTACGCACAATGGGCAGAATATCGTAGAACAATCTCAAGAAAACGATGAAACCTTGGCAATGATTCCAGTGGCAACACCTAAAAAGAATGCCGACAACTCCCCTTCAAATACAGTATCCATTCCCGCCAACAACATAAGTACCCAAGTTGATGTAATTGCCGTACCTATACCTGGTCAACCAAATTGTTTTCAACTAGCAAGGGTTGTCAATTCGACAGATGAATTGATGGAGAGTGGAACAAAAGTAATTACCGGTTCGAAGTTTCTAAAGGAGAAATCGAAGGGAACTGCTGCGCGATATGATGTGCCATATGAAACAAATTACTCCGGAGAATACATCTCAATAAAGCGGCATGCCATTGCCGAGTACATAGATAAGTTTGAAAGCCTTAAACACGCGCAGGTCAATCAAATTTCAAGTACTACAACTGAATCTGAAACACCGTCAGATAAAGAATTCACAAAATATCAATATGATTTAATGCAACAACAAATGCGAATACACGTACAAATGCTAACGCAAACCTATATACAAGTGTATTGTCATCCCGAGCTGTGGAAGCTAGCATCGAAACCTAAAGAGATGCTTTTAGAGTTGCAGCAAAAGTCCCAAGATAATGCCAATTTCAAAATTTGGAATTTGGAAAAGGCAATAAATCTTATAAATAAATGGTCGCATGACTTGGATCAGGATACTGAAGAGAATAGAGCACTGATGCAGTTTCTTCACCGTGAAGTGGAATTGACGTAAGTTTTTACAGAATTTTAGATTTAATACCAACCATTTCTCAACAAGTTCTTTTTCCGTTGTCTCCTTTTAGAAATCACAATACTCGGCAGATTCCAAGATTCCATCCCCGTCTCTTGGATTGTTTTTTGGAATCTGATGTTTTCATTTACCCCGAATATCTGCCACGAATGCCGTTTACACCCAAGGTATTAACCATAGAACACTTCTCGCCGGTGGAATGCTACTTAATAGCCATGGGTCTGGAGAAACACGTAAATCTCATACGCCAAAGAAAAGAACGTATTTTTAAGAAATCTTCGGCTGAACGATTGGCATGCAAACGATTCACCAAAGATTTGTTACCAGGAAAAATCATCGGCGTGTTTGGGACCACATTGTTCAAATGAGAAATGCTGAGTATTACAATCCCATCAAGGTAATTGGTTCAGTACACTGTTTTTGAATCGTGAGTAAATAAGGGTATCTTCCTTAGTATTACTTTGAACACCAGAGGGCACCACCTGTAGAGTATACACCTATAATTGGCTTTGAAAACAATACCGTGCCCTTGCCCAAAGATCGGTTTTCTGAATTGCCACTAGTATTTCAACAATATTTGCAAAAGGTAAGAAGCTTTAATGTCATTTCTTTTTATATTGTAACAAAAAGTAGCATTAACACAATAGGTAGTTGTTTCTGAAATGAATGAAATATTTAGTTGTCTATTACTTTAAACTATTACTTAACCCTAATAATGGCCGACACGATCTCTGGGAATGAGACGTAACTCTGAGCCATGTTTTAAAAAGACATTTCCAGCCGTTTGTTGAGGGCTAATACCAATACCATCGTCAGTAATAATTGCACTGGTGGCAGCAGGAACTTTGAATTCCTCAGCGGCGAATTTCAGGACCGCTGTGAAGGGTGTAGCTTCGGGTACACTCAAAACTTTAAATGGCAATTTGGGATCCGAAGTTAAAGTAATCTTAAAAGTAACCTTGGACATGTTGGCTATTTGTGTCTGCTTGGCAGATTAACTATTCAATGACAGTACCTAAAATGTTAGTGACGTGGTCAGTAGAAAGTTTGTTGGTTTATAGATTATAGAAATTGTACTTACTATATATGCAGTTTTCAAAGGAACGCCACTAACTTATCTACTTAGTCGACTTTTTTCTTGCTAAAAGAAAACTGTTTTCCAATAAATGCAATACTTTTTTATTAGAAACGAACAAATGACTTGTTCAATATGTGCTTCGCCTCCAGTGTAATGTGTTTTAGCTTGACGTTACTGTGAATGAACATTTGATGTAGATGAGTTATCAATTCATCGTGCATTGTTGTGTTGTCATTCATGTACATTCCTTTTATAAATTCACAATAAACTATCGATAACTGGATTGATTGTTATTGTTTGTTTTTTTTTTTGTTAATGCCAGAAAAACGCTCCTCCTGCGCCTCCGAAACCAAAAAGGAAACCCAAAAATCCAAACGTGACGGTGTCAGATAAATTCAGAAATTCATTTTTTGAATTTGTACGAGAAGCCGTAGGTGAGGACATTCTTACTGAGGAAGAGAATATTGATGAGACACCAGTTCAGACACATCCATGTGAATCGCAGACATTGTCGGAAAACAATACTCCAACTACACGAAAAAGGAATTTACCAAGCAACGACGCACCCAAAGCAAAAAGAAGAAGGCTTCCCCGTTCATTGACCATTAATGTAAACTATGTTTTTGGCAGTCCTCCAGCTACGAACCTGCCCTCAATACTTCCAAATACTTCAAGTGTTGCTGGTCTAAATAATACCACATTACTATCGTCCGCCAACAATACTAGCACAGGAAGTCTCTTGGACGCGACGTCGACAAATACAAACGTTGATCATATAAACCGAAGTTGTAATGCCAATAGCTCAACCTTGGATGTACCAGTTGTGACGTACAATTTTGATGTGACTACAAAAACACTTCAGCCGCAGTATGGTCAGATTTCAACAACATTTAGTCATCAGTCGGCTGATATAAATACTGCATCAATCGATACCGTAACGATCTCTTCCGATGATTCCATGCAAGGAATAAATCATGCAGCGGACACGACTGCATTAACTCAAGCCGCTGAAGATAACTCTCAAATACCAGCACCGGAAAATTCATCGACTGGCACAGGTCATGCTGAGCCAACACAATCTCCCACAACTACAATAGATAGAAGTCCTGAGGCAAACAACTCCACAGTTACAACATCCGGAGATCCAGCACAGTCTGCTACAAGTACAACACCAATAAACCCCACCACTGCCAAAAGTCCCCAGGGGTCCAAACGGGATACAACTTCAAATTCAGAAAGAGATAGGTGTTCGGACGCTTCACAATTAATTACATCTGTAACTACCCTTTCCAACGTAAAATCTATTAACACGACAAATAGACAACCTCAGCAGATAGACTTAGGAATAGTTTCGAAAAATTCCCAACCAAATGCAACATTCAGTGATGGCAACAAAGAAAATTTAAATACCACACTAAAAACAAAGCAGCAGTGTGGCAAATACCGGCGTAGAACTGTTATTCTATCACACATCACAAAGTTGAATAGGAGTATAACCCGAAAATCAATAGCCTATCGAGAAAAACGATCTATTAAACAACGTTGCGAAGATTTAATAACCGCCTACGGATTACATTTGGAGACGCTGCAGGTACGCCACAAACACTCACCAATTGTACAACATTTCTATCGAAGGTTTAAGGCTTTGGAATTGTACACAAACCTGCTAAAGGGCTTGAAAATGATTTGCAACAAGAGTGCCAGTAACAACAATGGAGGAAACTCCAGTCCCAGTGGCTTAAAACGTTCCCGCAATTCAAATGCCGAAGATGAGAGCAGTCCATCAACTCAAAGAATGGCTAGAAAAATTAATCGGCAGGAGGAGAACTTCAGACACATGTTACTGCCTGATACTCCAGAGGAAGCTAATCGTAAAGATGCAAGTAAGAGAATGAACAACAATTTCTCTGATTTCTCCTTAACTTAATTCATTTTTCTTTGCAGTTTATGCATTTAATTTTTATGAGAAAGTGGAGGAAGCATTCAGGGCATCCAACAGGGCAGATGATTGCAAAAAGTTTAACACTATTTTAAAAACATTTGATCCCAAAAAGGACAAAGTATCGGACTTATATTATGTAAGTATGTTCTAGGTTCTATTTGATTTACCTCTAATCGTTTTGCTTTGTGTAGAAATTGGAAAAACTGTTTTTGCCAGACCATCCAGAATTGGCACAAGTATTCCTGACATTTCTCTTGCCGTCCGAGGCGGCAGAAATTGGAAAATTTTTTGAACACTTTATGATAACTAATATGACAACATTCATCAACAAATTGAACATCTACTTCAACAAACAACCTGCCCAAATTCGCAAAATATACAATTGCCTCAATGAATTAGCTGATGATCCGGACGTGACTATGAAGAAGATTGAGTCGAAAATCATACCCCTCCTAAAGGGTAATCAATTCCTAATAGACTGGTTTATGCAACAGTTTCCCAAAAGCACTCCTCCCGAGAGGTAAGTTTATAAATTTTATTTTCGGAGACACAATTTCATTGAAAACTATTTTTAGATTATTTTCGACACCGGAGCATATATTGAATGTTAAAGAACAGCAATCGAATCGTCCAGGTGAACATGTAGAGACAATTACGGACATGGATTCAAGCGTAAATGATACTCAAAACCAGGCGCCCACTTGTCAGTTAAGGGTATGTATGTCAAAATAAATAAACAATATTTTCTATTGACAATTTGTAACTCATATTTTGCAGTACATTAATGGACGTATTTTTTATGGATCTAAGATGTTACTGCCCGCCAAATTGTCCTTTATGGCTGTGTCATACAAAGACAATCGAACGTCTACACCACCTGCACAACCCTCTCAGACTCAGATTACTGGGTGTGTCCACGCTATTAAGGACCACGGCGAAAAAACGTTTGCAATCTACATCGGAGCTGGCAAACGTTGCAGCCAACACTGAGTCTACCGATGAACAGGACAAATCTGAAGAGGAAGATGTATCGAAGGTTCTTGTAATCGATACTACAGCCGAAGAAGATGATAGTTGTTCATCGTTTGAACCTTGTGATGAGAATACTCTGAAAGCACATGCTTTGCGACTGAATCCGTCATATTATGGCTCCACTTGTTATTCGGCAAGTGCAACGAGTACACCCAATTTAAATAGTAATTTCCAAGGTCATCATCCCAACGCTAAAAAGGTATCATTGAATTTCAATGAGGAAGCTTCCACTGCGGGCAATACACCAGCCACCGGAAAAACATCGCCTCGCAAAAATCAAGGACATCAATCATTAAATTCACCTTCGTCCACTGCAACCTCTTGTCAGTCACATGCAAATGTCCGTGAAAAACGAAAATCTCCGAGTAAGAAAACAAAATCTCCGCTGATACAAGGCACCGGCAGAGCAGTTCGGTCGTTCGGCAACCAACCCATGGTTGTCATACATGAAAATAATTCAGCCATACAGTGTGCAAAACGTTTAAAATCCATGGTTGAAACGCCATCGGATGAGCAAAACTTGAATGAAGACACCGTTGTTGATACCAAGGAACACATAAATATTGTGGCCAGAACCAAAACTAGTATGAAAAGTTCGTCTTCGGTGGCGAACAGCGGTGCTGTAACTTCCACCACCACTACGCCTTCCTCAACGTTCATCCCAAATGCCAATACCAATGTCAAACAAGAACATTCGGACGATTTAGAATTTCTACCAGAACACGCCTCAATCACACGAAGTCCTTTCCCAACACTTAAAATGGACACCGATTCCAATGAAGAAGATGCAGCTCCAGCCAGAAATGCCTCAGCATCCAACATTTGTAGCGATGAAGACTGTAAAATTGATATTGTTGCGAATTTGGTTACGGAACCCACTGAAGACACAAACGAAATTCCCCGTCCAGTGCCACTACCATTAAATGCAGCTTGGACTAGAGATGAGGATAAAGTAATTTTAATTGAAATGAAGTTGGGCTCAACAAATCGGGAAGAACTATACCGACGTATTGCAACAAAGCTGCCAAGACGGACTTTATTCGAAATAACGGCCAGACATCAATTCCTTGTGGATTTTCTGGCAAAGCTACAAGGCAAATAGATTTTATGTTATATGTTTTATTTAAGTTAGCTTTAGTTTACTACAGCTGTATATAGTTATTGTTAAAATGTTTTTAATTTTAATAAATTACAAGACATTGAAGTGTTTTTCCCCAAAAAGGAAAGTGTTCTCAGAGAGGCAAAGAAGGGAATGATAGACTTTATCTTATCTGATGAGAATCGGTCAATAATGGAAGTCATTGTATATTTTATTGAAATGTATTTTTTTTTTAATTTTCCTTACACTCTAAAAACTTTGGTTCTTATTTCAAATATGAGTATTACTTATACATTTTTATTGGAATTGGCATTTAATTTTACGGATGAAATGCTCATTATTTCATCATCTCCCACCTCATTGATTTCATCGTCTTCATCCTCAGCATCGTCGTTGACAATGTCATCTAAATTTGGGGTCTTAATACGATTTCGTATAATTATATCACGTTCGGCTGGTGTTTGCAAATGCAATGGGTTGGTAACAATTTCACAACCATCCATATCACGTCCTTGCAGACCAAGTGTCAGATTGACTTTGGATTGATGGCCACTAGTTATTTCGCCGGTACCGGATGATAACTGTCCTCCACTTACTGTACGTGCAGCGTTGGCCGGTGGTGGCTTCAAGCGCGATGGGTCAAGCAGAGAAGGCATTTTTGTAGATTTTTTGGGTGTACGGGCAGGAGAACTTTTCCGTGAGTTATTAAATGATTTTAATTGTTTCGCCCTATAGAAATGATAAATAGTCTTAATGAGTCCTTGTGGGAAATTTGAAGATACTTACGCTTCTATTAGTTTCAGCAAAAGCCGGTAATATGCTTCATACTCTTCACTGCCGAATTCATTGGGATCGTGGCGGGCATGTTCATACATATCACAAAATTGGTGTATCATTCTTTGTCCGGTGCCATTGAGACATGAAGACAGAGTCGTAAGTAAGAAAGCCCTTAAGTTTTCGTGGGCATGACGAACGGCACCATCACTTTTGGCGATTTCTCGTTCTGTTTGGAAAAAAGAGAATTATGAATAAAGAACGATAAACAAACTAGACAGTTTACCTAATATTTTGATATCATCTACCGCCTGCATGCGATAGTAATATGGTGGCAAAGGTTTATCCTTCTGCAGTATGTACTTATCGTCATTCCACAGTAACTTCGGTTCGACTTGTATCTTCTGTATGCAATCCAAACGTCGTTCAATTTCCTTTCTGAGGGCCTAAAACACACAAATCTCACTTTAGCTGGATACCAAATCAAGAATTTGAACGTTTGCATTACCTTTTTAGCATCGTTACCAACTGGGACATGAGGACCACGACGGCTTCTCAGTGTAAAACGCATTATTTGTCTTTTGGCGAAGATGAACAACATTACAAATGTCAGAACACCACCGCCTATGATAATAATTATCATAACACCCGATAATTGCTCCATGTTTGGTTTTGTAAATTGATACTTTTTCTGAATTAAACTGGATTGCAGAAGTTTTTTATGCTAAGACCGTGTAGTGGTCTCAATCTGTTCAACCTCTTTTAGCTCTTCCAAAAAGAATTGATATGCTTACTTTGTTTGACAATTATTTAAAAGTATTTTCCATTTTCACAAGAGAAAAACAAATATCTTGTTTGACTTTTTGGAAAACCTTTCCCTTTTTCCATGGCCCAACAACATCTGATAAAAAGGAAGTAATTGTGAATGAATGTTCAGTGCAAACAAAAAGTAAACAAAGAGGGTAGAGTAAATTGATAACACAACCAACAGCCTGAAACACCAACAGCTTAAGGCCTATTTAAACTACACTTCATTTTAAAAAGTGGTCCATCTTTTTAAAAGGGTAATGCTTAAAATATTGCGAATAAATTACTGAACGCTTTTTAATTGTCTTTGATCGAAGAAAAAATAATCAGACAGATCTAATGTCAACTAATCAGTTGTGAATGATTTTCCTTGCCAACTCACCATTGTGAATTAACGAGGATTGATTGTAGAGCTCTAGCACGTCATCCTTAGTAAAATGTTTTGATTTCTTCCTGCCAGGCCGAAAAGTTGCCAGAAATAAGAGAATAATGAAACTTAGTACGAACATTAATCAATTATGGAATAAACGACGAACCAATATCGATGAAAACTGGTATACCTATTTGTTTTTTGCGGTCCTGCGTTTCGTCCTGGTTTTCATACAGACGGGCTATGTCCACCCAGATGAGTTTTTCCAGTCAATTGAGGTCATGAATGGTAAAATGGGAATTTGTTATTTATAAAATGTATAAATTAATGGCATAATATTTGCAGGTGATCACTTTCGCATTGAACATGTCCGGACATGGGAATTTAACAATACAATGCCGGTGCGTAGCATTACTTTACCCTTTCTGCTGCTGAGAGTTCCATGGAGTTTCCTTGAGTTTGCAGCCCTTTATTTGAGGGAGTACTTTAGCATAGAAATACTGTGCAGCTATACTTATTTGGTTTTTCCACGTTTGATATACTGCGCCATATCATTTGTCAATGATTGGGCTCTGTATCGGGTGTGCATGCTGTATAGTCTTCGTTTTGAAATACGTCTACTGGCATTGGGCAGTAGCTGGGTAATGCTGGTATTTGGCACCCACACCTTCTCCAACACCATAGAAATGGCATTGTGTTCTGTGCTGTTATATCTGGTGGCCGAATGTATGATCACCACCAACACCATTGTGTACAAGAAGGAAATACTCGACGAGAAATATGACAAGGCAGCCTCAATTGGAGAACGTGTAAAGATATGGAAACTGAAGAATGCTTTGCCAACCCACAATTTCAATAAGATCTTTGCCATGTCAAGTTTATGTGTTATCGGGGTGTTTAATCGCCCCACATTTTTATTGTTTGGAGCACCCATGGTTTTCTATTGGCTTCTACGTGGAATGGGTACCAAAAGTGTAACCTTTACCGACTTCCATTTACGTATGCTGTTGTTTTGTGTAAGTGCCATACCAGCCATGCTGTTCTTTGTTCTTTGCGATTCACTGTACTATAAATATTTGACATCTGGAGAAATTATGACCAAGACCATAAGCATAGATAATTTTGTATTTACACCCTGGAACTTTGTCAAGTATAATTTAGATCCCAAGAAGACATCAGAGCATGGCTTGCATCCAAAGTATATACATTTGCTGGTAAATGTTCCCTTGCTTTATGGCATTTTGGGAGTAATTGCCATGGTTTCCTTTGCCCAATTAATGATACGATTCTTCAAAGCAGAATACCAGGGTTTGCCAAGGGCACAAAGTATTGTAGGTCTAATGTCGGCATCGATTTTTGTACCATTATTCTTTTTGTCGTTGATCAATCATCAGGAGCCTAGATTTCTCATACCCCTAACATTTCCCATAATTTTGTTGCATGGACCCAAACTTGTGACTGGCTTCTGCGCCCACTATCCGTTTCGTGTGGAAAATCCATGGCTGAGATTATGCTATGACAAATTCCTGTGTACGAAATCCTCTGCCATGTATGTCATGAAAATATGGTACTTTGCCAACATTGCTTTAACAGTTTTCTTTGGTTTTATGCACCAGGCGGGCGTCTTTCCCATGGCCCAACACTTTGAACAACAAATGAAACTTAAGGCCCCCGATCAGCATATACATTTAATAACCTCCCATACGTATATGTTTCCAATGTCCCTTGTAAACATTCCCAGTACACAAATGGTGCACTACAATACCCAAACTGGTCAAAGATATAAAAAGCGTAAAGATTTCTACCTCTATGAATACGGTGGCCTGGACATGCCCCAACTAATGTCTCGCATACGGCTCATCATGTCTCATTGTGAGCTGAAAAAAGAAACCAAGAAGCTAAGATATCGTTTATTCTTGGCCATTCCATCGTCACTAAGTGATGATCTCAATTTGGCTTTGGTCCAAAGCAATGCCACTTATATGAACTATGAATTGAGACATGTTTTCTATCCGCATGTATCGACAGAAGCTTTACCACAATTTCTGGGAAGACATCCTGGTATTGTTGATCCACCCCATTGGTCGGATGACGACTTGAAAGGTACCTGTCTATTGGAACAGGAACCCGAGTTAAGTTTTAGCTATGCCAGCAAACAATTATCGTCGTTCATCCATCAATTCGGCTTGGCTTTGTACGAATTTGAATTAAAACGAAATATGCCGAAAAACAAAAAGACCCTGACCAAGACAAAATGTTATACATAACAAGAACGATTGCTATTATAGATTGTTATTTTATTACAGCTAGTCCTTAAATGAACCAAAGATATTCTGTTTTGAATAGTAATACTCGAAATGAATGTTTAGTTTAAATCACTTTCTACATTCCTGCAAATGAACAAATCAACTCTATACTTAAAATTCTTATAATTTTTACATTTGTGTATATATATTTTTAAGAAAGAATAAATGCTTTTTATAATGATGGAATCGATAAGAAATAAAATCGCATTTTAAAGCAATTGATTTTTATTCTCAATACATTTAGGAAATGATTTCAATAAAATGGGCGTTCTTCCCTGAATGGAAAAATTTGGGTGAGCACAAGGGATTCTCACATACCACTGATCCATATCTCTCAAGACCTTACCTTTTGAACCATTAACCAAATGAAAGATATTTTTATATATTTGAAAGATTTTTTTTTAGTTTATTCACGCTTTAAAGTAGTTGTTCTTTTTTCATAGTTTGATTACCTTGTTGTTTTATCTTTAGGCTTTAAATACAAGTAAATTTTATAGGTTTTGTTGTAATTTTAAAGTAGTTTAGGCATTTGTTTTTGAGATTGAAATGAGCATAAATGTTCTATTGTGGCTGATTTAGTTTAGTTTTCATTTATATAAGGATAACATTTTACTTAGGAATTGTGTGGGTTAGGTCTATTATTTTGTTTTTCCACAACTTAATTCTATACATATTTAAAGTTTAAAATTTGGAGTTATTTTTATTTAAATTTTTGTAACGTATATTATTTTGTTAAACTGATTTGATTTTTCAATGCTAATAAAACGCTATTTAATTTAATTAAAATTATTAATGAAAAATATATTTATTTACTAAATGTTATTTCTTCTTCTAACCAGTTACTATAATAAAAAGTGTTAACGATTTTGTTGTTTCTGCTTTCTAGTAATTATAATAATAATAATAATAATTTTAGAGCAAAAATGTTAATGAAAAAACGTTTGGTACCCTTTTCTCTAAAATTTAAATATAATTTGTTTTTGTTTTATTTTTTTATTTAATTAATATATGATGTGTATATATTTCTATGTAAAGTTAAAGAGTTCATAAAGTCTATCAATATGTTAAGGTTTAAAGACTTGTTAGTTTTATTATTAGTTATTTTTTAAACATACCTTTTTTTATTTAGAGAAATATTTAGTTGACTAAATATTTAAATGCTCTTAAATTATATATTGTTTAGGTACTAATGCTCCGAGTTTAATATGCTTTGTTTATTCATATTTATTAAATATTAAATAGTTTATATTAAGTAATATAGCTTTGCTACGTAGTATGAAGAAATATTTATTTTTTTTATATTTGTATAGCGATTTCTTATTCTGTTTTCATAAAGTAATCATAAAATATATATATTTGGTTTGTTTTTAAGTAGCACTAATGAGAGAACATGTATTTTTGGTTATTAGCTAGAAACTGGCAATATCATTTTAAACAACACTGACAGTTTAAACAAATTTTCAATCTGAAAAATATTCAAGATAAAATTTGTTGAAAATGTCATTGTCTATTGACAACCATTTGCTGCCAACCAACTGAGCTGGATGTTTTGCTTTGATATACAATCGTAGATAAAACATCGTTCTTAGCGCTCACGTTTTTCTTATTTTATGGCTTTTGGGAAATTCATTTTCATTAAAATTCTATGCGATTCAAACATGTTTTCTTATATATAATTTATTAATAAATATATTATTTGATACTTAAGAATAATTATGCTAGAAAAGATTTAAATTTGTCTAACCTCTTAAGGTTTGCTGCAAGGAGATTTCCAGTGCTACATTAAATCGAGCAGTAGAAAAGTATTTGAGAATATATAATGTTGTAATTTTTATGAAACAAAACGATACTGGTTACAGCTGCCCTCTTTTAAATTTTCTTTAATCGCATTTACCTCAAGAATAAAACAAAATATGTTTTCAGTTATTACTTTTGCCATCGTATTATTCTGTAAACATTTCTTCGCATTTAATTTCTCATCTTCCGTGTCCATAAATGTAGATGAAGTATTCTTTTCTCGGTATAGTAGAAGTATATGAAATATATCATAAGGATTTTTGTAGCACCGTGGTTTTGTTAAAGGGATATCAAAACATCATAGCATGTATTCTATCATTCAGATTGTCTTAAATTGTAATTAGGATATTTGTTCAAGCTATCGTTCGATAAAAATGTAAATTCCAAGTTCAATTTACCATGGCAAAGCAATTTCTCATGGCAAATCGTTTAGAAACCACAGAAATGTAAAAGAAGAGTTGTATTTTGTTTTACAATTATTAGATGCATATTATTATTATTAATATTAATTTGTTCTTATTTAAATATTTCTATGTTATTTTGGTACTTGAAGACTCCTAGCATTTCTTTGCTGCTATTGTTATGACATTTAAAAAAAGGGGAGAAAAAAACTAATTCAATACATTTATACTATTAATTTTTAAATTTCGTAATTTCATTTTTTTTGTTGGGGGTTGTACGATACCCCCCACTTTTACAGCTCGAATAATGCAGGGGCAAACATTATTAGCGAGCTTTGATTTTTACAATTTTTAATTTGTGATATTTTTTTGTTTTCAAAATAAAAAAAATATGTGTATTTGATTGTAATTCCAAAAAGTTTTTTTAGAAAAGTAAATAAGATTGGAGTTTTAGAAGACGTTTTAGAGAATCAAAATAGTTGTTAAAGCATATGTTATTGTGTGGAGAGTTAAAATATTGGAAGATCCTTTGAAAAATGCAATATTTTTGTAACATTTTTTTAATTGAAAGAAAAAACATTTAATTTTTGTGAATAATAGGAATGCATTGATTTTAAATATATTCTTACAACTAATTTTTATTATTCTTTTTTGATAAAACTGACTCTTGCAACGAAAAAAGAGTCTATAGAGGTAAATTAGAAGTGATTTGAAAATCAGAACTCTGGAGAAAGCTTTTCATATAGTGTTGATGTGACGATTTAAAGGCAAATTTTTAATTGGGGTATGGATATGCAATGTTGATGTCAGGAAATATATGGGAGAGGAAGATAGCAAAATTTGAATGAAAATGGCGTCATAGATGTTTGTTGGAAATTAGAAGGTATTATTCGATATAAAGTACTATTTAATAGAAATATTACAATTTTGGTGTATTATTTTTACAGGATAGTCTGGAAAAATATTTCGAAAGAAATTATCCATGTCTTTATAAAATATTTTCCAAGAAACATATTAAATTTTACTAAAAGTTTAAGCCATTGATTTAAAAATTTTTAGTTTTATCTTTTGGAAATTAACATTCATAGTAATGATTAAACATTTCAAATTACGAAATTGTAATGAAATTTAAAACTTATAGGATATATTTTTGGAAAACTTGTAAGTAAACTTCCCAAAGAGTTCTACAAAGGAAAGTGCACATTTTTCAAAGAAAATGTTGGTGGGAAATACTCAAGACTTGATAAAAAAAACCACTCGAATGCGTTTTGAAGACAACGTTTATGATATTCTATCGTTAAGATTTTTTATTAATATTACTTTTTTTGTTGTAATGACATGGCCAGGAAAAGATGCCTGGCTTCGCTTTAGTGTTTGCTGTTTTATTATTTTGTTTTTCATTTGATTTGGTCTAAAGTAATTGTTTCGCCTTTCCCTTCTTTTTCTTTTTTACTGCAAAGTATCCTCAATTAAAATCTCCTTTTACCAAATACTATCAAATTAAAATTATTCCTTTTTAAATTCGTTAAAGTTTTAAGGTTTTTCTTTTACCATAAACTAATATTGCTTAAGATTGTTGGTTGGTAGTTGATATGTAACTGAAATCTATTTTTTATACCAAATTATTGGAAACATAGCAGAAAAACAAACTCAAACTGAATTGAAAAATACAAAGTACAAACGAAAAATAGAAGAAGAAGAAGAAAACGTAAGGATTTTTGTATTTGTTTTTCAGAAAAAAATTTATTTAAATATTTCTATTCAATAACTTAATTAAATTCAATAATTATTGCTCTGTCTTTTTGTTTCAAGAAAACTTTACACAAATTTACACTACATTGTAGGAAGGAAGAATATAGAGATAGCTGGGGGAGGAGGAGGAGAACTTTTTTTTAAACTAAATATTTAAAAATATAAATATTTCAATAAGTATAAACAATATCATTTTAGGAGTAATCATCATTCACATGCTTGCATTCATCACGTTGTCGTCCTAAACGTGAACAGTCCGTTTTGGAGAGGGGGGTTCCGGATGTGACTGTTGAACCCAGTTAGCCGTTTTCTAGATGCCATTCAGTCAGAAGAATTGTTGTTGTTCTTGGTTTTGTTGCTGTTAACAAGTTGCGCTCACCTTATTCGCTTATATATGATGTCATTGTTGTCACTGCCATTTATGTGGGCACAATGTAATCGGGATTCATGTAAGAGAAGCCCACAAATTCCGTTTGATCCAAGTTCATCATGAAAACTTTGTCTGTGGGCGTTAGATCGGTCTTTTCCGAGGTGAATTGCTTGTCGAAATTCGAAACGTCTTTGCGGTGTTTCTGTGAAAAATCAAAGGGTCAAATGGGGAAGTCTTATTATTTATCAGAGACTTACTATTTTTGGTTTAAATGGTGGCTGCACTTCACGATTCTCAATCTTTTCCCAATCAATGCGCCTGAAGAAGGGATGTAAGCGTACGTCCTCTTCGCCTGTTGGGCCACAGCCCAAACGTTTACTGGGTTGTTTAGTTAGAAACTGCAAAGAGAGAGAGAGAGAGAGTGAAGAATATTTAAAATCGTTTAAAAATAGCCAAAAAGTTTGAATACTTACACCTTTACAGGCCTCCTTAGCCTCTTTGCTTAAACTCTTGGGATATGATACATTATGGTCTGTAATGGCTGCAAATAATTCTTCCTCATCCTCGCCGTCGAAAGGCGGTTGGCCTACTAGCATTTCATACAAAAGGACACCATAGGCCCACCAGTCAACAGATTTTCCATAAGGTTGATAAAGTATGATCTGCAAGAAAAGAAAATGAGATTTGTAAGGAAATTACTTTAAATAATTAACCTAAATATTTAATATTTTTTCAAAATTGCTTGTCAAAGTATCCAATTTCGATTATTAATAGAAATTTAGGATGGAATTTCGAATAAAAAATTGCCCATTTGTTAAATTAAATCCCAAATTTAAATTGAGCGGTAAATAACAATTTTCCTTTGAGGCTTACAAATTTGGGGAATTCGAATTCCAGTTTTTAAATTTCAAATTTATTTTTTTATTGAATTTTGTTCAAAATAACTATCCATTTTATACTAAATCCCATTGTTGTCATCATAATATTCCTTCTAACTCACCTCAGGCGCAATATAATCCGGTGTACCGCAAAATGTTTTTGTTGTCTTATCGCCAATAATATTTTCTTTGCACATACCGAAATCGGCAATTTTCACATGACCATCGGAATCCAATAAAACATTGTCCAACTTAAGATCTCTATACAAAATGCCTTTGGTATGCAAGAAGAATAGGCCAGCGGCAATTTCGGCAGCATAAAAACTAAACACACACACAGAGGCAGACAAATATTAAAATTTTGCTTAGAATAAGGAGAATATCTACTTACACAGCAACAGGCTCTTTAAATTTACCAAATTGTTGTATTTGAAACATTAAATCACCGCCATTGACATACTCCATGACAAAAAACAGGCGATCCATTGTCTGGAAGCAGGAATGTAATTGTACCAAAAATGGTGGTTTCTCTTGCAGGGCCAGGACACGTTTCTCAATCATGGTGCACTCGACATCATCGTCCTGGATGATGACATCCTTTTTGAGTATTTTAATGGCATACAGCTCTTCGGTGCCTTTGCGTTCGGCCAATAGAACCTGAACAAAAATTTGTTATGGGATATTTAATGTAAACGTAAAATGAAAGAAAGAGAGAGGGAGAGAGAGTGTGTGTGTCTCATACCTTGCCAAATGACCCCTTGCCCAGCACTTTAATAAAATTAAAGTCACTGGCTCTTATCATATCTTTGGTCTGACTTTGGCTATTGGTTTCGGAACGCATTACCAAAGGTTTCTTCTGTGATGATTTCTGTAAGTTAAAAAAAAGGAAACCTAATTGGAGAATTATTCTCTTATCCGAAGAGGAAATGTTACTTACTCTCATCTGAGATTTAAGTTTAAGCAAATCTTGTGTGGCATCAGCACATGGCACATTGTAATATTCCCCCTCTTCCTGGGTAAGCAGTTTGAACCAGCCATTGGCGGGATTCTAGAGAACGGAAAATTGTAAATAAAAGCTTAAAATGAAATGAGATTATCTACCTTAATTATTTCTGAGATTCCAAATGATAGGGCGCCCATGAAATCATTGCGCGAAGTACGATCCCAATCCCAGACCTCTATGAGAACTCGTCGATCTTTGTCTTCGGCTTTAAGTTCACTGAAAAGGAATTCAAGTTACTCTTCTATGATAGCTTTACTCTTTTGTCAAAACATTCTTATTAAAATAATTTTTTTTTGAAAAATTTCCCTTTACGACGTCGAGAAAAATCGCAAAAAATAGCAGATTCTTACAGGTTCTGCAACATGGCAATTATTTACATTTTCTATGTTTTCATTGAGTTCTCAAAACTGTAATGGACGTCAAAAATATTGTCCTTAAAAATAAAAACCTCTTCTCAATTGAATATATTTCCACTTGGGTATGTTTCCCATATTTGTTTATTCTTCTTCTTTTTATCTACTTACTATGTAATGGTTTCATTCCACACCGGGTTTAGGCATGCCTTAATCGTACGCGTTTTCTTCTTGCACTTCTCATGTTCATCGGGAATAAGTTTGACCTTAACATAAGGATCACTTAGACCATTTGGATCCATGGGAATGAGATTTCGACCTTCTTTAACTGGAAATTACAAAAAAAACATCTTTAAGTCATTTCTTTACAAAAATATTTCTATATTTTCAAGTTTTAAATCCATTTTAAACTGCCATTGAAAAAACAGAGAGCGAGAGCTCCCCGGTGGAACATTTCAAATATGTTTCCTGCTCACCATGTTCGTTTATTTATTAATAGTCTTAGTATTGCCGCAAGCAGTGTTGGGTGGCATATCGACAATGAAGTTGGCTTTATGGTGCCCAACCCCCCTGACAAATGGGGAATTTCCATGTGATTGGGAGGAACGGAGAGAGGGAGCTGGCGGTATGTATTTAATATGCCATCTATTTTGTATTTTTTCCTGTCCATAGTTATGGAGAATATTATCGTGTGTTAGATTTGTTGTGATTTTCATTTCAAGCGGAAATATTTTTTATTTTTGTACTTCAAAAGTTTTTTGCTTTTTTTGGTTCATCAAAGGCAAGTTCTTTAATGAGGAGAAAATGACGACCGGGAGGGGGTCTTATTATAGATTTCTTACGAGGAGGAAAGTAAGGAAAATTATGATATCTTATTATAGATCTTAAGGCTGAAAATTATTGTTGTTGTTGTAGCAGTAGTACATGTAAGTGTTTGCGTTCAGCACACCAGTTCCTAAACGTATGAGTGATTTCATAAATTTCTTATATTTAATATCACTCATACGCAGACTTTTCATACAAACGACTGGGGCCCAAGGAACTAGATGAGCTCGACAGAACCAGATTGGCTCAACTCCACTTGGAATTTTACAAATTAGTATAAACATCCGCAATAGTTGATACAATAAAACATTAGCAATTTCTCAGCAAAGCTCCTGAACTTGTTCCCATTGACCCATTATCGTCACCATCATGTCATCCATAATTACCGCATTTTTCGAATTTCAAACCCATTTTCCATTTTGTTTTGGCATTCTTTTTTTTTCAACTACTTACTCATCACGGTTAAGGTGTTGTCTTTGACACCCAATTCCAGAAAAATGCGTCCACGTCGCTCAGTGTGATCACATCCGCATAAGCTGGGCACGTTCTCCTTGCAACGTGCATGCACGTTCATGTCACATGCTGTTCAAGGTAAACAAAAACATTTGTTTAACCCAAACAACAACCGCAATGGAAGATAACAAAAAAAAAAAAAAATAAAGAACAACAACAAATTATTCTATTTATCCTCAACAAAAACAACACAACAGGGTATTGTGTTGTTGTTTTTTGTTATTATGTTTATTATTTTTTTTTCAATGGGAATGGGGTATTTTGTTGCAACTGGTTGTTAAAGGTGGTGGTGGTGGGTGGATTTAGTTTGGTGGGGGATGATTAGTAAAGAGACAGTGAAAGTATATTTAGTTAGCTAGATTTGGTTTAAAATAAAAGGACATTAGACCAACACTCATAGACACACACACACACGCAGCACATACATACACACCCCCACACAATGGTATTATGGCATGATTTGGTTATGAGGACATAACACACACACTCACACTCAATTGTTAAGAGAAAAATGAACCCATTTAAAGCAATTGAAACCGGAAACAAATATTTAAGAAAACAAGAATAAAAAAACACATACTTACCTGTTGTCGCCAGGAAGTCAAAGGACCTTCTTGAGCTCAAAAAATAAATTTAGTTTCATTCCATGATTTCCGAAAGGGGAAATTTGAAATTGATTGAAAACATGTTGGCCATTCTCCAGCAACACACAAGGTCAGTCATTAAGGACATGTGAAGTGTATTAAATAAACATTGACTTAGTCCTTCTTTCAATGACAATGGTCAATGGTTGGTAGTTTTTCTAGGCAATCTTTTGGCAATATTTAACAAAACAAGTTATCTTAAGTACGGTCAACTGGCTGAGGGAGAGCCTTGTGTGTGTGTCCTGCTTTGTTCACATATCCAAAGTTTATTAGGTCTTTTAGTGCCGGACACACAGACACACATATCCACACACGCTCACACATTATGTTCGAATTGAATGTGGCAAAATCAATTTTCACACGAATAAACCTACAAAAATTATTGACCGTAAAAGTGTAAACATGTTCCACTTTTTAATAAACATCTACGACTAGGTGTAATTTTCCAAGTTCCCCCATCTCTCCTCTCTCTTTCCCTCTCTCTTCGTCGTGTGTGTATGAGTGAGTGTCATAATGTAGCTATTTTTATAGATTCAAAGACCTAACACACAACTGTAAAAAGTTGTTTTTTTTTTTTAAAGGGACATCACATGGCTTCATCTGTTAGGATTTCACACTTAGCTTCAAATGAAAGGATATATTTTTATACCCACACACATACACACACAGATCTTTTATGTTGCCATGTATATATGCTTAGAATATAAAAAGTTTATTCCTGACAAAGTCAAAGTTTATTCTCTAATCGTTTAATAGATTTTTCGAAAGTGAAAAAAGAGGTTATTTGCTTAAAGGCCGAGGTGTTAAATATTTGAGAGACTATTGACATTCTTGGGAGACGAAAAGAAAAGGGATAAATTGGGGTTAAATGATTGAGTATTTTATGAGAAAATTTTGGTGTTTTTCCACAAGGAGTCTAAGAAGTTTTCTGTGAATAATCTCTTCCGAAATTTGGTGAAATATAAATACAATTTAGAATGGCCCTTTTTCTCTGCAAGGCTTAATGGAATGAAATTTCAAAGTAAATGCAAATTCCGACTAATTTTGGTCTTAAATTTTAAACAATTTACAGATTTTTTATATCCTACAGCACGATGTGCTGGGGTATTATTATTTGGCCAAAAATTATGTAACACCTCGAAATATTGGTCCCCGACATAGGAAACAATATATGGATCTTCCTGTCTCGCCGAGCTGAGTCGACCTTGGACATTCCCACAAGACTCAGCACCATCGCACTCAGCACGCGCCACCCAAGAATGGTTACAAAATGAGTTTCCTCGCTTCATTTCCAGCGCACAATGGCCACCAAAATCTCCGGATACCAATCCGTTGGACTACTGTGTCTAGAGTATTTTGGAAAGCAAGGTTGGCACTAAAAACTACCAAAGTGTCGGTCACCTCAAGCAAGCGTTTCGCCGGGAATGGGTCAAAATACCGCAGAGCAACATTCGGGCAGCGTGTGACGGTTTCATTGGCCGCCAATTCGAACAAATCTAAACTTGTTATAAAATTTGATGCTATTTTCGACATTTTTTGCTTTCATTCAATAAAATTAAAAAAAAAGGAAAAAATTATGGCGTTTGACTTTGTCGCAGCTTTTTTATCCCAACCTGTATGTAAGGCATAATCTATATATTTTTATAAAAAAAATCTAATCAGATTTTTTTTAATTTATTTTTTTTTTGAGAATTTCTGTTTCTATCCCCCACATTTTTAAATGTTTTTGAAAGTCCTCTTTGATATTGGTAAATTATCACCTGTCTGTAAGCATTCCGCATTTCATAAATAAAAATAGTAATCCCTTTTTTTGAGTTCACCACAATTTTTGTCATTAAATAAAAATTCAATTTTCCTTGTGGCCTTTTTGGAAATAAACGTTTTGCAGTGGGAAATGCTGGCATGTGTCTGTGTCTGTGTGTAAAACATTAATTGCGTGGTGTTTGGTGTACCGCTAACTGTAATGAAGTACATGCAATTGCAGTTATGACAATTTGCATGGGAGCGAGCGAATGTGTGCGTGTGTGTATGCGAGTAAGCATTTTTAATTATAACTGCGTTTTATCCATAAAATTAAAACAACAGCAACAACAACACCACGTGTGACACACTCACACATGATTAAGCAATAATATTATGAAGGATATGTATAGTGGAGTTCAGGCCAAAGCCATGTGGGAGAGAGGGAGAAAGGACACACACACAACGTATAGCGAGTCAGCTTTTAAAGACAGGTGGTTGGTGGTGTTGAGATTGAAAATTGCCACTGCCTGACGTTGTAGTTCGCACACAAATCCCGGCCATAAAATTGCTCTGCCCTTGCATGCAAATTGTGCCTTTCAGCCTCGATGATGCAGTTGACTTGAGCTCAAGCATCCGGATGAATATTTTCCGAATGCCATAATTAAAATTGATTAAAATTCAATTCCAATAAATTTTTAATTTATTACGTTGACATTATTGTGCCGGATCATATAATCTGAGCAAGGAGTTCACATCCTTGAGAAGACGGAAGGCAGGCCAAGAGAGAGAGAGAGAGAGAGCGAGTGTGTGGGTGGTTGGGTGTAGTGTAATAAATGTAGTGTATGTAGTGTAATAAATGAGAATTGTCGTTGCTAGTAAGGCCCAAGGTGACATTAAGAGGTGTGATAATTTATTTTAAGAAGATTAACTCTATTAAGAGTGAAATATTTGGAGGAAGACTCCTTGTGGGGAAATAACATTTTATTTAAGATATCATGGGAGAGACAAAAGACTGTAGTTGAGATTTGGAAAATTGGGTATTGTTTTTGAGTAAAAGCCGCAAAATTAATAAAATGAGAAATAAAACAGGAATTTAAATTTTCAAACCTCCCATTAGCATTACAGATGACTTAAATGTAGAGAACTTGCTGAAGTGCTCTAACGATAGCCACTTGTGGTTTCAAAGCGCTTGAATTCCATCACGAATAACTTTTTTTTCTGGAAAATACTCACCAAAATGCTTTTGTACGCTTGTAAGCAATATAATGAGCTGTCACTGGAAAAATTTAAAAGCTGTCGGACGAGTGGCGTAGAAATGACAGCAGTCTGAAGTTGGCTGCAGTTTTTTCATCTCATCCTGCATATTGTACCTATTTTGCTATATGTTCGATATCTTGGCTATCAGCATCACTGTAATGGTCAGAAGTGACCTTTTAATGTCTTTGTTATTTGGCCGGAATGAAAAATATTCGCGGTTTAGTGGAAATTTTTGTATTTTATGATATAAAAATTATGGTTTATCTTACCCGCTAAATATTGTCCAATGACCGTACAAATTCGTATGCTTCTGCCCAGCCATAAAACCTAAATCCAAGCAAAATTCCTCGTTGATTGATTCACAATTGTGGCCTGCAGAGCAACTGCAAAACCAGGAAATTCTCCTGTTTTTGGTACACTTCAACCCCCAAATATTTTGCGATCATCTCCAGAAACCATAGGGTTCTATGCTGGCCCTTACGCCACCTACATTTTCAATTTCGTGACCATCGGGTCATAATTGGGACTCGTAGCGTGATAACAAATTAACATGGACAGACGGACGGACAGACACACAATCCATAGTTTCCATAATTTTTGGACCAGTTAAACTTATAAAACCTCCAACACATAGTGTTTTAGGGTATAAAAATCCATTTTGAATTGCGTTTTTCTTTTGCAATCTCTTTCGCATTGTCATAGAGAAAGAGACCATTCGAATTCTCTTACGCTCCCAAAAGTATGCAACAGATTTGAACTCCCTTGATCTTTGCAATAACATACAACAAACACGTTAAAGCAATTCTTTTATTTTAGATTGATACTAATGTCCTTTTAGTCTTTCTTTGTTTTTTTTTTTATGTAGCATGGTTCGCATGATAAAGCGAAAACGAAAAAAAAAAACAAAATGCAACAGGCAACAGGGTGTTGAACGAATCGTTAAATATTTCACCTTGCTACCGTGCAAATGTACTTCAATTTCCGCTATTTAAATGGAAATTGGAAAGAACGTCGTAACGAATCTTAATGGCAACAACTGTAGCCACAATTGCTACAACACCAATAACAACAGCCACAAGAGCAGCAGTGGCAACAACAAATAAGCAGTGGTAAATAAAATGTCAATTTGTTGAAATTAATGTGTTTTTGGATAGTGAGTGGCAACAGAGTGGGAGAGCGAGAAACGGGGGGAGAGAGAGAGAGATAAATAGAGACTGGGAGATAGTTGTGCTAAGTGTGCTGTGCACAAGTGGCTGGCAGAGCAGCAACAAATTGCTTTTTTGGTATTACCACTGCTATCTGTTTGGAACATATGGTTGGCAGTGTAGCGTAGTAGTAGTAGTGTTGTGTTGCACATGTAAAGTTATTACTGCTGCTGTTGTTGTCAGTGTATTTTGACTTTAACACACCACACATTTATTTGCTTTTCAATTGCAAATTCACAATAAAGGTTGTGTGCGTTTTTGTGTGGTTGTTGCATTGTTACCACCTCCAACCATGGCCCTTATCGCAGTAGAGTTTTTTTCCTGATGTGTGAAGACAACAAATTGATTTTCTCTTTCAAACATTTCATTCATTAAATTTATATAAATGTGGAGACTGTGAAATGTGTCTCGTTGATTGTGTGCGCGTGTATAAATGCGTTTTTTATTTATACAATTTATTTCTATAAATATAAAAGAGAAGCGAAGCAGCGATAAAAACTTTACGCCATTCATGGGCATTGAGCGTGTAGTTCTGGTTTTTATTGTTGTTGCTGCTGTGGCTGCTTTTTGTTGCAATCCATCAATCTTTAACAATGTTGAGATTGTTTGCGTGTCCCTGTATATCTGTTTTAGTTGGAATCGTTGGTTTAGCGTGTCAACAACAACAGCAGCAACTTGTAGGAATGCTGACAAATACTTTTATCAATAGTTTTTTTTCATTCATTAATTTTCTTAGAAGGCAACAGAGAGTTTTTTTATTTTATTTTTTCTTTCTCTTCTCCAAGTCATTGGTGTGTCTTGCAGTTGTTGATTTTTCAAATGAATTGCATTTTCAAGTGACTTCTTTGGAAAATAAACAAAAGATAGAACAAAAGAAATGCATTACTCTTCAGCCACATGGTGTCTTTTTTTCTGAAAGGAGGAAAAATTGTTCTCAATTCGAGACTTGTTGAGAAAAAATAATCTTTGGAGGGCCAAGACCAACTAGATTTTCTGCGATAAAAATAAACACAAAGAGAAAATAGTTTTGTAACAGAGCGGATCTATTTATACTCTACACCACTTTGTTAAGAGAAAATTAATAAAAGCTGTATAAGAAAAAAATGTAGCGCCTCAAAATATCGGTCCTAGATCAAAAATATGGTCTACCGATCATTATGTCTCGAAAACATTCGATAAAATAATGTAGCACCTCAAAATATCGATCCTAGACCAAAAAAATTGTATACCGATCATTACGTCTGGAAGATGATTCGATATATCTATATACAGTTATCTGGCAATTTTGGACCGATCGCCACAAAATTTAACATGGATGAATAGAATAGACGGCTAGGTTTTTGAAATAAATTTCTATACAAAAATAACATTTTTCTCTACTTTGCGCTTGCTTTTTAATTGTGGACTGTTCGAGTTTGGGAAAAAGCAAAAGTCTACTATTTTGGATGTTAATCGGATAATTTACCTGTTGAAATGGGATTGAACTTTTGTGTGACAAATACCAAAAATGTGCTTTCTATTGAGAATTTTTTAGTGTTGCGGACCACTTTTCGACCAAATTACCATTACACGAAAAGGCACTTCAGATCATTACATTGATGCTGATTTCGTTGACATACATAGACAGACACCGAAATACAGCAGAATATAAACCAGAATATAAATTTTTAAAATATTTTTTTTTTTGAATTTCCATTAGAAAGACAAAGGACGTAATTATAGGGTATTTGAAACGAAAATTTGCAGGGATTCAAAGAATATGACCAGGGTTGATAGAAGGTTGGACAAAGAAGACTACTTTCGACAAAAAAAAAATTGAAAAAAAAAAACTTAGTAGTTTTGACACTATTAGGGTTTGAGTAGGGCCTACATAAAGTCGGACAGAAATCCCATCTGGCAATCAAGTTTGCCGTCAACACACATATTGTGATTTGAAATTCAAGTATGGTCAAATCACAATACTGAAAAAACTACTCATTTTATCGTCAAATGGTTGTCAAAAGTAGTCTTCAGGCCGACCTTATGTAGGCTTTGGTTTAAGTATCATTAAATTTTCAAAATATTTCAAAAAATATATATTTTTTAATTTTATTGAAATTTCGACTTATTTCCTTAAATCTGTTTTTGGAAGTAAAATTTTCCTACAGCCATTTTTACAAAAATATATCAAGTGTCTTTGAATAAAACTCAAAGGTGCCACGGTACGTATAATTATTCCCATAATGTATACGCTCC
Source organism: Musca domestica (assembly GCF_030504385.1). Taxonomy (NCBI): domain Eukaryota; kingdom Metazoa; phylum Arthropoda; class Insecta; order Diptera; family Muscidae; genus Musca; species Musca domestica. Next base: position 10,191,595 of record NW_026712277.1, read on the forward strand.
AATGGACCTAAACCAAAATGTGAAAATTCGATAGCTCTGACATTCTTTGACCTTAGTCATGAAGTTTTCTGAATTGAACTGTAAAAAGTTCTGCAACAATAACATTTTCTGTCATGTTACAGATGATGTCGATGCAAATATGAACCTGGATACGACATCGCATTGTGGGCAACCATTCGAAATATTGGCTGAAATATGTGTTTTACAAAGCCTTTGGAAAATGTGGCAGAAAACTTCAAAATTCTTGAAACAAGGAAATATCCACAACCCAAATTTTCGACTCACTTTGGTGAGTAATATCAAATATTTCGAAGACAAGATTTATTTAAACCCAGAAAACTCAAATTTGAAAGTAGGTCGTATAGAAAAAGCAATCAAATGCTTCAACATTTTCCAAATCAGAGTTTTTTGGTTATAAAAGTTTGCTAAAGAAATACACTATTTAGTTTTTCATATAAAATCTCCTATAGTTCTCCTTGTTTATCATGTCTTTTTTAAGATTTGTAAGGAGAATTCAGAGGAATTACTAAATGTATTAGGAATTTTATAATATTTATATTTTATTCATGTAAATTAGTCAAGTTTTATAAAAATATCAATTTATTAAAAATTTCTATATAAACACGTACGTATATTGTCAAAAGCCATGTCATGTTTGCACAAAGAACATAAATAAAATATAATAAAAATAAAATATATCTTCCATAACTACTTAGTAGCTTACACTCCTAAATATCCCCACTAAATGGTGTCATAAAATTTACATTTCAATGGATATATAAACGATTTATCCGATTTATGGAATATCTATCAAAATATCGTCTATAAAAAAAGATGTGAGATTTCTCTACGGCATATGTGTGTGTCTATGATTTCCTCTTGCCGTTAAATATTATATTTGTTGCAGTCTCATAAAATCAATGGCAATAACAAGAGTAGCAAATCGTTGTCTATGCAAATTATTGGCATATTATGCAAATAAAGCAAAAGAGAGATAGAGTAGGATTGGATGCGGTATTTATTTTATATCTTAATTTCGAATAGTAACAAATGGGGCTACCGCATTAATGGTAATGCCATTGTCATAACCTCCATAATTTTATATTCTCTCTCTCACTCCCGCCCGCTCTCTGACACTTTGGTACTCTCCGGAAAAGTATGACATGTTGTGCTTTTGTGACACACAAATGACATGGTTGTGTAGTAAGTGTGTGTGAGAGAGAGAGGGGCTATGTGTGTGCGTATTAGTTAGTTGTATTCCATCTGAGTGGGTACATTTACATTTTGATGGGATTTATGTATGCATGCCATTCCATTTTGTTGTTGCTGCTGTTTTTGTGGTTGTTTTGTCCTACGGCAAGAACAACAAAAAAGACCCTACAACAGGGACTTGCTGTTGCCATGAATATGTTTTCGAAAGGAAAACCATCCACAGCCGTTGCACAGCGGCAAAAACATCAGCTGTGGCAGCTGTAACACAAACAAATCAAAAACCTTTAACGCTTATGCGCCATTGTGTCTGCAAGAGTTATTGTCTGTAACATTGTCTAAGTTGTCCTTCAGGATTTTTTGCCACAGCCACTGCTGCTGCGGCTGCTTGGTTTTGTTAGCCTCATTTGTATGGAATATATTTGCATATATGAATGTACGTATGTATGTATGTATGTATGTACATTGTACATATCCCTGGGCACTTTCTATTGTTTTGGTGTAAGGTTGTCGCACACATATTTGCTTTATCCTGGCTAAAACTACAGACAACCTTACCAAATCACACATACACATCCTTACATGTGTAACAAAAAAGGGATATGTGTTTTGTTTTGGTTATAAATCTTTTTTCGTTCCTTTTTTGTTTTTGTCGGGCTACTTGTCTGCCATTGTCATTCGGTTGAGTAAACCTGCAACCAGAGATGTTCCTCTCTTTTGCATGGGGATAATCACAACGCAAACACATGTGAAAACCAACAACAATCCCCAAACAAAGAAACAAAAATCTGCTGAAAGGATGATGCTGCTGCTGTTGCTGGAGATTATTACTGTTAAACACAATAATGGGCTTGACATTAAAATTCCATTGTATTTTTCGTAGGATTTCGGAGGCTTATTTAACTATTTACCACACATAAACAAAGGCAGGCCAAGGATTCAATCAAATGTTTACATTTATTCTTACCTTTTTCGCTCTCGCTCTCTCAAGAGTAGGGTTTATCTATTAAGACACAAAGAAATACTTACTTGAACTATTCCGAAATGCTTGAATGGGATTTTTTGTTTTAAATTTCCATGAAATGTCAAGATAGGCGAATAGCTTACTTGTGGTTAAGTGTTTATTATTCAAATGGGGAATTTGAAGGAGCCGAAATATGCTTAAAGACTTTGGCAAAAAACGTCTTGAGAAAATCTGCTTAAGCTGATTTCGGAAAAAAAGTATTAAATTTTTCTCACTCTCATATGAGAAATGCTATTGTGTATAAGCTTCTATTTTATAATTCGTATAGGCTTGGAGAACTCTAAAAAGAAAAGATTGCAGTGTTGAGTGTGTGATAGTATCTCTCTGGCTTTAATTTTCATTGAAAAATTCAGATCATTAAGCTCATCTCGAAAGAGAAACAAATAAAGAAAAAATTTGTTGTATTTTACGGAGAATATTGGTGCGTATGAGTACTGTCATAATGTATCTGGGAATTTTTAACGACAGAATTGCATCATAAAGTCCCAAAAAGGCCGCAGACCTTGGGGATTCCAACAGGACTCAGCACCATCGCACTCAGAACGCGCCAACCAAGAATGGTTACAAAATGAAGTTCCTCGCTTCATTTCCAGCGCGCAAAGACCACCAAAATTTCTGGATATCAATCCGTTCGACTATTGTGTCTGGAGTATTTTGGAAAGCAAGGTTGGCACTAAAAAATACAAAGTGTCGATCACCTCAAGCAAGCGTTTAGCCGGGAATGGGCCAAAATACCGCAGAGGAACATTTGGGCAGCGTGTGACAGTTCCATTGGTCGTTTGATTTTGCTTTCATTCAATAAAATTAAAAAAAAAAAAAATGTAAAAATTATGGCGTTTGACTTTGTTGCATTTTTTTATCTCACCGTGTATGTTTTTTTTTAAATTTTTGAATTTTGACCACTATCGTCGGAACGATACAACTGTCATGGAAGTAAATTTGTTCAAAAGGACCTAGGGTTTAATGCTGAGGCCCATTTTGACCATATCAAATGTCACATACGCTTAGCACTGAGGATATTCAAAAGGGTTCTAGTCCGACATATATCTTTAATTCCAATACCTCTTTTTACATTTCTCAATAAATCTTTACTATAGCTTTAGTTATAAGTTTCTATAAAACATAACATTTAAAGTATTTTCATTATGAAAATTCCTATTTGACATTTCTTTATAAAACTCATCATTACACATCTTCTGAGAACGAAATTGAGCCCTTGGTAATCATACCGGTATATGCTATATTATTAGCCATTATTACCCGGAATTTCATTAAAATAAATGAAGAGAGCGAATGGGTTTTATGTGTCTTCTGAAAACTAAAATTTATACGTTTTTGCTCTCTGCCAACAGGTATTTACTGTGTTTTGTATTTACACAACATTAACACATTACAATGTAACACGTACTACACACACACGCCCACTCAAACATACATACACACGTTTAACTAAACACATTAGAGCCAATGTGTTATGCCATCATCTGTCTCATCACGGACTCTCTCCAATACATGTTAATTTGTGTAATTTCCATTTTTTACTAAATTTTGCGTGACTGACCATTGAATTTGAGCTGCTGCTTTGTTGAACATACTCACGTACACACACCGACATGTTTGTTTGGCATAGAAATTCATTGGAGGCTTATGTCGATGGCACTCATCCAACATTGGTAGTTTTCTCTTCCATACTCAACTCAATTGAAAATAAACGTGTAACACAAATTATCAATTAAATATGAATTATAATTAAGAGGATGATGATGTGAGAGTGGGGGCGAGGGTGGGACAGGGATACGGAAGAGCGGGAAATGTTAAATGACAATTATAACGTCTGTTATCCAATGGCCAAGTGATGCAAATAAAGACCATAAAACTGTTGGTCACATTCCTAGTTGGTATGCAATTCGATGAGAACCACTTAAACAATAACAACAACATAATAATAATGTGTACTCTTCTCCCATTTCCCGTTTCCGCTTGATGGATTTAAATCGGAGCAATGCATTTGCATGTCTTGCTACGGCCAAACCAACAACCGCATAACACAACAATAAACACCTCTCTATGAATAGCAACAAGAATAACAACAATGTGAACAATGCTAATACCAACCAACACCAAAAAAAAAAAAGAACAAAAACAAGAATTATCAAAAGAAAGAAATGTCTAAAATAGTGTGAGTGGGCTAAGGAGAGGGAGAGAGTAAGTGGGAGTGAACTGAGGCTAATAACATTAACTCTTGTTTTTATAGTGTGGTAGTCCCATGCCTCCCACTCACTCTCGTACTCAGAGTACTCTGATGTGTGGGAGAAGAGATTTAACTTCTTCCTACTGCTTGCTCACTTCAATATGATTGATGATTTCGAATGCAAAACAACTTTAACCGCACACACACTACAATAGAATGGGTATCGGTATGTATGTGGGAGTAAGAATGGTATGGATGTTGATGTGGTGAGTGATTGAATTGAAATGGAATGGCACGAACCAAAGAATATTGGAATGGAATGATGACAATGATGATGGTATTGTATTGTTGCTATTTTTTTTTTTGCTATGGGTATGCAACAAATATTTTGACATGGACAAGAGACATGGACTGTGTGGTGGTGGTGATGTTGGTACATGTAGTAACTGAAATGGAATTGAATTTACCTCGACATTTGAGACCCTTATGGGTTATACCGTGCAACAAAGAACCGCAGTGATCACAAAACATCGGCGACAGGAACGTTATGTTTTCCCATTTGTGTGGCATCTGATGGGCCTGAGGATAGGTGAGAAAACTAATGGAAAATTAACAGACTTTTTCTTGGCATTGTTAGCAACACTATTTTTCGGGTAACTACACAACATCGACATGTCCTCTGCATAACTAAATTTTGGTTACAATTGAATGGCATTTTTGGTTTTTCGTTTTGGTTTTTTGGAAATGTCACTGTGCATTGATGTGTAGGCCGGGCCTTTTGCCATTTCTCATCAATGTAATTGAATGAGGATATGGGTGATGGACATTTGCTTGTTTTTTTGGATGGATGGACAAGTAACATAACTTCAAAGAGCCATAACAATTTAAGGTGTCCGGGTTTTTTGTGTGGACATTTAAAGGACAAATTATACAAGATATGATTTCTTCTTTTATATATTTTAAATGTAAAAAATAACCGTTTTTGTCTGATTTTTCATGGAATAACTTTTAAATTGCTTTATTTTTTTTAATTTATGTTAACAATTAATTCAAATCAAGTCACCATGGGTCATATTTCTTTTTCGTTTTTCTTTCAAGGATAAGTCACCAACAACCCCTAATACAAATGACAAACAGAACCAGCAATGAAATAACCCTAATTTTGTTTCCACTTTCCAGCCATGTTTATGGAAAGACCAACGACTGAAGCCAATTTTTTTTAAAGAAATGTTTGTTCCTTGTTTAACAACAAAGCAGGACAACAAAATTAAATTTCTTTTACAAGAAGATTCAAGAAAAAACATTTTGTTATACCTAACCTTGGCCTTCCAGCCACAGACATAAATGACCAAGCGGTAGAGAAAGAAAAAAATAGCCCCACAATATACACTGACATAAGTTTTCTTTCATTTCAAGTAGGCCGTTGTAATATTTTTGATACTTGTCCTTCTTTATCCTGTAAGCATGCTTGTCTCGCCAAACAAGATGTTGGTCGTTTTCTTCTTCTCGTTTTTTTTTTTTGTTATAAGATAACCATGATAAGCATCTTCAAAATGTTAGGTGGCCTTGGGGTGTGGGGACGATAGGTAGGTTGCTTAACAAGTTCTCTCGGTATCAGTGGAATGGGATGGTTTCACAATTTGCCATAAAAATTTGTTTTGTTTTCTTTTTTTTTGGGTGAGCTCTAATCAGCTTTTTTGTTGTTGGGCGTTTGTTTAATTATTGTTGTAACCTCTCAAACCATTGCGTTTTTAATTTAATAAATGAATTATTGACAATTTAATTAATACAAAAATTGTATCACGTTTTTTAAATAAATTGCAGTATCTAATGTAATTTAATTTTTAAATTTCTCTGGATTCAGTTTGGAACGAATATAAAACATTCCCTTAAATATAAAGCATTCCTTTAAAGTGTGGAATATCTTCTAATTCATTAACAAGATCGTATTATTAACGCCATAATGTATACGATACATAGTTCAATGAGTCTATATCTGGCAAATGAAAATTATATCTTCAAGAACAACCCTAGTTTAGTAGAAACACTTCGATTTTTTTTCCAGATTACCCTGATTTCGGGAAACTATTTTTTCCTTGTGAGACGGACCCGGGACACCAGAATTTTGACCCGAAAGTTCGAATTTAAGACCCAACATAGACGATTTGAAATCTTATGAAAATACATATCCAACAAGTGGTCACATAAAGGAGTTATTTATAAGCGGTTCGGAAGTTGTAGTCAAATTATCGATTTTTTGTACCTGGATTTTTTATAAAAACCCCTAAAAGTCGAAGATAGGCCCAACAATTGATGCCAAATTATAGCTGATACTATTACCTTTCCAAAATGCTAATTCCATTCAAACGATACCTTATTGTCTATATCGGGTAAGTGGATACGGGTCTAGCCCGGGTCTTGAAACCGAGTTCTGGGGTCCCGGGTTCGACCCACAAGAAAAAAATTGTTTGCCGAAATCAGGATAAAAATACCTGCCTCGGGAAAAAAAAAAAATAAAAAAAGTTGCATATCTTCATCTCTCCTGCCAGATCTAGGCAAACCTATCTGCCTAACTCCTGCAGATCGAACACAAGCTTTATTTGTTAGAGAAGTAGGAAGTTTTCATGAACAAGGTGAAAGAATTTTTAGACAATTTGAAGAACGTTTTTACAGATTAATAGATGGAAGCCAGTATAGGCACCTAAAATGTAGTCTTTGTGTGGGATGAATGGAACATTTTTATAGACAACCTATGAGAAATCTGTAGAAGATCTGAGTCTTCCTACTCTTCTCATTAGGGAGTCTTTATAGACGTCTTGAGAACAGTCTTTTTTAGACGACTTTAAAATCTTCCGTCATAATATAAATATTGAACATGATACAAATGTGATCGAGTACTTTAATTTGGGTCATTTATAAGGGGAGAAGGTTGAAATTTTGAATTAGAGCCGCTGTTTAATCAAATGCGACATCTATACTCTAATATTTTTAAGAAGAAGTATGAAGGCATAACACCTTAAAATATTCATCGTAGGGCCCAAAAATTCTCTATATATATATTTTAAAACAAGGTACACATATTTTTATACTATCTGGAGGACGCCTCCTCCATTGTAATAGAAATACTGAAAAGAATATTTTCAATATTTTCGGTATTTCAAGTCTTTCCGCTAGAATTTTTAGTCAAATGATGCGAAAGTTGGCATACATTCGATTTCTTTAATAATAAAGGTCTAATATTTAATTTTGAGAGTCCTGGCTTAATATATCAGATTTTTAGATTTTCTCTGCTGAGAAGATTGCAAACAGTCAAATTATTTTTATTATAAATAAATATTTTTTTTGTTTTTTTTTTTCTCCCAGAGTCCCAATGCGTATGATTAGCGTTATAACGTATACGCACTGTAGTTCAATGAATATATCCATAGCAAATTTAAAATGGAACTTTTTAGAATCTGTAGGTACCTTCACTGTTTTATTTTGAAGGCTATCTCAAGAAGCCGTAAGAAAGTAATTTAGTTCTTCATATTTGGAAAAAATATCCTTTTTGAATTTGATGCCTTAAACAAGTCATATTTTTTATGCTTTAGTTCTAAAACGTAAATTGTTCCAAAAAAAAAAAAATGTTCCAAGAGCAAAGTAGATTTATAATTTTTAAATCTACATTGTTAGGACTCTGCTATCTCAAATTTTACTTTTTTAATTTTTTATTTTCATTAAAAGTGAACTGTTGGCAGATTGTTCACTAACTGCCACATGTCAAAACGCCAATTTGGCTATGAAAGTTAGTGGCAGTAACAAATACTTTCCAAAGTGACCATCAGGGTTGTGAAAGCACAAATGGCATTTGTTTTCCTGGCTTCTCAGCTCCTACCATTTTTTTGCCTCCCGCCGTCGATACAAAATTTATGCAAAAAACTTGTTTTGAGGCAAAGAAAACACAACGATGAAAACTTTCGACACATTCTATATTTGTACAAAACGTTTTTCGACGTTTTTCCTCTTCATAACAAATTTTTTTTGCTTAGCTAACTTTTTTCGGTGAGATGGAGGGCAGAATAAGTGAATATTAAACTTATATTACATGCCAAATTTGAAAAAATCCTAGACAATCTTCGCAAAATCAGGCAAAAAAAGGAAATGTCTGCAGTTAAAGTTTTGATCATAATGAAGTTAAAGGGAATTGCTTTGCCTCGTTGTAGAATAATTGACATTTAAAGACCTTAACCTCATCCATGCTACATTTCCCCTCCGTTTAATCCAAAAGTAATTTAATGGTCAAATAGCTTCGAAAGCTAAAGTTTCCTATTTTCTGTCAAGGGTTGAAATTAATTGGATAGTAAATTACGAGAATCTGTTGTTAATGGGGGAAACTCCATTTCAGGGAGTTGTTTTTTTTTTGGGAAATACTTAATGAAATCTTCTAAACATTATGTTGTAAGAGGTGGGTTGGGGGCGTATGAGTGTTATTGATTGAAATTAAGTAATGAATTGCTGTAAGGCGTATGATTCCCTCTGGCTGTTGTTAATCATACGTGCCAATGTACGGGGAGGGTGTAATTATTTAATGTTTATTCAATCAGAAATCTGTATTTTGGAAAGAGCAGGGTGTTGGAATATTTAAAATATTCACTTAATTCACCTCATGTTTAAACATCACCTATGTTTGCGTTATTTATTATAAATATTTTAACAAGATGATTATTAAATGGCTCATTGAATCAATTTGCAAACATCTTTCAATGCGATATTAATTACGCATAATTAATTAACGAATTATGGTTAAAGCGAGCATCAGCTATGAAATACATAATTGAGAAAATAATTGAATGCGAGAGTAATTTAAAATCGAATGCATTTAAATTGTATTGGTCATTTTTGTGGTATACCAGTGCGTATGATTGCCGACATAAAGTATACGCCATTGAACTTGAATGCATTTCATGGGAAATTTTGTGAAAAGTACATGCCTCCGACCAACCATGCCAGCGAATCTATAGCATTTGGACCAGAAGGGAGGCAGTTTAGAAACCCATAAAATAATCGTTACATGATACCAAAGTTTAGTTTTTATAGACGACCAGAATATACTTCAATGCATTTAATTTTAGGCAAAATTCGAGAGTTTATTAATCTCTAGATGATCTGATGAAAGACCTCATAGAGGACTAGATGGGAGCAAGTATAGAAAACAAGAATGAAATCAGAATTATCTTATGAGCGTCACCTATATTTCGATATCCATACCATTATCAAAAGTTAGAGGGCGCAGTAATTTTATCACTTTTTTGTATCATCTAGATATACTTGTCAGAGAGCCTACAAATTCTATAGATATTATTGATCACAGTGAAATTTTATATCGATATGTTGAGAGGATATTGAGGAATATTGAGAGGATATGAATAAGGTGAAAACAATTCTAGACAATTAATTTTTTAATTAATTAATCAATTAAAATTGAAGAACGTTTTTTACAGATTACTAGATGAAAGCCAGTATAGACAGCGAGTATATAGTCTTTGCGTGGAATAAATGGAAAATTTGTATAGACAACCTGAGAGAAATCTTTAGAAGAATTGAGTCTTTCTACTCTACTCATAAGGGAGTTTTTATAGACGTTTTGAGAACAGCCTTTTTTAGACGACTTTAAAAGATTTCATCATAAGTTATTAACAGAAGATGCGTTATGTATACAAATCCCTAGACGATCTACAGGAAGACTTGTAAAAGGACGCCTTGGAAAAGAAATACTGAAAAAGGATATTTTCAATGTTTTCGGTATTTCTGTATTTCAAGTCTGCCTTTCCGCTACAAATTTTAATTAAATTATATGAAAGTTGGCATATATTCGATCTCTTTAATAATACAGTTCCAATTTTTAATATATTTAGTTTTTTTTTATTCCCTAAACTCAGAAGGTCAAAAAAGATTTTTTTTTCATAAGGGACCTTCATTTTGTCCAAAGGGCAATACCCCATCCAAGGCCATTCTATCATTAAATATTGAAAATCTTCACCATCTTGTAGATTTAATTTTTGTTTAAAGGCTTAGTTAACTTTAAAATTGTCCAGAAACTTTATTTGATACCGGCGTATACTTAATGTCGCAATACTTTTTTTCTATAAATCATACGTTTGTAATAAAAATAAGCATACGCTCTCCTGTACCTTTACTCAAATTATTAAAATTTCGGAATATGTGTCTGAAAAATGCTTATTTTTTGTAATTGAATTTTTTATACAATTTTACGGGTGAATGAAAATTGTTTTTCCAATTAATTGCCCTAAGACTACCTTCAACATTTTACAAAAAAAAAAAAAATTAAATTTGCCATCGATCATCATCAACGACAATAACAGCTATCTGAATTCTGTAGAGCATTATCTATGCCAGCAAAGGTAAATGGCTGGATTTAATTTGACAAAATACAAAGCAACAACAACAACAAAATGATGATGATGACTTAAAATGACAGTAAACAACATCTTGGCTGTGTGTTTGCCTTTTGTACAATGCCTTATTAATATTTATGATAACACAGACTTCCGTCCGTCCTTGCTCCCTACTTTCTCCCTTCCTTCCCTCCTTTCTCCCTTCCCTCCCCATAAGAAAATTCAGCTACGACAACATCAGCCAAGGCAAAGGCATACATGGGACTGCATAAACTTATGTAAATATTTATTTATTAGTAAATTTTTAATAACAATTTTTTTCTCTTCGTTTTCTTGATTTGTTAAACAAAAATTCATGGCAAAGGAAAAGGGAGCGACGTAGCTAGCGTAAAATGTCTTAAGGATTTTTTTTTTGTGTTGCAGGGAAAAAATGTCACACGTGTGTGTGATTCAATGTAAAGTTCAAAGCATGATAAAGAATAGCCTGAGGAAAATTTTGTGTAAACATTGTACACTGATTAACTTTTTAACATGGCTTATTTGTAGGAGACGTTACTGAAATTTGAAATTCAACTTTGCCAAATCACAATTAGAAAAAATTGAATAATTTAAGGCATAAAAATGAAATGTGTAAAATACAGGTTTACATTAGAATTCTTCGGTGAGGAAGGAATTTATGAAATTTGTTTAAAGAGCCCTAGAAGTATGCTTTGATTTTTTTAAAGTTTATTTTAAAATCCATTTATTTTTACACTGAATATCCGTTTATTTTGCAGATAACAAATCTTGAGTCTCAATTAGTCTCAAATTTGAGTATTTGCAACATCAAAATATCACTCAAACGCCTCATTTTAAATAGTATTTTTTATGATATATAATCTTAATTTGGAAGGTTCCCAATTTTATTTATTTTTCCTAATATCACTCATACGCCCCATGATATTTTTTTGCCAACAACACTAAGTCCTAAAAGTAGGCTCTGATTTGTTAATAGTATTTTTTTATAATATATAATCTTAATTTCAAACGCTGCCTTAAATCATGAGTCTTAAATTTGAGTATGTGCAACAAATCTCATTCATACGCCCCATTCCGAATTTCCTATCCATAACACACATACGCACCACTGTACAAAAAAAGATCAGAAAAAATCCCTTTCTTTCAATGCCTTGTTGGCATTGTTGTAATTGCTATTTAGAATTTTAACAAATCTATATATAACAGCAATTGTTCTGCATTTAATCTCTCTGCCAATTGTCAACTGTCACACAGTCAACAGGTCTATGGTGTGTGTGAGAGAGTGTATGCGACATTTGAACAATTTTACAGTTATGGTAATGTTAAAACATCAGCATTTGTTGTATTGATATTTATTTGTGTAGTTGTGGTAGTATCTGGCAGAGCAACATATGGACCATTTACATGCCAACAATGGCAGACATTTGAAAATATGGGTACATTAGGGTGGTTCAGAGGCTCTGGCAACTTGGGAGGGAAAAATTCTTTCAACTTAAATAAAAAAGAAAATATGTGTCCAAAAACCCTCAAAGTTGCCTTTTAAAATTTGAAAATATGAACATATTAGGTTGGTTTAGAATTACTCGAAGCTTGGAAACTATTTTTTATACTTGAATAAATAAAGTATATATTATTATTGTATGTAAAACATTCCTAGTTAATTTTCATAACTTTTGATATTCTCACTTGAAAATCTGAGTATATTAGGGTGGATCAGGGCTTCCGGTAGGGTGGATCAGAGCCTCCGGAATTTTGTTAATCCCATTTGGGAATATGAGTATATTAGGGTGGTTCAGATGCACTGGCAAGTTGGAAAGGAAATATCATTTAAACTTAACCAAAAGAGAAAATATACATCTAAAACCTTCCTAGATGCCATTTAAATTTTTAAACCTATACATAACAAAATATTTATTATTATTCTTCCCATATGAAAATATGAGTACATTAGGGTGGTTCAGGGCCTACGGAAATTTTTGGATTAAAAATCTCAAACTTTAGCAAGACAATTCATTTAAAAACTTCCAAGTTCCCTATAATAATTTTTGTCATTCCCATGTCCCTTAAAATAAATGCAAACAATCCACCCTAATATAAATTTGCAAAACTTTATCCATATCAGAGCCAAACTTCCTCTACCACATGGTGTCTATGCTAAATGCTTTTTTCCCCATATTCCACGGCCAAAGTTATCTTTGTTGGTTGAATGATCATGGAATTGTTAAACATTTATCTTGCCATAGAGTTGGTTACACAACTTCCATGTTTGTACAGATTTATTGTTGTTGTTGTTGCTGTGTGGAGAAATACAACAACTGATGAGTCAAAAAAAATCCATTTATTGTTTTAACCATAAACTTTGTTTAACATTAAAAAGAACAATTGAACTGTAAAAATGCTCATGGGAGTTGGTCCATAGAACTTTACCATGGACAAGTTTATGTGGAGACTAAGAAGAACAAGTAACGAATAGCTAAGTTCGCCTGGACCGAACTTTTAATACCCTCCACCATTTGGAAGAAACTTGAAAATGTTCAAAAAATTCCGAAAACTACCACTTATGTGAAAATCGTTATATGCGGACTATACGAAGACGTGGACCTGCAAACCAAATTTTTTGTCATAGGCTGTAGTACCCATTACGAATTTCAAATACGAAATTGTTAACAATTCCGCTGAATAATGTCGCAAAAATCATGAAAATACCGAATATCGGGAGATACCGTCGTATGGAGGCTATACGAAAACGTGAACCTGCATACAATTTTTTTTTTTGTCACAGACTGTAGTACCCATTAAGATCTTTCAGTACGAAATTTGAAACGATTCCGGTGTATAAGGTTGCTGAAATCATCAAAATACCGAATATTGGGAGGTACCGTTATATGGGAGGCTATACGAAGAAGTGAACCTACATGCGAAATTTTTTGCCTTAGGTTGTAGTACCCATTACAAACTTTACATACGAATAATGTCGCAAAAATCATGAAAATGCCGAATATTGATAGCTACCGTTATATGGGGGCTATACAAAGACGTGAGTCCATTTACGAACTTAACCTGCCTACTGGGAAAATATGCATGTATGCAAAATTTTAGCCTTCTAACTCAATTCGTTCGAAAGAAATCATGATTACAAAAGACAGAAGTACATACAAACAGACGGACATCGCTAAATATTCTTAGGATTTTCCGCTGACCCAGAATATATATATAATTTGTAGACCCAGATCCAGAATATATATATTTGGTATCATGAATATCGCGAGTTACCAAAGCAATGACAAAAGTAATATACCCTCCACAGAATGGTGGAGGGTATAAAAAATGATAGAACAGGATATATGAAATATGTTCTACAGAGGTTTAGATTCTATGACTTCAAAAGAAGACGTATACTTTATCCCTTGAATCCAATAATTAATATAAATCATACGCCTAATAAAACACTCATACGCCTCAGTGTTTATGGCAAGATAATTGTAAGGATCATACGCCCTGGTGTTCTGGACAAATTACTAAATTAAAACAATATGAGGATATGCTTTAAGTAGAACAGGTTCGGAAGGTCATATTTTTCAAAATTCGAAATTTTAATCACATATTCCATAGACTTGCCTTTCTACCAATTAATAACAGTCATACGCCCTAATATACCTACAATTCCTCTCCCATTCCTCTACCCCAGTAACTAGTAATCATACACACCCCTGCCCACCAAAAACGGGTTTAAGTGTTTTAGTCACACCTATTTAAAATCGCTTTATGCGCTCCCAGGCAAATGACTTTAATTCCCTAATCTAACATTAGACGAAGGATCCTTGCTTTGCATGCCAATTATCTTCGTTTAAGTTTCGAAATTTGTGTGCGCCTACTTTGCCAAACTTATTGGGTAGTTAACCTTCTTTAATGGTGCTAATCTTTGACATTTAAATGCTATTTTATTCTAGGAGCGAATTCAAAAGAAATTAGTATTCAGTTTACATTCGACAAAAAGTGCCAAAAAATAAATTTATTTCAATGGAAAGAGAGACGATGATATCCTTTATTTTGTGGAATTTTCCCCACATCCTCGGTCGTAACAACATTTCACATGTATGTATAATTAAAATGACAGCTGTAAAAATTCCAAAAGAATATGTTTAACATAAAAAACCCTGATGTTTAATTTCACAAAAAGTATTGCATACTTTTAGGTGTGATCAAAACGCGTACGAGTTATAAAATAAAACATATGTATGTTATGCTCTCTCTCTCGTGTTGGGGAAAGAGAGAGGGCGAGCAATGGAGATTAAAGTGAATATTTACACATGTTACAATATGTATAATTTCCAAAAACACACATACATATACATACATAGTTAAGAAGAATGGAAAAAAGAACATTATGTTAATTAGCCATAAAAAGTAAACAACTGTTCTGCATACATTTAGGGGAAGAAATACAAAGAAGTTTTGGTTTTTTTTTTCTGTATGACATTTAAAGTTAGAATACATACACTCACACAGAAACTCATTCATTCACACGTATACACACACACACATTGTTACTCATTATCATTCTCACTCTCTTGTTGTTAGAAAAAAACAAATTAATAAAATTCAACGCAGAAAAAATAGAGTATAAAACTTGAAGAAAGATAGTGAAGAGAGAATTTTCTTTTGGTTACGGGCTGGCAAAGCAAATAGTTAAAGAAAGACAGTGAAAGGAGTAGCTTTTAATTTTTTTAGTTTGGATTTTGGGGGTTAAGTTGGTTATTTACTTTTCGGGGGGAATTGGTATTTTTTACTTAGAAGAAAAAAAAGGAATTGGAGTTTAACGTTACCTGAACATTTTAGACCTTGGTGATAGATGCCGTACAATAAGGAACCGCAATGATCGCAGAATGTGGGTCCTGCGTATGTAAATGGTTCAAAATGGTGTACAGTTTTGGGTGAATCCTTTGATTTTGGTTTGAGTTTTTATTTTGTCAATTGTTTTTTTTTGGAAGTTTGTTTTGTTTTGAGACATGACAGAACATACGGGATTTCAAATCGTATCCGGGCCAAATTTGAAATGATGTTTATCGAGATTTTGGTATATTTGGTTTATTATTTTATTTTTGGTATGGTTGATTTGAATTGATTGATTTATAGATTATTTTTTTTTTTTTTGGCATATTATTATAAAAAGTGTTTAAAATCGGAATTTTGAAACACCCACAAAACAAAAAGAAAAAAGTTTTGAATTATTGTTATCAATAAAAAAGAACGAAAAACAGAAATAAAACAAACAAAGTGAAACTTAAACCTAAAAGCCAGGGGTGTGAAAGTGGAAACATAAAAATATTGCTCTTGAATTGTTATAGACTCTTTCATGCTGGTAACATTCGTCTAGTGAAACTAAAAATCAAGGGCGAAAAACGGAAAAGCTAAACTTCATCTACAAAAAGGCAGGGCAAAGCCAAACATAAAAACTTATGAGCTGATGCTGCTGCTGCTGCCGACTATTTATTTTAGCTCTAAAAAGACAGGGCCAAAGCAAAAAAGAATTTATATGGTTTTCATCATAGCAGGGCTTGTTTAACACTTGACCATTTTATGGTCTCATTTAGCAGGCGAAAATAGTGACTGGGTTTCATTACCAGCAAGGCCATCGCCCACCATTAACAACAACAACAAAACAAAAAAAAAAGGTCAATTGCCAAAGTTCTATTGTTTTCGATTAAGCACAATGACTTGAACTTTGAATTGCCGAGGCAAAAAATTTAGTGAAATATGCAAGACATTGCCCAAAAGTATGCTAACTAGATAATCGAAAAACAAAGCCAAGGCCTTAAAGTGGGCTGGGAATGGGCAGGCAAATTGAGAAATTACTTTAAAGATTTAAAAGGCCAGGCATTTTATGGCATTTATGGAAACTTAATTTAAAATATGTGATGGTGTTCCAAAATGTGATTCTATTGGAGCAGAGATTAAAATCCTTGCTGAAAAGTGAGGTTAAGAACGAAATATAAGTATGAGTTGGTTTTGGCTACAGATGTATGGTTTCAGTCTATTAAGGAGTGATCTGTAGAGGGGTAGGTGCCAGAAGGAGTGGTCCATTCTATCACATCTTCGTACCAGATCTAGGTCTGTTAGAAATATTGAGATGTGCGAAATTTTAAGACAATCGAAGTCATGTCTTGTCCCATTTTTGCACCTGACGTAGCACAGATAGAAATATTAGGTATTTTAAATTTTGAAAAAAATCGGATAATCCTTTCTATGAGGTTAAAATTTTTCTTTGAAAACTTTAAACTTTTGTGGGAGAGGTACCAGAAGGAGTAGACTGATATAGCCCATCTCTGAATTCGGTATAAGTTTGGTACAAATATTACGATGTACCAAGTTTGGGAAGGAAGTTACACATGAAATAGCACATTCATGGGTACAATGCCACGTATACTTTATCTTATGAGTTCCATAATTAATATTAATCATACGTTTACATAAATTTTTCATACACTCCATTGAACTTGGGCCATAAATGGAAATTTATACTCGGGTGTTCAATCATAATATTTCCTATAAGGAGATATTGCAATGCACCGCATCATCAGGAGTAGGGTTAAAAACCCCCTAAAATTTCCATATAAAACCCATTATTTTACACAAATCAATTTCATTTTCACTCGATTCAAATTATTTAATAACAAGTAAAAATAAGAAGTATGTTCGATCGGGACGAACTATTAATACCCTCCGCCATTTGGAACGAATTTGGAAATATTTCAAAAAAATAAAATTCGTTTAAAATTCCCTAAAAATCGTAAAAACACGGAATATGGCCGTTATATTGGGGTCTATACGAAGACGTGGATCTGCATAGTTATCTTTTGTCATAGGTCATTACAACATTCAAATATGAAACTTGGTACTGTTATACCGGGGCTATACGAAAACCTTGACCTGCATAGAAAATTTTCTGTCACAGGCTGAAGTACCTATTAGGAACTTCAAATACGAAATTTGAAACAATTCCGATGACTATTGTACCTAAAATCGTCGAAATACCGAATATAGTGGGGTAGTGATATATGGGGCCTATACGAAGACTTGGACTTGTATAGACACTTTTCTGTCACAGATTGTAGTTTCCATTACGAACTCTATATACGAAATTTGAAACAATTCCGGCGAATAATGTCGCTTAAATCATAAAAATACCGAATGTTAAGAGGTACCGTTATTTGGAGGCTATCTCATATCCATGAAGACGTGGGCATGCATACGCAATTTTTTCTCATAGGCTCTAGTACCCATTAAGAATTCTAAATGTGAAATTTGAAACATTGTCTCAAAAATCATCAAAATATCGAATATCGGGGGTAACGTTATATGGGGGCTATACAAAATCGTGAATGTGTATAGACATTTTTCTTCCAGGGGGTAAAGTGCTTAGAAAGAACTTCTAGTACGGATTTTTAGACAATTCCATTGAAAAATGTAACTAAACTCATCCAAATACCGAATATAAGGAGGTACCGTTATAAGGAGGACTATACGATATTGTGAAGCGGTATAGCCCATCTTCGAACTTGACCTGCCTGCAGAAAAAAGACTGTTCTGGGCAAAATTTTAGCTTCCTATCATTATACGTTTTGATTCTAGCGTGATTAAAACAGGCAGACGGACGGACGGATGGTCGGACAGGACTAAATCTTCTAATACACTGATCAAGAATATATAACATTTGTTATGTCTAATATTATTCTTTTGATCAGTTTTAAACGGAATGACGAACTTAATATACCCTCCATACCATGTATGGTGGATTATGTAAAAATCAAGGAATATCTCTTCTTTGGCTCACTTTAAATTATTTCCAATGGGAAAAGTTTTCGTATCCTCTATTTAACCTCACTTTTTTAATAGACATCTCTTTAAATAGCTCCCTAGCTTTGACCACATTTTGGACTCAGAACACAATTTTTTTTGTAAATCAGTGTATCCTTTGCTTAATTCTTAAGTATTTCATTCTCAATTAACAAAATCTTTTTTCAATTCATTTTAAATTTTCTTCAAAAATCACACTTACACAGTTACGCCTAAAAGTATGCTACAAAAACCATATAATTTGTCTTTTGCCTCTAACCCATTATTTGCTAGAAAAAGATTAAATCAAATTAAACTAGACTTTTGAACTAAACTAAATTTTGTAAAGAAATACAAAAAAATAAACAACTAAATTTGGATAGTTTACAACAACAACAAATAAAATAAATAATTGACAACTTACGGAATCAATTCCTTTATCCTTGCCCGGGCATATAAATGTAACATATTCATGACAACGCTTGTGAACGACATACGAACAAACTGTAAATGGAAAGAGAGGAAGAGAGAGAGAAGAAGAAACAACATAACATGAAAATCATGTACAAGAAACAATGGCAATAACATATAATTTTCAAAACACCCACACACACACAGAAACGCTGCAACTGTGACGGTGGTGGTGGCTGGCAGCAGAAGACAAGCAACACCACACGTGTCACATGTCGTAAAGATGAAAAAGTTTTGAGGCCAAAACTTTTCCAAAAACGAATTGAAAATAACACAAAACGAAAAGAAAATCTTTATGTGACATCTGGATTGTAATGCACTTTTCTGTTTCTTTTGCTCGATTTTCCTTGTCTGCTCCGGCTGCTGCTGCTGCTGCTGTTGCTTCCATTACTCTGTGTGTGTGTGTGTGTGTGTGTGCGTTTTGTGGTGTTCTGTCCTTGTCTTCAATTTCTTTTGTATTGCAACACTACTTTACCTTGGCATTGAAAACCCTGCTTGCCAAAACCCCTGAAAAGATATAAAAAAAAGAAATGGGAAAATAAAATTACAATTTTACAAAGCACAAGTTCTGTTCAAAGAAAGGCCGAGGAGGGAAGGGAATACAGGGGGCTAGGTTAAGGACAGCCATATTATTTACCTTTAAAAGTGTTTTCTGAAGAGTTTTTAAGGTTTTATTACAACAATAGCTTTTACTCTGTTTGTTGTTGCTGCCCAGGTTTCGGGCAAAGAGCTTAAGACACTTAAATTTTTCCTTAATTTTCTTAATATCCCCCAGTCTAAGAGAGAGTGTTTTTGGTTTTTGTGTGTGTGGGTATGTGTCTGTGGGTGACTGAGAGCACTTCAAGGATGTCCAATGATTTTGGTTTTTCGAAAAAAAAAAAAATGTATTGTTTCCATTTTCTGTGGTTTGCATCAGTTACAAAACTAATACAATTTGGAAAATAAGTTTCCGAAGGAAAGGTAAATGCCGAGAATACTTTTTCGAAAAGGAAATCTGTTAATGGTTCAAATGAAAATGTAACTAACATCCATTTGTGGGGGATTTTTTCATCGCAGGATATGATTATAGAAAATGGAAAGAGGTGGCTGGATTTTCTTCGGAATCTTTAATTTTCGTGGTGAAAATGTATTTATTTCTAATTTATGGTGGAGGAAGTATTTGTTTTTCAAAAACGAATGTAGTTTTATTAGAAAAATTAGCTTTTCCTTACAAAACCATTAAGTTTACCAGTTGAAAAGGGAACTTTTCTTGAGGCAAGGTCTTCTGTGATGAGTTTTATATGGGACTGCCATTACTGATGCAGTTTACTATAGAAATAAGACCATTATAAATAATTTTCTATAGGAAATCCCATCTTTGGGCTTATCTGCTTGAAGATTTTTATACCCTACACCACATAGTGGTAATAGTATTACAGGGTGAGATAAAAACTGCAACAAAGTCAAACGCCGGTATTTTGACCTATTCCCGGCGAAACGCTTGGTTGAGGTCATCGACACTTTAGTGCCAACCTTGCTTTCCAAAATACTCCAGATACAATAGTCCAACGGATTGGTATCCGTAGGTTTTGGTGGCCATTGTGCGCTGGAAATGAAACGAGGAACCTCATTTCGTAACCATTCCTCGATGGCGCGTGCTGAGTGCGATGTTGGTGAGTGCTGAGTCCTGTTGGAATGTCCAAGATCTGCAGCCAAAATGTTTGCGTGCCCAAGGCTTTAATACAACCTACAGAATATTTTCGCCATAGTATTCGGCATTTATTCTGATGCCACGGTCAATTAATGCGAACCGAGAACCACCATCGGCTTTTATGGCGGCCCACACCATCATCATGGCCGGCGCCTGAGTTCTGGTGGCCAACCGAAGGTGCACATTTTCAGCTGACCTCTTTGGCAAGTAAACACGAGTGGATCATTTTGTTTGTTTACAAACTGCTGGACAGCCAATGTTTTCTCATCGGGGAAAACCAAATTCGGCAGTTCACTACTTTCGGCCAAGGGAAGCAACTCTTTAGCTCTTTTTTGGGTCTATTTTCTTTCTGTTGCAGTTTAAGTTCTTGCACATTTTGGAATTTCAATGCCTCGAGCACGACCCCGAGCTTATTTTTCAATATTTGCAGAATGGAATATTGCGATATGTTCAGCTCACGAGCCATTTTTCGGCCACTGCGACGCGGGTTTCGATAAAGTCGCTTCTTTACTTTTCGAACCATTTCTTCTGATGTTGCAGTTTTCTTCCGTTAACATCTGTGACGTCGGGCTACGCTACCAACATCACGGTAACGAGCGATGGTACGAGAAAGATTTATTCAGACTTAAAAGCTGGAGTGCTCTAACGATAGCCACTTGTGGTTTTCCAACCAAAAAATAAAGAAATCACACTATCACGCTTGAATTTCATCACGAATAACTTTTTTTCTGGAAAATTCTCACCGAAATGCTTTTGAGAGCTTGTAAAAAATAAAATGAGCTGTCACTGGAAAAATTTTTACAGCTGTCGGAAGAGTGGCTTAGAAATGACAGCAGTCTGAATTTGGTTGCAGTTTTTTCATGTATTTCATATCCATGTATTCTTGTGAACAAAATGCAGGTCGCATTTAATATCCGATTTAGATGAAATTTTTCAAATAATATTTCTTTGGCCCAGGTACGAACACTATTGAAATTGGTGAGAATCGGTTCAGATTTAGGTTTAGCTCCCACATATCTTCAAACGATTTCGGGTTAATTGTGCATGTCCAATATCAGTCCAAAAGTCCTGAATTTTAGAACATCCGATCGAATTCGGTCTAGAATTACGTAGGTCGAATTTGTTGAAAATTTGATCTACGTGCTTATGAGTGCTTCTATGAGAAAATCCGATGTGCTCTTCGGTGATAAAATCCGTCTAGGGCATACTTTTCTATAAGAAATATTCGATAGGTTTTCCTAAAAAAGCCCTCTCCAATAAAGGTTTTAATAAGAAAATGCATCTATGATGGACTTTTCTATAGAAAAAGCCAACTTCGATGACGTTTTCAATAGACTAAAGAAAGTTCTAAGGCAGAAGTCATATCCATCTATAAAAATATTCCCGATGAGCTTTTCTATAAAAAAACATAATTTTTTTCTAAATAATAAATCCCATAAACTTTTCTCGGGTTTCTTTCTAGTTTGGTATAAACAAGACTAATGTCTTTACCATTTCTGAGGAATTCATTTCCACTTCCTCTTCCCTCTTAGCTTTTTCACGTTATGTTGTTGTTGTCACAAAATGATATTTGAAACCTGCTTAGAATGTTAAAATCGTGCTCCATCATTGAGAAATAGGAAAAAGTAGAAACAGAAATATTTCAATAACCTTTAAACTCTGAAAGAAATTTACAAACATTTAGGCCATTATGGTTAGGTAGATAGACAGGCAAAGAGACCTTGTTTTACCATAAAATAAGGGAGGATTTAAGGCAATCTCTCAAATCTAAGGGGAGTTGTCTTTTGTCAATTGAGACAGTGATTTAGAATGTAAAAATGTTGAAGTCATCAAAATCAGCAACTGGATTAGATATCGGCTTTGCCATTTATTTTTATTCCCTGTTTGGAAGGGGAATTTATTTAAAATATCAACATTAGGGTGTAATGGAATAAAGAAAAAGCTTTTATGTGGGCTTTTTGCGAAGGGAGATAATTTAACGATTCCTTTATTTACGTTTCTTCACTTTAAAAATTTAAAATTTTGGACGAAATCTTCAGCTGATATAATTTTCCCTAAAATAAATAGAAACTTGGCGAGTGATCCTAATATACCGCCCACATTGTATGCGAAATGCCTTTATATTCTCTTTAAGGATATTGTTTTTGCCTGTGGTTGAAACTCATACTTTGAATCAATGGCTTTTGGCCACATTGTAAACTGAGGGGGATTGGTTCGATTTCTCAGAGTCAATGTCATTTATTCCTCACGTAGCAGAGAATATCAAATCACACCAACACGCACACACATACACACAAAATATTGTTATTATTACATTTCTATAAATCAAAGATGTTGAGAGAATAAGAAATTAGTTTTGGAAATTAGGATTGTGCTTAACAAGACAATAAAATCTTAAGATATAATCTTGGATATTATATATTTTGCAATTAGATTCTTAGGATTGTCACAAGAAATGGATAGAGAATTGGAGAGCATTTTAAACAGGACGATAAGCTTTATGTGGAGAATATTGTCAATGGTTATAAGTTTATTGTACAAGTCATCTCTGGTGAGCTTTTTTGTATAGATGGCTTCACTAACTAGCTTTTTTGGGAGAAAAATCTGTTTTTTTTCTATGGATCAACAATCTATGGGAAATATTTCTCTAGAAATGTCATACCCGCTTAACTATTCTAAAGAAAAGGTCCAAGATGAGCATTTCTCCAGTAACCTCCTGACTATTTTTTTATTGGAAATTTCGACACGGCTGATCTTTCCTCTATAAATTGTTACCACTAAAGGCCTTTTGTATATGAAAAGTCACCATTGGTGGTCTTTTATATGAGAAAAATTTTTATACTTTCCATAGAAATTAGCTCTTCTATAGAAAAAGACCTTACTGATGACCTTTTTCATAGGAAAAGTCATTAGTGATGACTTTTCCATATGAAAAGTCATCACTGATAACTGTTCTATAGGAAATAACACTGTCCTATATGAAAAATCATCACAGATATGGGAAAAGTCATCACTGATGACCTTATCCATAGAGAATTGAAAAGTTTTGATACTTTCCATAGAAAAGTCATCACTGATTAGCTCTTTCATAGGAAAACCTCTCACTGAAGACAATTTCCATAAGAAAGGCCATCACTGATGACCTTTTCTATAGGGAAAATCATCACTAACGACAACTTACATCTTCCACAGTAAAGTAACGTTTTTCATAAAAGAGTCATCACTGGCGACATTTTCTATAGAAAAACCATCACTGATACTAATTTCTAAAGATAAGTTATCACTGATGACCTTCTCCATAGAAAAACTTATCTCTGAGAATGGTTACCATAGGAAAAGTTATCAGTGATGAAATTTTCTTAGAGAAAAGCCATCGCTGATTACCTTTTCATAGAGAAAAGTCATCACTGAATACCCTTCCTTAGAGAAAAGTAATCACTGATGACCTTCTCACATAGAAAAATCATCACTGATGATTTTTTCTGAAGGAAAAAATACCACATAGGAAAAATCATCACTAAATCGTGACATTTGTCAATAGTAATCAACGGTGTTCAGTGATCACCTTTTTTACAGAAGTTATCACTGATGATAATTTCCTTACGAAAAGCCATCACAGATAATCTTTTCAATGGGAAAAGTGATCACTGGTGATCTCAACTCTGCATCACTGGTGAACTTTTTTAAGGATCACCTTTTCTACAGAAGTTACCACTGATGACGATTTCCACAGGGGAAACTATAACAGATAAATTTTTCTATGGGAAAAGTTATCCCTTCTCTTCACCTCTGGTGAACTTTTTTTTAGGAAAAATGATCACTGGTGAGGCATTCCTTAGAGAAAATCATATCCAAAGTCATCTCCGTTTAAGAAGTGCAGTTTCTCTTCTCCAAATATCGCCCTATTACCTCTTGGTGTTGTTGTTGCATTTCATTTTTGGCAGTTTGTCCATTTTGCAACCATTCACCTAATTAAGTCAAAGTAAAAAAAAACTGCCTAGAATCGATACCCCCTCTCAGCTACTATTCAAAAGTCATTATGCATAAATACCATAGGCATGCCTTCAGGTGCCTACCACCACAACTACAACTCTTAAATTGTAATTGCCTTGGTCACATGTCTGTGTTGAAAACACACCCACACACACTAAGTGTTATTAGTGAGACCACTTGTCGTGTCAGTCTAATACAATCGTTATAACTACGAGGAGGATATGGATGAGTAGCACTTTTGCTGCTGGCTGCTTCATTTGCGACCATGTGAGTGTCTGAGTGTTGAAGAGTGTGAATGAGAGCTGCTTCATGTATTGCCATCTCGGCTATTACTCACCATAAAGAGATGGCATTTTAGAGGCTTTAACTGGCTTTAGCATTACTGCCAGTGACAATGTCATTACATGAGCTTGTGACATCATAATAGTGACATATGAGCAGGAGGAGTAGTAGTGGTGGTGGTGTTAGTAAGTGGCACCCACACCATCACAACCACTTACCAATGTCATAATGTTGCCACTCTGCAGTGTGGGTTCAGTCAAATACCACATCTCGGTTTGGTAGAAAGTGTTTGTTCACTTTTTGCCACTGGGGTTGTGTTCGCTTGGGTGGGCGGTTGTAAGTGTATGTGTTTTTGCATTTTATGAGGTTTCCACTACAAACGTATGCCACAATGACAACCCAAGAGAACAAGCAAGACATACATTTGCTATGTTAAGATATTTTATGGATTTAATTGTTTGTCATATTTGTGGGTGTTGAGTGGGAGTGGGTGAGAGGCGGAGAGATAGAGAGAGAATGGGAAACGGGGAGAGTGGGAAAACTCACAAAGGTTCTTGGCATTGGCTTTGACCGTCATATTATGGCTTTGTTAATATTATCTGCCGACGTTTCATGTTTCATGCGTCCACATCACTATGCGTTTTGCTATTAGCCAAAATAGCTTATGGCTCATAGAGCGTAAGGAGATTGTTTTGTTATTACATAAATAAAATGGACAGGGATTTAGTTGAGATGTGTGGGCGTGTGTGTGTGTGTTTTAGTTGAGTTTATGTACTCTTGCGGTCATCTTTAATATTCAGCATAGAAATGTCTCTCTTAACTTTGAGTGGGAGAGGGATGAATTTAAGACAGTTTGTTGGCCTGTGTTTGCGAAATGGATGTGAGTGTATTAATGGCAATGAACCGGTATTACACAAATATTCCAGATTGAGAATCAGGGAATTTATCTCTTTACCTTAGTAACTTTTTTAGAAAAAATTTCTTGAATTTAAATATTTCTTAGAGCCAATGAACTTTTGTCTAGTAAAACTTGTCAATGCTTGTATTCTCTATCGATAAATTGAGAACTTTTCCATAAAAAAGATATCAGTGATGAACATTTATATGCAAGAACTTATCGGAGACAACCTTTGCTGGAGAACATTTATTTTGTTTGAATTAATTTTCTTTAAAATTTAATTTTATCATATACACATATTTTCTTGAAAAAATACATACCCACACATATCTCAACATTCGGAAGCTAATGTCCCTTATTCACAGTTTACGCTCATAGAAGCATAATGAACGGATGATTTTTGTAGTTAAATCTCTAACAAGGTTACTACACTCTCGCCTGACTACACACATACACTCAAAAACACACACACACGCGCATCCTGCTGCCTCTGCTGTCATCATCTGTAGCCTTGTTCATTTCTTGACATGGCTCATTCATTCATTCATAAGCGCCAAGTGTGACTGAGTGGAGGAAGTGCAGACAAGTGTTTTTAAGGCTGTTTTCTTTTGTGTCACCAGATACGTTTTCCTCAATTTGGCTCGGCACAAGCCGGAGACAACTACCCCATGAAATCTAAAACTTAAATGTTATGTTTTGTGTCCATATTCCTCCAACACCCGCTTTCTCACTCTCTCTGTCAACGAATTGATGCCTAAGCAAGTTGAAGGTAATTTTGCATTCATACCAAAATGACCTCAATTTCAAGATACACAGACATTGTCGAAAGGATATCCTTCACCCTCACCTTAATGACATTGCATGCTCAGGCACATGTATGCATCGAACGTGCCCTGTGCTGGAAGGCAGTATGTACGTACAGCTGCGGAAAGGATGTTGCTTTTTTCCGCAACTCTTACAAGCTGCTCATTTTTTCGATGTTGTTGTTGTTTTGAGCGCACATTAGGCGTATGTTCATTTGGTTGAAAGACTATTTTCCAAATGAGGTGTTTAGATTTTTAATTACAAACGAAGCAACAACAACAACAACAGCCATGCAATTTTTAAAATTAAGCTTTGCTTTTATGTTTCAGGCCCAGGCCCGAAAGCTATTGTCTACAATTTGTTTGCTTTTTGACGTATCCGAGTGGAAATAGTTTGTTGCTTTCACAATTCAATTCGATGGGCGTTGTACAAGCAAAACCCCTTTGGGGGGGGGGGGGGATTTGTAGCACCTCCTAAATGTATGCAACAGTATTTGATTAAAAAATATTGACGGGAGGCCCTTGCATAAGTGGTTGACTATTGGGGAGGAAACTTAAGGCTAGATTACGCATTATATTAGAATCGCATATAAAGTAAATTTTTTTACAATTTTTAGTTGCATTTTTACAGCATACTTTTAGGCGCACCCCTAGATTTTTAATCTAAAAAAGGAACGCTACAAATATAGAATAAATACAAGTGTACTTATAGTTTGTGTAGCATTCCGATACATTTGAGTTGATTTTTTGGGAGCTCCTTAAAGTATGCTACAAAAATGTAAAATATTAAATCTGAAAAAGTAGCTTTCCATATGACTCTAAAATGATGTGAAACCAAATCTTTGGCACAATTTTTCCGTAAATTTATTCCTAAAAAGTATTGTCTCTTTTGGAAAATACGTTAATTGCTAATTTTCATCGCAGCTTTCCTTTCTTCCAGAAGATTTTTTGGAGATGATTTTCCCCAAAGTTGAGGATATTCCATTACGAAGAGTTCTTCGGAAATGAATTCCCATGTAGAAAATTTCATGGGAAATAATTTTTTGCAAATTGGAAAATGCTTTGGAAATGAATTTTTCCAATATAGAACAATTCATTCGGAATGACTTTTCTCACGTAGAAAAGTTCATTGGGGATGGTGTTTTTCATGTGAAGGAACTTTTCCAATACAAATGACATGAATTCATGACAATTTAGGCTTCACGTCCCTTTAAAAAACATATTTATGGCTATTTCGGTCCCCCTGCCTTATGCATTGTGGCTCACTCACTACCTCAGCCAAATCCCAAACACATGCCGAGTAATCTTTTTATTCTGTTTGCTTTTCGTGCCCTCGCACCCAAAAAAAAAAAACATGGTCCAATTCAATTTATGCTAATGAATTTATATTTAAACAACTCCTAAAAATATGCTGAGGTTTGCAAATGCAATATGCTGTCGCCTAGAAGTATGCAATTATCTTGTCATTCAAACAAGATGGCAGTACAAAATAAATATTTGCGATCTAACTTGGCTGGAATTTTTGGTTTATTTTATTTCGTTTCGGAAAAAAAAACTGTGGACTTGGCCAAAAGGCAGGCAGATTGTGTCGCCTGAGATTATTTCGTATTGTTTGCCCAGAGTGTTATGCTAATTAAGATACCGTTTTAATCTAGTTTAGGCAACAGATTAAATCTGTTTTCTTTAAATTGCAGATTGTTATAATCGTTGCTTACCGCATTTCCAAGAATTTGTTTCTGGTTTATTATTTCTTGGGTAGCGGCAGGCATAAAAGACCGGAAGGAATAAAAGAATGTTTGACCTTTTGCAAAGGTTGAATGCGAAAAACATTTTATGAGGAAATATAATTTTTTTCTTGCCTTCGGGGAAACGCGAACAAATGCCTTTGAAAAGTGAATTTTTTTTCTTGAATTTCAATAATTTCCATTGTTGTTATATAAAAAAATAATTTAATTCAGCCTTAATGTATACTACAGTTTTTGTTTGATATTATTCACGTCGTGTGAAACAAAAACAACTCGAAAGAGTATAAAATCTTATCTCAAATTGTGGCGGAAAAGAGAAATGATAGCTGAAGCCTTAAAACCCATCGACAGACTTGGTGAAATGTTGAATTGTGTTTATCCTGGCTGAAGGGGTTTGCCATTGGTTTTCCGAAACGAAAACCTGGCATTGAAACTCGTTAACATGTTGACACTCTTGTGTTGAGATCAATTTTCTGGATTTTACTGGTATTATCGCTGAGGAGCGGCTAAGTGGAAAAGGAAGGGCTGCTGAAGGGTTTCCTATCTGTAGGCAATTATTGCTGCGCGTGTATTGGTTTCATGCTTTTCCATCCATTCACCTCTTCAAGTTTTTCGTAAACAGTTTTTTTTTCGCTTCTGTTGCTTTTCGCCATTTGCCTTGCAAACCAGAAGAGTTTTTTTTTTGCCAATCAATGCCAGCTTAATGTTTTGTGTAAATTTGCATTGGATGACAGGCGAAAAGAGATTTCTGTGCGAAATGAAATATCGACGCAGAGTTTTTTCTTTGAAGTTTCTTTTGTGTGTGTTGTTCTGGAATCTAACATTGTGTGCATGATTGGTATGGCGCGGAACATTTCGAAATTGGATGAAATTTATGTCAGGAGTCAATTTCGAAGAATTTTTCTCTAGGGGAAAAGTTTATCGGAAATGAAATGAAAAATGTGCTCTATATAGGGTGCGATGAAAAAAATGCAACCAACTTCAGACTGCTGTCATTTCTAAGCCACTCGTTCGACAGATGTTAAAATAATCCAGTGAGAGCTCATTATATTGTTTACATTTAAATGTGAATAAATCTTTTATGTCTCATTACCGTGATACTGGTAGCGTAGCCCGACGTCCAGGAAGTGGACGGAAGAAAACAGCAACATCAGTAGAAATGATTCGAAAATTAAAGAAGTGACTTGATCGAAAACCGCGTGGCAGTGGCCGAAAACTGGCTCATGAGCTGAACACATCGCAATATTCCATTCAGAAAATAATGAAAAATGAGCTCGGGGTGAAGCCACTGAAATTTCAAGAAGTGGAAGAACCTACACCGCAACAGAAAGAAAATAGACTCAAAAGAGCTAAAGAGTTGCTTCGCTTGGCCGAAAGTGGTGAACTGCCAGCAGTGGTGAACTCCAGCAGTTTGAAAACAAACAAAATGATCCGCTCGTGTTTACTTGCCAAAGAGGTCAGCTGAAAATGTCAACCTTCGGTTGGCCACCAGAACTCAAGCGCCGGCCATGGTGATGAATATTATCGCGAAAATATTCTGGATGGTGTATTAAAGTCTTGGGCACGCAAACATTCTCGCCGCAGAACTTGGAAATTCCAACAGGACTCAGCACCATCCCACTCTGCACTCGCCACCCAGGAATGGTTACAAAATTACGATCCTCAACTCATTTTCAGCGCGGAATGGCCATCAAAATCTCCGAATACCAATCCGTTGGACCATTGTGTCTGGAGTGTTTTGGAAAGCAAGGTTGGCACAAAAAAAAAAAATATCAAAGTGTCGATCATCTCAAGCAAGCGCTTCGCCGGGAATGGACCAAAATACCGCAGAGCAACATTAAGGCATCGTGTGACGGTTTCCTTCGGCCGTTAGAAGGCCATAGTTCGTGCCAAAGGTGACCAATTCGAACAAATCTGAACTTATACAAAAATTTGATGCTATTTCCGACATTATTTGTTTTCATTCAAAAAAAAAAATCTCACCCTGTATAGGGGAAAAGTCATCTCCGGTGAACTTTTCTATGTGGGAAAAGTCATATCCGATGAACCTTTCTTCAGGAAAGGTTAAGGACGATAAAATTTTCTCTGGGAAAATTCAACTCTGATTACCTCTCCAGGAAAGCACATTTCTCCACGCCGATTGACATTTCTGCGGGATATGTTTTTTTTCTCTGATGATGTTTTTTTTTTTGATGCATTTTTCTCTAGGAAAATTCATGGAAAGATTATCTTCGGTGGAATTATCCTGGAAAGAGGGATTTAGATGTACTTTTTTCCGGAAAAGTTTCTAGTCGATTAATTTTTCTCTGGGAAATGGCATCTTTGATGAATTTCTTTTTAGAAAAAATCATCCTCGATACAGAAAAATTTATCAAATGTGACTTTTCGTATTAAATTCTCTTTAGGTATTTTATTTCGATGAAATTTTGTAGAGAACTTACATTTTTTATAACATTTTTTATAGGAAATATCTTCCCCGCCAGATTTTTCCTATTTCTTCTATTGTCGATGAACTCTTTATTTATTTGACATTTTGATTCTCCTAACTGACAGCCTTGATTTATGTTAATTTTCATGGTTCAACATGAATCCGCTTTCTTTTGCTATTTTCCTTGGCATATCATTCTTAAGCGTTGTTGTAGAAGTTTCGATTCCTTTGCGAGTATTTTTAGTATCTTCAACTCTTCAGTGCTCAAAGGAAATGTTTTCTTTTTGTGATTTAATAACTTTTGTGGTCTGAAGAGTTGTTGTTGTTGTTTCTCGTTCTCGAAATATCGAAAACATCTTCTTTTTCTCTATGGCTCAGTTAAAAGTCATGCTGTGGCTGCTGTTTGAATGATGCTATCTATTGCTGAAGGACTTACTTCGCTGTGATTGATTGACAAAGAACGCTGCTTGATATTCTAGAGCAAATTGTATGGTAGTTCTACTAAATCCTCATCGTGTAAACGACAACGTATTCAATCTCAATTATTTGTAGTTGGTTCATGATGCACATAGCTTTGGGTGAAATAAATTCCAGACATTGACCTTCTTTATTTCCATGGGAGAGGAGTACTGCCTTACATTGTTGGAATTGTGTGCAAGGAAGTATTTGAAAATTTTAAATTGAATGATAATTTATACAATCATTGAAATTAAGGTGGAGGATGCAAAAAAGGAAGTATTATTTTGTACAAAGAGAAATTTGATAACTCCTCAAAGTATGCTGCAATTTTATGCTATGTTCATTATTTTTAATATTGGGTATTATTTTTCATTTTTAAATATATTTTTTGCTGACCTCAATGTTTTTCATTTCAACTCTTCAATTCCCATGACCCATAACAAAATTTTATATTGAAATGGTATACATTTCGCCTTTAATTTTTTATGGCAAAAAAAAAAACATTCAAATTGATTTTAATGAATATGCAGGAAAATATTTTCCCCCCAAAAAATGCTCTTAGAAAAGATGATTTCTTTTGAAATTTTCATTAGAATTACTACTGTTTTTAGCCACGTGAATAATTAATGGGAGTAGAAGGTAAAGATAACAAAAATAACACAAACGACCGCTGTGAATACCTACATCCACTGGTATCCATATTGGTAGCCACTGTGAGAAAGAAAAATAAAGGAAAAGAGAGAGAGAAATCATCATAGAAATCACAAAACATGGAAAACAAAGACTACGAAACAAAACCACAAGACTGGCGTTTTTCGGCAAAGATGAGCTACGGATTCTGAGGGCCAAATGATGAATGAATTATTCAGTAGCATCTTTACGTTTGCCAAGCGGCCGAGAAGGCGGACTGGCTGGCTGGCTGGCTGACAGACTGATGGCCTATGTGTGCCTGGAATATTTGTGAATAGTGGCCCCGGACCACTTATACATATTACAGCAATCCCTACTTATGCCGATGTGTATTTACAACAGCCGAATAGCAGCTATAATTGTTATGATGACAGTTATGGCTTATTTCATTAGCTCTGATAAGTATTAATTAAGAAATATCTCAGAGAAATACTTTTGGCATGAAATGTGTGATGAAGTAAAAAATGGGGGGGGGGGTCTTAATTTTTATGTTGCGGACTTACAAGTGGTGAAATGTGGCGGGGAAATTTATTATTAATGACCATGATAATGACATAATTAACAAACCACAATACTTATTGCTAATGAATATAAGTGCACCCCTAAATGTAGGCAATAAATGGTAATATCAACTTACAATAGCATACTTTTAGGATTTGGATATACATTATCGCCTACTTAAAGAAACATTATGTGTTTTCCTTTTCGTTTTGGTTTTTCAAAGTCCTTTTTAGGGCTTTAGCGCACACAAAAATAGTCCATTGATAGCTCGCTTATTGTTTTTTGTTGTTGTTTTGTTTTGCTTTACTTTCCTTCCAGCCCTCTTATAATCCAATTTACATTCCATAGCCACCAGAATGTCAACTATGAATTGCTTTTGACACCAAAGCCTACCGCAATGACGCATGACTTAGTCGAAACCAATAAAACAACAACAACAACATTGGTTGACTTTGTTGTTCGAAACGCAGTGTTATATGAACAAGAGATTTTCCACGCTTTTGCCCAGGCATATACACCTTTTTTCCATTACCTAGCCGGCCATAAATATTCTTAAATCACAGCAGGTCACATGGCAATAAAATACAAAAAATTAAATTAAGGATAAAAGAAAACACTTCACTGCAGACAATTATGTCGAATTATTTTGAAGAAGATTCTTTTTTTCGCTTTGCCCAGCAATGCAAATACGCTCCCTGCTGCCAAATATGCCCAATATTTTCCTTCCACACCATTTCTTTTTGGCCAAGATTTGTGGTTGCTGCTTAAAAGCATTTTTGCGGTGTAGCTGTGAATTTTCCACGAAAAGCTGCAGATGCAGTTGTTGTTGTTGTGGTTGGCCAATCTTGTAGTTGTGTGTGGCAAGTAGTGTGTATGTGTGTGCGTGCGAGTCTCCAGTAGTGTTCCATCTCTTCCGGGGAATTTACGATTTACTCAGCCACCATGATGTACACAGAGTCTCCAAGTACTGAGCGTTTGCTTAAATGGGATTTTCATTGAATAAAATTGTGATTATCCTTCTGAATAAGGATGTGGTGAATACGTGGAACATTGTTGTTGGTATGAGTTTATATTTTTATAGTAAAAAAATTTGTGTGAAAATGGACTTCTTTTTGCACACTACACGTTATAGTGGTAAGGATATTATGTCTTTGTGCATTTATTTGTAACATGGAGAAGAAAGTGAGATAGACCCATAGCTACTTTTGAGAATCTTCATAGAATCACTTTCTGAGTCGATTTATGTATGTCAGTCTGTCCGTCCGTTCGTCTGCCCATGTATTTTTGTGAACAAAATGTAGGTCGCATTTACTATCCGATTGACATCAAATGTTCCAAACAATATTTGTTTGGCTCAAGGACGACCCCTATTGAAATTGGTGAGAATCGGTTCAATTTTAGATATAGCTCCCATATATATCTTCAACGGATTTGAGGTTAATTGTGCACCAAATGGTCAATATCAGTTTCAATGACCTGAATTTTGGCACATTCAACCAAATTCAGTCTGGAAGCATCAATTTTTGTGAAAATCAATTGAGATATAGCTACAGCTTCCATATACAGAGTGATAAAATATCGTTGGAAATGGCATCAAATTTTAGAATAAGTTTAGATGTGTTCGAATTGGTCACCTTTGGCACGAAATATGGCCTTCAGACACCCAATGAAACCGTCACACGTTGCCCGAATGTTGCTCTGCAGTATTTTGTTCCATTTTTTGGGCCGGCGAAGCTCTTGCTTGAGGTGATCGACACTTTGGTATTTTTTGGTGCCAACCTTGCTTTCCAAAATACTCCAGACACAAAAGTCCAACGGATTGGTATTCGGAGATTTTGGTGGCCACGGTGCGCTGCAAATGAATCGAGGAACCTCATTTTGTAACCATTCTTGGGTGGCGCCTGCTGGGTGCGATGGTGCTGAGTTCTGTTGAAATTTTGCGGCCAAAATGTTTGCGTGCCCAAGACTTTAATAAACCCTCCAGAATATTTTCTGCATTTATTCTGATGCCATGGTCGATTAATACGAGCGGAGAGCGACCATCGGCTATTATGGCGGCCCACACCATCAGCATGGCCGGTACTTGAGTTCTGGTGGCCAACCGAAGGTGCACAATTTCATCTCTCTCTATGGCAAGTAAACACGAGCATTTTATTTTTTTACAAACTGCGGGACAACGACTGCTTTCTCAACGGAGAAACCCAAATTCGGCAGTAATTAACTTACATTATGGCATACAAAAGCCTCTATATGGTTAAGTTTAACCCGAATTACGTTACAAAATCATCAGCCTCGCTCCTCTGAAAAAATCATATTTATTCTCTTAAATCCCAGAGTATACGGAAATTCTCTCTCTCTCTTTACTCGCGCTTCCATTTGAATAGAGTTCGTCACACATAATTTCAATATTTAATCCATTAAACCATTCGGTCTAGCCATTGAAAACTTCTCCATCTGTCGCCTAAACTCGCCTAAACTATTTTATAATTTGTTTATGCTTATCTATGAAATTTTAAACAAAATCCTGTCATATTTTTAATTACAAAAATTACCATTCCTATTTTCCGCATGTTGTGTCCTTGACATTGAATGGCAATTCAAATCGAATTTTTTAAAAATCATCATCAATGGTATTGAACTTAATTTTCGATTATTTGCATATTACGATTGCTTATGCAAATGCTCGGATATTTGAATGGAAATTGCAACAATTTCCATAATGGAAAGTCACAACTCGCCATGGTAATGCTTTTAGCAAATCGTCGAATGACGATGAAGTGAATGACACGTTATGAGTTGCTTAAATCATAAGTCCGGTTTTTGGAGAAACTAAATCCCGGCATTTCATGGGTCGGACGAAAGGAAACCACAGCGGACGTATAGAAGCAAAGCTATGAATAAGCGATTCTTATAATTCAACCACACTTGCACACACACACACATCCTTTCACCAAAATGCTAATTCCATTGGATGGTGTGAGTGTGTGTGTGTCGATGTGTGGCTTAGATAACGATTTGTATTATTCTGATATCTCTGAACACACACATGGTTAAACCTCAAGGACTTGCAATCGACAACATGAATGCCAATATTTGTTGTCGTTGTATTTGTGTGCCAGTGACAGTGCGTGTGTGTGTGTGTGCCACCTCCTTGGCAGAATAAATAAATAAACGAATGACTCGTTTAATATCCAATCAAACACAACGGGTGGTGGCGCATTCGATGCACCACTGCTAATAATGCCAGTCATTAGATATTTTATCCAGCAGATACTGCTGTTAAGTATCTTAATGACGATTTTTGAATTGGAGCCAAATCAAATCACTGAAGGAGAAGAAGAAGACGAAGAAGACGACAAAGACCAATAACAACAAACACATGTAATGGAAAATCATCACAGAGATATCAAATTAAATCTTGAAATAAATTTTTATGCGGGCATTGTCGTTTTTGTTGCATTCTAGTTTCAAGAAGAAGACGAAGAAGAAGAAAAAGGACCAGTTGGAACTTAAAAATCTGTTGTCGACAGTCTGCTGTTTGTTCGCTTGTTAGTCATTTCCAATTGAATGCCTTTGCAGTGTTTTTTTTTGTTCATCGTCAGGATCAAACTGTTTTCCTTTGTCTCACATTGCAGTCCATTTGCATGGTTGAATGCACTAGAGAATCAAATGGATTTTATATCTTGAAAATAAGGGAAAGAATCGATAGATAAGAGATTGTTTGTGTGACAAACAATGGAGATAGCCATATAAAGGGGATGGGAATTCAAAAGAGTTGAAATTTTAAAAACTGGGACATTTTTGGAAAATAAGTAGAAGGAGTTAGGGGGAAAAATAATATTTTATAAACAAATAATAGCTCGACTGTTACTCAGAAAATTAAGGACAATAAGTTCAGCAATTGGAATATGTCCGAAAGACCAAAAAAGGCACATTTTTATACTATGGTTTATCGCTCTATCGCTCTCTACGAAATTTTAAAGCTTCATCTCAAATAAAGCTTCATCTCAATTCATTCATTGAGGTTCTTTTGAACATGGCTATATAAAGCCATAAAAATTGGTTTGAGAGTGCGAGACTATTTTGGAGAGATATTTAAAGAAATCTCACAGCGAATTCGGAAAAATTGCCAAATTCTTCAAAAAAAAAAAAAAAAAAAAACAATTTTATTAACCAAAATTGATGAAATTTTTTCCATGGTTAATATTAAGTATTCAGAATTCTTTTGTTCAGAGCCTCGTCGGAAATAGCATCAAATTTTAGAATATGTTTAGATTTGTTCGAATTGGTCAGCTGTGGCTCGAACTATGGCCTTTAAACGTTGAGAGAACCTTTGCTCTGCTGGTTGTATTTTTGCCCATTCCCGGCGAAGCGCTTGCTTGAGGTGATCGACACTTTGATACTTTTTAGTGCTAATCTTGTTTTCCAAAATACTCCAGACACAATAGTCCAATGGATTGGTATCCGGAGATTTTGGTGGCCATTGTGTGCTGGAAATCATTATTGGGTGGCGCGTGCTGAGTCCTGTTGGAATTAGCAAGTAAACACCATCATGTTGTTTGTTTACAAACTGTTGGACCACGAGTGTTTTCTCATCGGAGACGTAGAAAACCAAATTCGGCAGTTCACCACTTTCGGCCAAGCGAAGTAACTCTTTAGCTCTTTTGAGTCTATTTTCTTCCTGTTTTTGTTGCGGTGTACGTTCTTGCACTTTTTGGAATTTCAGTAGCTTTACCCCGAGCTCATTTTTCAATATTTGCCGAATGGAATATTGCGATATGTTGAGCTCACGAGCCTTTTTTCGGCCACTGCGACTTGGGTTTCGATCAAGTCGCTTCTTTACTTTTCGAACCATTCCTGCTGATGTTGCTGTTTCCTTCCGTCCACTTCCTTGACATCGGGCTACGCTACCAGTATCACGGTAACGGGCGATGTTACAAGACACAAAAGATTTATTCACATTTAAATGCTGGAGTGCTCTAACGATAGCCACTTGTGGTTTGCCAGCCAACTATAAAAAAACACACTATGACGCTTAAATTCCATAACGAATAATTTTTTTTCTGGAAAATTCTCACCAAAATGCTTTTGTACGCTTGTAAACAATTTAATAAGCTGTCACTGGAATAATATTAACAGCTGTCGGACGAGTGTGTTGGAAATGACAGCAGCCTGAAGTTGGTTGCATTTTTGTCATCTCACCCGGTTTATGATATAAATAGAGGTGTCTTTTATTTTGGAGCTTATAGTGCAATTGGACGGAGAATACGTTTTTCTTTGACGTCATCATTCTGAAATGATTTTTTGTAGGAGTATTTTTCATAACCTTAAGCAGTGTTTTTAAAATTAATGCATTCCTGGCGATGCATGTGGATTTTATTTTTAGTTCTACTTTCATAATCTGCTGTATCTGATATATAGTGTACACTTACTTTTGTTGTTGCAAGTGTTACGAAATACCAAAAAAAAAAATTAAATTTTAATCTCATTTAAATTTTATTTTATTATGCTCTCCTCTAAAAGGACCTGACCTTTAAGTCTCTTATTATTTAATCCAGGTTTCATATTTATTTATTTTTTAATTTAATAAATAATAACAAAGTTTTTTATAGAATCTCTGATAAAATCCAATAATTTTAACTCCATTTTCTGTTGGCATAACTATTTTATGCTTTTTCTGACCTTTTCAAGTATCAAGTTATTATTATTTTCTGCTCAAGTTGTGAGTTTGGGTAATTACATTCAGCAAGTAAAAATAACACACTACT
This sequence comes from Musca domestica, assembly GCF_030504385.1. Classification (NCBI taxonomy): domain Eukaryota; kingdom Metazoa; phylum Arthropoda; class Insecta; order Diptera; family Muscidae; genus Musca; species Musca domestica. The sequence goes on from NW_026712277.1 coordinate 10,229,996, forward strand.
ATATTTTATTTAATTAAATATTCTATTACGTAGGAAAAATAAACACATAATTGGAAAGAGTTTTTCTCATTACAAAGCAGCTATGACGTATTAAAATGTGCAATATTCATATAACCATCCTAAAAGCCACATAAAAAGCAAGTGTTCTTTTCACGAAGATATTATGTTTACCCACTCCTTTCTTTTTTGGACAAAAGCTATTTTTAATTATTTTTCTTTTGGCGGGTGGTGGGTAATAACTGAACCATAAGCAAGTGCAAAAACATTGACCAAAGAAAAAGAAGCAGCAGCAGAAGCAGTAGAAAAAAAAAAAACAATTAATTTCCCACATGTATTAAGTGATTTTCATTTGGTGGAGCTTAATTATTTTCTTTTTTTTTGGTCATTCGTCCTTTCAGTTTGCTTTGCTTTGTTGCAGCAGAAAGAAAAGTTTTATCTCTCTCTTTCTCGTTTTTGCCATGGCAACTGTTGTCCAACTAATCCCCTGGAGGGATTTGTGTCAGAAGTGTGATGTAAATAGTAACTTAGATGTCCTTGTCGTTTAACTAATCTTTGCCAACCAGAAGTTACCGTTTTTTTTCTTTGCTTTGCTTTACTCCCACATATATTTTCCTCCTTCTCTCTCTCCTTCTCTTGGTTTCTTAAATGAATATCCTGGAGGGCAGCTGGGTGGGGTAACAAATATTAAAGAAATACTTGTTTATGTCCTAGTAATCAGCATTGATTTACACATTCAGCAGCTGGGGAAAATGGGTGTGGGATAGGATGGGGGTTGGGACAGATTCGGATAATATGCACATTCACCAAATAGTTATCATTGGCCCGGCTGGAGAGTAATAAACACTTAATCATGCCCAGCAAAATTCACAACATGCAAACAAACGGAAAGAACACCGAATACTTGGGGGAGAGGCCATTTGGAAGATGATATTGGATAAGGGAACAAAAAAAGAAAAACTTTGTTTGAAGTTTTGGTGAGGTATTGGATTTTGTGGTGAGAGATTATGAAACGAAAATACACAAGTCCATGTATTGACCAACATGACGAAACATGTGTTGACCTACCCTCCGAGTTTGGAAACACTTATGGAGGGCGTCTTAAATATCAAATACAGGCACCGAAGTCATGCATGAGATGTCGATAGGTACTTATTTCGGTAAATTGACAAAAAAAGACTATTATTCTAAAAAATGGTTTTCAGGGGCTGGATTCTTGTTCTATGAAAATATGAAATGAAAAATATTTCACAATTACATAGGACAAGAATTGAGGCCTAGTTTTAGAATTCGATATTTAGGAGTCAATTAAATAAAGCTAAAACTGACATATTGAAATTAATTTTGATCAAATTGGTTTTGATTACCAATGAGAGAATTTCGACCCTGTATATTAAATTTCGAAATATATTATGAGACCCCAGAGGATATACAGGGTTTGTAAACTAACAAAATTATCGTGTTTACTTGCCAAAGAGTTCAGTTGAAAATGTGCACCTTCGGTTGGCCACTAGAACTCAAGCGCCGGCCATGGTGATGATGCTGGTGTGGGCCACCATAACATCCGATGGTCGCTCTCCGCTCGTATTTATCGACCGTGGCATCAGAATAAATACCGAATATTATCACGAAAATATTCTGGAGGGAGTATTAAAGCCTTGGACACGCAAAAATGGCCACCAAAATCTCCGAATACCAATCCGTTGGACTATTGTGTCTGGAGTATTTTGGAAAGCAAGTTAGGCACTAAAAATACCAAAGTGTCGATCACCTCAAGCAAGCGCTTCGCCGGGCGTGTGACGGTTTGATTGGCAGTTTGAAGGCCATAATTCCTGCCAAAGGTGACCAATTCGAACAAATCTAAACATATTCTAAAATTTGATGCTATTTCCGAAATGTTTTGCTTTCACTCAATAAAAATTTTGGAGACTTTTAATTATTTAAAATTTTGATCCTTTGTGGGGGAGGTGCCAGAAGGAGTGATGCGATATTTACCATGATTACCTGAATGTGTGAAATTTGAAAAAAATCGGATGCTCATTTCAAGTTTTTTGAGCTTCAAAGCTATTCAAAATGTTTACCTTTTGTGAGGGAGGTACCAGAAGGAGTGGGACGACATATTGCATCTTCACACCAGACCTTGGGTTAAAATAATATTGTAATGTGTGAAATTTGAAGACAATCGGACTTTCCCATTACATTTTATACGGTCAGTATTTAGACCCTTTGTGGGGAAATTACAGGATGGACTGGGCCGACATTGTCTATTTCTGAATTAAAATCTGATTATCCTTTCTCATTCTGTATTTCTAATTTTTTTTGGGAAAGGTAGCAGAAGGAGTGGATCGATATTGTCCATCTTCGAACTTCCTTCGAAAGAGTGAGTTCGTGCGCATCATCCAGCAAGATAGACGGATGGACGGACATACCTAAATCGACTCATACTGTTCTGGAACGGATTTGGTCCAAAGACACCTAGGGTCTAAAACTATTATTTCAATGGGGCACGCTTTGGCCGATAATGATAAGGTATATATTTAGGTATATATCTTTAGCCATATGGCTGAGGGTATAAAAACCGTATAATTCGACAGATATATTGTCATCAGCATGTTTTTGAACTTCGAAGGTTTTGGAGTAATTTTTATTAAATATAGTTTTAGGAATTAATTCTGCCTCTCTATGATCAATCCTAATTTGGTAACTAAATAGGGACTATTTTTTAATTTTTAATTTTGTTCGTCCCTTAGGAATGGTATTTTGTTTCAGAATTTTCATCACTACCCTGTTCGTTTAATAATCCTTTAAATAATTTCCTCCCCAGACCAAGGGTATTATTTTTGCAGAATGCCTTTTTATTTCTTTTCAATTTTCCTTGCACAAATGTCGTTGTGGTCTAGAGTTTCTCATAGCCGATGCCCCTCTACGATAACCATGTTTTATTTTCCTCACTTATTTCTTTTTTGCAATTTCCCAAGAAATCACATTCTCCCCAGTGTCACAAAAGTATTGAATTCGCAAATAACCATCAAATCGAAGGACGGCAGAAAAGAAAATTAAAAGAAAACAAAAATAAAAGCGGCAAATCGATGAGAATAAATAAATCATATTTTCCGACAATTTGAACAACTGTTAAGGGCAAAAAGCTGGATAATTACAATGATTGTGGATGTGTGTGTTTGTGTGCATGACGACAAACATCGAAGATTGAAATATGAAACTACTAAGAGGCATGATAACTTGCGTTGTTTTATTTGAGTTACAATCAAACATTAGATTGATAACTGATTTGGGGGGAGGGAATGAAGAAGGAGGATTATTGATGTGGATAATTTCATTTTCATGGTAATTAAGTTGACTTCTCAAAGTAATAAGTTAGAAAGATGGTAATTATGGGCAAAGTTGTTGTAAAGAATCTATTAAAGGGAGGGACTTAGTTTGGACCTTTTCCGAAAGTTCCTAACAATGGCCAATCAAATCTACTTCCGGGAGTCATAAGCAGTAAATGTATTTGAATGAAAAAAATAAGACTTCATTCATTTCATTAAAGGCAAGGTATTAACAATAAATATCAGGGACACTTAAAACTATCATGTATTATTCTAATATCATTATATAAAATGGGTATGCTACATGCTTAAACATTCTTTAGATATATAATTGTATTTAACAAATAATCAATAAATAAGAAAAATAGTGTTTGCTCCCGACACTTGCTGTAGCGAATAGAGTTTTATCTATATTTTGATTGCACATTATGTTAGAATGATATATAAAGTGATTTTTCTAAACAGTTATCTGTAACATTTTTATTGCATACTTTTAGACGCTCCTCTAAAAGAGACGTATTATATCATAGTATAACTTAATATAAATAGACCAAATGTATAGATAAATAGAACACAAGTTAAACGTTACTTTTGAGTTTAAAAAGTGTTGGGAGCTCCTTAAAGTATGCTATAAAATTATGAAATATTAAAAAACCACTTTAAAACCAGACACGCCTGCCTTCAATGATTTTAATTCTCTACACACACTCAGTAAGTAAATCAGAGAGTAAGAAATAAAAAAATGCGATTTTCTGCCCAGCCCTGTCATAATGTGTAATCGGACCATGGATGCGCAAAATAGTTACAGAGATACTCTTAAGAGAATTTTTAAATAACTTTCTTGCATTGGATGTTTTGCCAATTAAGGATTTTTAAAAAAGCACAATCAAAATTAGCTCAACAATTATTTAATAGAAACAATTGTTGGAAATTATTCGTATATATCAGTTTGTTTATATTTTGACTCATGGGGGATAATAAGAGACATCAACGTCAGCATGCCTACTTGCCCATCCCCCTGTTTTGACACTTTTAAAATGAAGTGGCTCCTAAATGTATGCTTTAGATTATAGAGCGTATGCACCTTAAATACATGTTATTTTTATTTTCTTCAATTCAATAGCCTACCACAAATTTCCACAATTTTCTAGCAATCAAGCATTTTTCACTTTAACAATTTATCCATGTAATAGCATACCACAATTAGCCTTCAGCAAATTAGAATTACGTTGTGTTTTGCTTGTGCTTTCCAAAGTTACCTTTAGCAAGAATGGCTATAATTTGTATATTGAACACATATTTACTGATGATGGGAATTACAGGGATTGTCATTACATTCTACATTTTTTTAGATTTTTTGACGATTGGAAAAAGAGGAGTCTTACCTGAAATGACAAAAAGAGAAAATAAGTTGACATTAGTGGATGAAAATAGAAAATTGTTGTTGAATATTGGAAATTATAGGTTGCAAATTCGGAAATATAAATATGGAGTAGTAAACGGATTTTGATGTTGCTCTACCCTAAGGGGAGGCGGTAGATCTTCTACAGAAGCCAAGAAGAGACAAAAATAGAAGGCTGAAGGCAAGAACCAAAGCTGATCGATTTCGAGTGAATGTTTTCCCTCTCGAAAAAGAGCCGAGCCGTGGCTTGGCTCTTATTCGAGTATCATAGAAAAATAGAGTATACTCGATTTTGTTTTCTGTTTACTCGTACCTGTACTCCCATTCGAATTCGAGCGAGTTTTACTCTCTACTCGAATTTAAGGAATAATTTTAGGGCTATGGCATAAACATGTCGATTTGGAAAATGAAACATTGAAACTTTTGACATACATTTATATTGCTATGAATGCACAAAAAACGAGTCACTGTTTGGTGCGGATTTCAGACCAGAGACATAATTCAAAATTTAGCTAGGAGTGCCCGTTACGTTATGGGACCATGTTAAACATATTTTTTTCGGATAAATTGAAGAAGGATATTGGCAATATTTAGTATCAACACAATGGCTCCACCTGCCACACATATGACGCTGCACTCGATTTCGATTTTCGAAAAAAAAAAAAACAAATAAAAAAGCAATTCGGCCGGACTGAAACCATCCATTGGAACGAATTTGGAAATTTTAAAAAAAATGAAATCCGTTAAAAATTCTTTTAAAATCTTAAAATACAGGATATAGTCGTTATATTGGGGCTATACGAAGACGTGGAGCTGCGTAGGCAACTTTTGTCATATGCCAGATACGAAACTTGAAAAAATCCGTTGAATAGTATAGCTAAAATCTGTACCGAATATAGGGAAGTACCGTTATATACGAAGTCCTGGACCTCGTAGACAATTTTCTGACTCAGGCTGTAGTGCCTATTAGGGACTTCAAATACGAAATTTGAAACAATTTCGGTGAATAATGTCGCTAAAATCATCCAAATACGGGATGTTGAGAGGTGCCGTTATATGGGGGGGGGGGGGGTGCTATACGAAGACATTGTGTGGATTTTCAGACAATTCCATTGGAAAATTTGGCTACAGTCATCAAAATATCGAATATCGGGGGTATCGTTATATGGGGGCCATATGCTATCGTGGACCGATATAGCCCACTTTCGAACTTGACCTGTCTGCAGACAAAATACTGATTTGTGAAAAATGTTAGCTTCCTATCTTAATTTGTTTTGACTCTAGCGTGATTACAACAGACGGACGGACGGACGGACGGACAGGGCTAAATCGTCTCAGAATTTAAGGCTGATCAAGAATATACAATTATTTTTTCGATTAGTTAAAGATCCTCCATATATACCCTGCAAACTATATATGTTGGAGGGCATAAAAATACAAATTGTGTATCCAGATTTTAAATATTTAGAAAGCTTTTGAGTCGTTTTCAAACCAAATTTTTTGTGGTTTGGAGTTTGAGATCTCCAGGTGTTATATAAGTTCCCTGCAAACCAAACTTCAACATAGTCGGTCCACCATTAGCCTCTACAAGGAGGTATCTACCAAAATTGTTTACGGAAAATGTTCCTCCTTAATTGACTTAATTCGTAATTTTGGATCGCCATTTGTTTGACAAAAGCAGACAATTAGTAATGACATCTACATACCCTCTACATTACTAGTGGCCTAAAAATAGAGGCATTAGGTCAGCCAAAAAAAGATACGTAATTTTCAGTTAATAGGTTTTTATGGTTAAGGTAAATTTGTAAAAATGGCCTAACTTATATACCAAAATTTCCCCAAAGAGGTTCTAATTATTCAAAATACAGAAAAGTAATAAAAATTCAATTTAATTTTGTGATAATTTTTTTCTAAATCGTATTTTTTCTTTTTTTTTTAACGTTCAGGGGTGAAAATCTACCAAAACAATCAATCTATTTGAAGAGAATCGAAATTTTTTATTCCCTGCGTTATTAAAGTCTTGATATTCAATTTGGTACTATTTTCATTAATTCGAACCCTGTGTGACTTTTTCTTGATCATCCTACCCAATTTAATATTTTTGTAGCCCCTCCTCTCACCAAAAAATTGCCTGTCTCGTAATTGTCTTCTAATCAATACATTTTGATATTTCGTTTTTTTCCAATTCCGATTGATTCCTTTTCTTTATTCCTCAATTGCTGTCTAATATTTCTACCTCTTTTATGTTATCGAATTTATTCTGTGCAACAATGTTTGCACAACCTTTTGCTTCTCATAATTTGCAATGCTTCATTTAACGTTTCCTTCTTCTTATTTTTATCGAACAACCGGTAAAGAAAATACAATTTAAAAAAATATGAACGTTATGGGTATTTGAAGAAATTCCAAGAAAATTTTCAATATTTATTCCTTTGCCAGTACGCCAAACAAAATTTATGATTCTCCCGGAATGTTGGTAGACAGCAATGTGCCCCCTCTAGATGACAGGTCTCCTTGTTGTTCTCGCATTCTGTTTATGTTTTGTGACACTTTCTGGGAATATTTTTTCGTTGACATTGAAATTTGTCAGTGATATTCTGTTTTTGGTAAATCAATTTGGAAAATGTTAAATAAATATTAGCCTAGTTTTTGCCCTGTACCAAGGAGAGCACACCACCCCCCCCCCATCCCAAGGAAGTTATTCAATTTTCTTTAAAGCTGGCATTTACATTTATTTTTGGAAAATTGAAACATGAAGATGCCAACATGAAATTTGCTACTTGAGCTTAACGTAATTGAAATGTGAGTACATTTCAGCCCAAGGCTTAGTTGCTGTGGCAGCACCATTCATTTCTTGGGTCTTGAGGTAATTTCGAGTTAATTGAAAAATTGTTTTGTCTGTCGAGGTGTAAAATTACATTTTAATTATTTTGGGGGGCAAGGTGGCAAATTTAAATTCTAATAGGTCTCCTAGTTTGTCACTAGGAAACCAAATGCCAGCTGCTTAGGAGAGGCGGGGGTATTGTTGACATTTTGACACGAATTTCTCAGGAATTCGCTAAAGGTTTCTTAAGAAAAATGTTAATATTGCTGGGCATAAATTGACTCTAGTGCCGAGTTCCCGTTTTAATTACCTTGAAGGCTGGCAAAAACAAAACAAAAAAATGCACAAGTTCCGTTACTTTTACTGGCTAATGAACACAACAACAACAATATATTTTATTTTAAAACACCCAACTAACACTTGTTCTTCCTCTGCCACTTCCTCGCCCATTGCCATTATTCATTTTGCCAACCATGGCTGTTTTACATACGAAACTAATGCCACAAGGCAGGCAGAGCGGATAGTTGGTGTTGCTGTTGTAGTAGTTGTTGTTGTTGCTGCTGCCGTTGCTATTGTGGTGCTCATTTCTAGTCCTTCAGGTATGACGAGATGACTAAATTTATAACATGCATAACATGTTAGCCTTACTTTAACACATTTTTCACATTGTTTCCATCCCCCCTTTATGGCCCATTTTTACCCGGCAGTAGGGATTTTTGTTGTTTAGTTTTCGAAAAAATAACAACGGATGCATGTGATTTTTTTGCCCAGGTTAGGAAGCGGAAACGTTCTATGTGTCAGTGAAAATGTGTTTTTTTTTTGTAAATTTCCAACAAAAAAAGGAAGGCTGTGACAACGGATGATGAGAGCCCCACACATAGGTGCCTGTGCCATAGTGACACTGGACCAGAAAATTATCCCTAATTGTAATGTGGTAATTTCAAAAAATGAAACGTGCCGTGTTGTTGTGACAGTTTAGGAAGGTGGTTGTAGAAGTGCGGGGGGGGGGGGGGATAATATGCAAAATAGTTTAAATAATTGAGAAATTTATATAAAAATATTGAATTCATCGAAATTTATGTGACCCCCAAATAGAATCGATAAATGGATAAATAAACTCTTTCGAAGGACAAGGCGAATTCTGGGATTACTTACATATTGGGAGTATATCAAAAATTGAAATTTTTTTAAACCAATGATACTTAAAATAATCGAAAGCTCTCTATAAGTTTTCAGACCGCTTTTTTAAACGTTGCGAAATATATCTAAAAATATGTGGTCCTTCGTGTATAGTCAAGGCTATATAAGAGATTTAAATAAGTTGGGCCTAAGAACCCGAAACTCTTTTGGGAGATATGTAAAATTAGAAGAGAGTTGGATGCTTATTCCGCTTTCTTTGAGCGTTTTATTTTTCAAAAATATTGAACCCTATGTGGGGGAGATACCAGAACAAATGGTCCGATCTGTACCATTTTTATAACAGATCTTGTGTTGGTGGAAATATTGAGATGTGCCAAGTCTGGAATGGAATTGGATAATAATTTCGCTTTTTATGAGCTTCATGGATATTCCAAATTTTGAACCTTTGTGGGGGAGGTACCAGAAGGAGTAGACCGATATATCCAATCTACACAACAGATCTTGTGTTAGTAGAAATAATGGAATGTGTGTGGAATATAAAAAGAACCTGATGTTTATTTCGCATTTTTTTTGACCTTCATGGATATTCCAAATTTTGACTCTTTGTAGGGAAGTTACCAGAAGGAATGGTCCGATCTCTACCGTTTTTTATCGGATCCTGTATTGATGGAGGTATTAAGATGTGCCAAGTATGAATGGAATCGGATGTTAATTTCGAGTATAGTGAGTATTCAAATTTTCGAGCTTTTGTGTGGGGGGAGGGGTTTATCAGAAGGAGTGGACCAATATTGCCCAAGGTCTATTAACACTAGACCTTGGGTTAATAAAAATTTTGGGATGTGTTTCATTTGAAGGCAATCGAACTCTTACATTCATTTTATAAGCGTTATATTTTTTTAAAATTTTGACCCTTTGTGGCGGAGGTACTTGATGGAGTGGACCGATGCTGTCCATTTTCGCACCTAACCTAGCACTGATGCAAATACTTGAATTCACAAGTTTGGAGCAAAATCGGATTATCCTTTCTCTCTCTCTGTGCAGTAAATTTTTTATTGAAAATCTTCTTCAATATCTATACTCTCAATCTTGTAACACAATAGGTGTTATGCTCTCAAGAATTTATTCCAATAATCCTTTTCCAGACATGTTGTGTCAATAGAACGTATTTACGTATTTTGTTATGGCCTGAGGTTATAGAGCTCTCGGAAAGTCATCCTACAACAAATTATGCTCAATTGTACCCCATTTTCAAAACTCTACATAAAATGATTAAGACCTCGATCGGACCTCAACTTGTGATGGAACACCATATCCAGCGTTTTACAGACACGTTGGGGGGTCATCACATTGAATCTAGGAAAAAGGGAAAATTTTAGAATTCCAATAACAATTGTTCTCTCTAAGCCAATGCAAAAATTTCCGGGAGTATCTTCTTCACAAAATTTTTAAATTCTTTTTATTTTTTAAATCTCTTTTAAAGCGTTTTTCCTTTAATCACACAATTCCAGCCTCTCTCAATGCAAATAGCAACAAAAATTACTCGCATTCCTTGGCGTACTAGACCTACACTCTATGTGTAGGTATGTATGTGTATGTGCGAGTTTTCGAATCGTGATGACATTTTTCTACTGTTACTGTTCCCATTTCAAACAGATGTACCCACTACCCATTCCCTCCATTCCTTCGATTTGTTCAAACAAATTTTTGTAGGTTGTCACTCATTCACTGGCGGCGACGTCGGATAATTTCAATGGCATTCGGTTTTGTCGGTCTCATCTCATCTCATTTCTCTGGCATCGACTGTGACATCTGAAGATGTCAGTTAGCGACGCAATGTACTAAAAGTAGGCACAGAGGCAGACGAGTCAGTCCATCCAGCAGCAGTCAGTCAGTCAGCTTGCCAGTTAGTTAGTCGTCTATTTACTGCTAGCATGTGATTGTATTTTCAATTTAGCTGCTCATTTGTTTCATTGTTATGGCGCTGAAGCGTTCCAGCAGCAGCCGCGTTTCAAAGCTGGCAAATATTTATACAGCATTTTTTTTTTTTTTTATTTTACGAGAAGCTAATGGTGTTGCCATTTTATGGGCTGTTGGACAAATGGATGTTAATGTCATCAATTGTTTAAAATTACCGAACAAGATGGGCAAGTGAGTTATAGGATAGAAATAAATTTTTAATATGGTTGGTAACTGTGTGATTGTGATGGAGATCATGATAGCCAAGTTCCCTTTCGAAAAGGAGAAAGAATTGCTTCTTGAATAGGAAATACCGATAAAAATCATTTCTGTAAAAAAATGTGTTCCAGTAGGCCCAAATGTCCCCTCCATTTCCACTCCTTGATAAGTACAAAAAATAATAATAATAACAATAATGATAATAACAAAAAACAACACCGATAATCGTATAACCGTCGATGTTTTCGTTGAAAACGTTAACTGATATGCAAACAAGTTAAAACTGAAAACAAACGGAAACAACTCCATCCATTAAAGCGAATGGAGGGTAAGCGCTCTTAAAAGTATGCAACAATTTGTTTGCTTTAATCAATAACTCTCACCCTCAAAACGGCAACAACGTCCAGCCAGCTATCAGGTTTACAACAAATGTTGGGTGTACGCTCGTGTGTGTGTGTCTGTGTTTGTGAACCTGTCTGGTAGGTGGAATGAAACTATTATCTATTAAATATTTAATGGCTGACTGGGTGTATGTATGTGTGTGAGTCCATGTGTGTGAGTGTGTTTATTTGTATGTTTGCCAATAAGAGAGTGCAAATGATAGAATTTAATGCCTCTGAATAATAGAAAGAGAACATGCAACAAATGGTGGCACGAATGTAATAAATATACACACATACATACACATTCTGTAATATGAACTGCTGCTGGTGGTGGGTGGGGGGAGAATAAATAACTCCAGGCCTTTTATTGTCTGCCATGTCCAACATTGTTCCAATTGTTTGGGTACTTTTTTCGTGTCATCAACCTAAATTTTCCCATTAAATGTGATAATATGTTCAAAGCACACACACATGTTTGCCTAGTCCAAAGACTTAGACCGGAGGTGAAGGAACTTCATTTCATTATTTTTGCTTGCCAAAGCAAAAAAAATAACAAAAATTAGTGCCATGTTAACGTGGCCAACAAGAACAATTTTTAGTCTCTCATTAAACTAAATAATTGCCATGGCCTAGCGTGACCATTGGGATTTTTTTGCCAACGGTCCGTTGTGCATTGCCGGTGATTAAAATGAAACGAAAAAAAGTTCTTTAATATTATTTTTCTCTTCTAAGCCTACATTGGGCAAGGGTTTGTTGGGGAGCAAATATTTAAAGAATTTGTTCGCCCAAATTGGGACTCTTTATAAGTATTTCAACTTTGTTGGGAATTAAAAAATTGAGGTCGATTTTTTTTAAGGGATAATTGCCTTAAACTTAGGAGGAAATAAAAATTAGGAATTGTTGCAAAAACTTATGGGTTTTAACATAAAAATTAGGTTTTCAACGGAAAGGCATGATGCGGATTTTAAACAAAATTGATGAGATCCATGTTATATAAAGCCAATGAATTTCAGCTGTAAAAGACAAAAAAGTCTCAAGGTGGAAGTACATAAGAAGCGTGATGTCTTGGCTAGGAATATTTTCTGACATTTCATAAAGGCATTACAGAGCCGCACTAAAATCGTGCCGTCGTTTTCCATTATAATTCGACATTAATATGCCTAACCAAGACTTCAAGCTTTTTATGTACTTGCACCTTTACTGTTCAATATTATTATTCCGCGAGGCTAGTAGAGATTTTTTAAAGAAGTGAAAGTGATTTATCACAGAAGACCGATGGTAGCACTCTACAGGGTGAGATGAAAAATCTGCAACCAAATTCAGACTGCTGTCATTTCTAAGCCACTCGTCCGACAGCTTTTAACATTTTTCCAGTGACAGCTCACTATATTGTTTACAAGCGTAGAAAAGCATTTTGGTGAGAATTTTCCAGAAAAAAAGTTATTCGTGCTGGAATTCAAGCGGGATAGTGTGATTCTTTATATTTGGCTTGAAAATCACAAGTGGCTATCGTCAGAGCACTCCAGCATTTAAATGTGAATAAATTTTTTGTGTCTCGTACCGTCGCTCATTACCGTGATACATTGTAGCGTAGGCCGACGTCAAGGAAGTGTACGGAAGAAAACAGCAACATTAGCAGAAATGGTTCGAAAAGTAAAGAATCGATTTGATCGAAACCCGCGTCGCAGTTGCCGAAAAATTGCTCGTGAGCTGAACATATCGCAATATTCCATTTGGCAAATATTGAAACATGAGCTCGGGGTAAAACCATTGAAATTCCTACAAGTACACCGCAACAGAAAGAAAATAGACTCAGAAGAGCTAAAGAGTTGCTTCGCTTGGCCGAGAGTGGTGAACTGCCGAATATGGTTTTCACCGATGAGAAAACATTCGTTGTCCAGCAGTTTGTAAACAAACAAAATGATCCGCTCGGGTTTACTTGCCAAAGAGGTCAGCTGAAAATGTGTACCTTTGGTTGGCCACCAGAACTCAAGTGCTGGCCATGGTGATGGTGGTGGATGGGCCACCATAACAGCCGATGGTCGCTCTCCGTATTAATCGACCGTGGCATAAGAATAAATGCCAAATATTATCGCGAAAATATTCTGGAGGGTGTATTAAAGCCTTGGGAACGCAAACATTTTGACCGCAGACCTTATACATTCCAACAGGATTCAGCGCCATTGCCGAATATTATCGTGAAAATATTCTGGAGGATGTATTAAAGCCTTGGGCACGCAAACATTTTGGGAGCAGACCTTAGATATTGCAACAGGACTCAGCACCATCGCACTCAGCACGCGCCACCCAAGAATGGCTACAAAATGAGGTTCCTCGCTTCATTTCCAGCGCACAATGGCCACCAAAATCTCCGGATACCAATCCGTTGGACTATTGTGTCTGGAGTATTTTGGAAAGCAATGTTGGCACTAAAAAATACCAAAGTGTCGCTCACATCAAGGAAGCGCATCGCCGGGTATGGGCCAAAATACCGCAGAGTAAGATTCGGGCAGCATGTGATGGTTTCATTGGCCGTTTGAAGGCAATAATTCCTGCCAAAGGCGATTAATTCGAACAAATCTAAACTTATTCTAAAATTTTATGCTATTTCCGAAATTTTTTGCCTTCATTCAATTTTTTTTTTAAATGTAAAAATTATGGCGTTTGACTTTGTTGCAGTTTTTTCAGCTCAAAGTTAATATACCCTCCCTTTCAAGGTGGAGGATATAAAAAAATTGCTTGAGGCCGCGTGACTTCACTGAGCGTAATTCTCTCCACACTCACAATCAGACCAAATGAAAAACAATATAAAATTGGGAGAGGACAGCTAAAAAAGGAAAATAACAGCGGATCCTTTCAAGAGACCCATATGGGCCTTCTTACAAGAAAAATGCCCGTTCTTATATAGAAGAGTTTCGAACAGTTGGCGAAAGAGTCTGTTTTGGAGTTTCTCTGTCCAAATAATACCCGCATTTTGACAGGGACTTTCTTTTAGAAGAAACGAGGTTCTACTTTCGTTGGACTAGACAGCAAGAGTGGAGTATTTATGTTCGGAAGTAGCCAAGGGAGTTAAATATGCTTTCAGAGAAGGCCCTGGTTTTATTCCCTTTATAGTTTTTCCTAGTTGACCTGAAATCCAATCGATTAAAATGGATAATAGAACAGTTGCCTTCTTTGCTCCCTTGGACATCCGAAAGGCAACAGTATTTCGTCAAGAAATGTCCTTCAATACTCTAATGCCCTAACTTTAATATATGAAATGTGGATTGTTGAAGAAATTCAAATCATTTTTCTAAAGAGCTTCTTCTAGAAGGTAATATAGTGGTGTAGAAACCAAATCCACATTTTATTAGAGAGGAGAGGATTTTCTTGTAGAAGTTTGCTAATGAAAATCAGAAAATATTTGTATGAATGGTACAAACCCCCAATGACCTGCATGCTGAGTCTTCTATGGAAATTGTATCCTTTCTTGCAGGTATATGGAAACTCTTTTCAAAATCCTTGTAATACATGAACATTTTCCACAGAGAGGCTACGTTTTTCTGCGAGTTTTTTTTTTTTTTTTTTTTTTTGGAAGAGGTCGAGAAGAAATAAAACTTTTCTTTATTTTAAAAACTTAGAGACTAAAATAACATATTTTTATAGAACTAAATATGTCTCTAGGTTAAAAAATTCTACTACAGGGTAAGCAATGTCGCTTCTTATCAAATTCCCTTTGACTCACTCTCTCTCTCTTACCTGGGTAACTTCTTACATTTTATTCTTGGATTCTTGTAGACATATTTTCCATAAGTCATAGTGTTTTAAATATTCGATAGTGAAACCAAAGCTGGAGTATAGGGAGCTTTGAATGTGCCTTCCCATCCTTTGAAAATCGCGATTTTTACCCATAACTATTTATTGTGCGAAAAATTAAATCTTTGTTTCTGATTTTAGTTGTTTGCAATACAAGAACCTCCTGTGCCCTCTTCATAAATATCTGATTTGTTTGTTCGCTTGTCTAGCAGGTCTCTTCATTTTTCGTTTGTTTTTTATAATTTATGGTTCCTGCAGCGCAGATCCTTTTTTTCTCTAACAACAACTTGTTTCCTTAAGTAGCTATAAATAATAGCCGACCGCAACCATTCATTAACAATGTTATCGGGATTTTGTGTCAAGACTCTCGCAGCACAGCCTTCCCAATTGTGGTGATAAAAATGTGGTTACATTTCCACGACGTTTATCAGGTTTTTTTCTTTTTTGTTAGCAAAATGTCCATTAATATTGTTTCTGGCGAGGTTTTTTTTTTCTCTCTCTTTCGTAGTAGTTGTTTTTGTTGGTCGGTACTAACATCTAATTTATTATACAAATTGATATTGTTACCACTGATGTTTAGGTTTTGTAGTTGTTGTTGCTGTTGTCACTTCCCTCCCTCACCCCAAAGAAAATGGTGGAAAAAACACCTCACAATAGGCATAATGATCAATTATTTACAGGTGCTTTGATAAATGTTTTTCCAGGGCCATAAATCACCACGAAATTCAGTGGCGGCGATTGCTGGGACCACCTGCTGGGTGGTGTGAAAAAAGAAACAGGAAACTTCCAAATGAAATCCCGAAACAAAGGTGTTTGTTGGTCGTTTCCCTGTTTAGCCTACATGGCCAAGGAAAGCTTCATTAGCCACTTTGGCTAATGATTAGAAGAGGGAACGCATAAATCTGTTCCATAATGACCATAATAAATCCCCAGAATTGCTAAATACGGCAGCATTGATTGCCAATAAATATTGGCCAATATGGAGAGCATTTTAGCACCGAAACAAATCTCAGAATAATTGACTTATTTCGAAAATGAGATATTGTGGGGAATTAGAGGAGCATAAAGTCATAAATATTTGTTTAGATTTATGAATGGAATTTGCAACTGAAATATGGGCAATTTTATTTGAAATAGATAGCAGAATAGAACATCGTAACAAGAAATTGTTCTGAATGCGAATTCCGTTGCGATAATATTAACAAATTGTCAAAAGTATAAAATTTTCCCACGAGAGATGAGTATGCCTAAGATGGTTGAACCTCTCCTATATCTATAACGATGTTGATTCTCCTCTCAAAATATTTAAAAATTATATTTAAAATCAAGCCAATGTGATTTGATTGTATTTCACCAATATCCTTGCCCTGCCATGGAAAATTGGCTTGTTTGCTTGATCCTGCCTTCCGACTTGTTGGTATTTAAAACAAATTTTCCTGCCAAGCAAAAGCAACAATAAAAAAATACACAAAAGAATAGGAAGAAGAACAAGCCAAATGCCCATAGTATACAAATTATTCGGAATGATTGTCCATCGTTATTTCGCCCAGCTTTCATTGCTCAGCAGTAGCAGCAACAGCAGCATTCCAGCTGTCTCATTGGCTGCAAAACAAAAAATAACAGCAACAACAACAACATTTGTGTCTGAAGCATTCTTCCAAAAAATATAATTGATGTCTTTCTGAGTGATGTGAGCTGAAGTGAACAGTTTTTGTTGTTGTTGTAGCTGTTGTTTTTTTTATTTTCACCGATTTCCATCTGTTCGGGGTGGTGTTGGTCGTCGTTTTTCCAGCTGTAGTTTACGGAATGATTTCGCATGGACGAATTTAAATATTTCAGCCTCAACAATATTTCATTTATGACACTACAACAACACCAGCAACAACAACAATAACCAACAAAAGAACGTTCTGCAAAAGAAATATTAAAACAATTGGCCTTTCGTTATAGGAAATATATGTACGAATGTATGTATGCACGCAATGAATTTCTTTTCATGCTATTGTTTCCAAAGGATTTGCTTATCGGCGGAGGGGAAAAAGTCAGCATGCAAATTTGCAAGGGGAAAAAATATTGGAATTTAAAGCTAAAATTTAAACTTGTTTTAAGGAATCAAAATTTGGCAGGATTTCTTGATAAAGTCTCGAAATACTTTTCCAGAAAAATATTTTAAGGGACCATAATTTTACTGTCTTCTCAGAGACGATTTTAGGTCTTTTCATAGAAAATGCCAAGAAAATGTTAAAGTCTTCTCATAGAAGACCTGGAGGTCTTCTCACAGAAGACCTGAAGGTCTTCTCATAGAAGACCTAGAGGTCTACTCAAAGAAAACCTGCAGATCCTCTCATAAAAGGCCTGAAGATCTTCTCAAAGAAGACCTGGAATTCTTCTCATATAAGACTGGAGGTCTTCCCATAGACGACTTGGAGGTCTTCTCATAGAAGACGTTAACATCTTCTTAACATAAAAAACGTTAAGGTTTTCTCATATAAGACCTGGAATTCTTCTCATATAAGACCTGGAGGTCTTCACATAGACGACTTGAAAAAAACATAGAAAACGTTTAGATCTGCTTATATAAGACCTGGAGGTCTTCTCATGTGAGACCTGGAGGTCTTCTCATAGAAGACCTGAAGGTCTCCTCATGTGAGACCTGGAGGTCTTCTCATGTGAGACCTGGAGGTCTTCTCATAGAAGACCTAGAGGCCTTCTCATGTGAGACCTGGAGGTCTTCTCATAGAAGACCTAGAGGCCTTCTCATAGAAGACCTGGAGGTCTTCTCATAGAAGACCTGGAGGTCTTCTCATAGAAGACCTGGTGGTCTTCGCATGAAAGACCTGGAGGTCTTCTCATAGAAGACCTGGATGACTTTCATAGAAGACCTGGAGGTCTACCCACAGAAGACCTGGAGGTCTTCTCATAGAAGATCTGGAGGTCTTCTCACAGAAGACCTGAAGGTCTCCTCATGTGAGACCTGGAGGTCTTCTCATGTGAGACCTGGAGGTCTTCTCATAGAAGACCTAGAGGCCTTCTCATGTGAGACCTGGAGGTCTTCTCATAGAAGACCTAGAGGCCTTCTCATAGAAGACCTGGAGGTCTTCTCATAGAAGACCTGGAGGTCTTCTCATAGAAGACCTGCTGGTCTTCGCATGAAAGACCTGGAGGTCTACCCACAGAAGACCTGGAGGTCTTCTCATAGAAGATCTGGAGGTCTTCTCACAGAAGACCTGGAGGTCTTCTCATAGAACACCTGGAGGTCTTCTCACAGAAGACCTCCAGATCCTCCAGATAGAGACCTGAATGTCTTCTCATAGAAGACCTGGAGGACTTCTCATAGAAGACCTTGAGATCTTCTCATAGAATATCTTGAGATCTTCTCATAGAAGACCTGAAAGTCTTCGCATAGAAGACCTGGAGGTCTTCTCATGGAAGACCTGGAGGTCTTCTCATAGAAGACCTGGACGACTTATCATAGATGACCTGGAGGTCTTATCATAGAAAACCTGGAGGTCTTATCATAGAACACCTGGATGTCTTTTTATAGAAGACCTGGATGTCTTCTTATAGAAGACCTGAAGGTCTTCTTATAGAATACCTGGAGGTCTTCTTATAGAAGATCCAGGTCTTCGATTTGTTGAAGACCTGGAGGTCTTTTTATAGAAGACCTGGATGTCTTCTTATAGAATACCTGAAGGTCTTCTTATAGAATACCTGGAGGTCTTCTTATAGAAGACCTGGAGGTCTTCCCATAGAAGGCCTGGAGGTCTTCCCATAGAAGGCCTGGAGGTCTTCTCATAGAAGACCTGGAGGTCTTCTCATAGTAGACCTGGAGGTCTTCCCATAGAAGGCCTGGAGGTCTTCTCATAGTAGACCTGGAGGTCTTCCCATAGAAGGCCTGGAGGTCTTCTCATGGAAGACCTGGAGGTCTTCTCATAGAAGACCTGGACGACTTATCATAGATGACCTGGAGGTCTTATCATAGAAAACCTGGAGGTCTTATCATAGAACACCTGGATGTCTTTTTATAGAAGACCTGGATGTCTTCTTATAGAGGACCTGGAGGTCTTCTTATAGAATACCTGGAGGTCTTCTTATAGAAGATCCAGGTCTTCGATTTGTTGAAGACCTGGAGGTCTTTTTATAGAAGACCTGGATGTCTTCTTATAGAATACCTGAAGGTCTTCTTATAGAATACCTGGAGGTCTTCTTATAGAAGACCTGGAGGACTTCTTATAGAAAACTTGGAGGTGTTCTTATAGAAGACCTGGAGGTCTTCTCACAGAAGACGTTAAGGAGGTCTTCTTTTGTTAACTCCGAAAATGGGGTCATATGCAAAGTGCCTTGGCATCCTTTTATATTTCCGTTACAATAAAGCATTTCCCAACCCATAACCTGTAATTTCCCACCAATCATTCGTTCATTCATTGAAAATTTTTAATGCCATTGCCATGCTGGGAGCAATGAAACTTGTATTGCTTTTTTGTTGTTGTTGTTGTTGTTGTAAAAATTATTGATTGGTTTACCAATTCCCCAACAAAAGAACAAAAAGGGAAAACGGAATGTCAGGAAAAAGCAGGCATCAGATAATAACATATTTTATGACGACATTTTTTTATATTCTTCTGTTAACGCCCGATTGATTTTTCCATTGATTCTGTTTTGTTCCTTCAGAAAAGGAATATTTCAAGGGAGGATTTTAAAATTTGAAATGGAGGGAAAAGGGGTAAGGTTGGAAACTTGATTTATACTATTCAGTAAATTCAATGGACTTCAGACGTGTATTAAGAAAATTTGGAAAAATTGAGGAACCATAATAGTTTATGGTCCATAGACTGCCTATGCCGAGTAGCGGGAAGTGTAGATAGATTTTTTAATAATACAGTCTGTTATAAAAGCTCCAAAACACCTTTACTCTATTTTAAGCTTTAGTCTTCATTTCGATGCTGAGTACTCGGAAGTAATTGGACATTTGTGACGTATTGTACGTCACGTTTCATTTCGAATGTATGTGTATTTTTGCCAGAAATAAACTTGAAATATTTCATTGTGTTCATTGTTTAAAAACCTCGAAACAATTGAAACAGATGGGAAAAAAGAAAAGAAGGCAAACAAAATATAAATAAAAGACATTTCAAAATCAATTCTTAGGTTTGCTCCCAAACCCAAACCAAAACCCACACACAAAGACATTAACACATTTAAAGAAATGGCCAAGTGCTGCTTAGCTATAATCGTTGTGCCATGTGCTATTGAAGGCCTCCTTCGAAAGGAGGTAGGCCGACTATAAATAGAAGAAGGAATAATAACAAAAAAACAGACATTGTAATAAAAATGATGAAGCGGAAGGAAATAAAGGCACTCAGTGACAATATGTCATAGAAATGGCAGGTTTTTCTTTCTCAGTTGTAATCTTTCCATTTCGATTCTTCTGTAACGTTTTCTTTAACTATGTTGCTTTGCGCTTTGCAAAGGTTTTCCTGCTATGCTGGCTGAATTTGTAAGCTAGTTCTGTGATCAACTTGCACACACATACATACATACATGAGCCCTTCTCCCGTAAACGAAAATGAAATTCTGTGCGTATGTGTTTGTATATTGAGCATGTTTTTATAAATTTATGAAAGTCATTCTTGGGGGTCCAAAAGGGAGGGAGCAGGATTTCCATAGGTATACACATACATATGTGACGATTTTTCTTTTTTTCTCATTCTGAAATATGTCTTTTTGTGGATGTCAACTATGAGTGCGTATGTTGTCGTTGTTGCCTGTTACATATTTAATGAAAATATTAACATTGTATCCCGGAACATGCTGTTGCTGCTGGCTGGTTGGCTGCCGCACACATGTTGCCATCTATCTGTGCCAGCCAGCAGTTGCTAATATTTGGATTTATAAATGTCCACAAAAAAGAAGCCACTCTCGTTCCCTCTCTCTCCTTCTCACTTTCTGTGACAAAAGAAAATATCCGAGTGAGATCCCTACGGGGAAATATAATCTTGGGGGTGCCATTTAATATTAAAAAAAAGTAATTTTGATTGTCAAGTAGATTTTATCTACAATTTTTCCTTGACATTAAGATAATGAAATTAATGGGAATTGCTAATGAGAGGAAATTGTTGTTGGCTGCTGATTTGACATGAAATTTTGTTGGATGATGGGTAGAGACACTCGGTTTGTTTCTTGATGGATGCCAAGGTCGGAGGTGGTTCATGCTTTTTCTTTTGTGTCAAAAAAAAAAGAGAAAAGAAAAGGGGCTAAATGTCACAATTCATAATCTGATTGCCTTGATTTTTTTAAGGGTGGTTAAGGAAAATTATTTTATCTTATAGAGGACCTTTTACAGACTTTCCATAGTTGGAAAAGTATTAATAGTTGTTATTCTGTAGTAATATCTACAGGTTTTCTACTGGGCTTTTAAAGGCAGAAAGCATCTTCAGATTTTGAATAGATAAAAGGCCGTTTATGAGTAGACCTTCTATGAGAAGTCCTTCAGGTCTTCTATGAGAAATCCTTCAGGTCTTCTATGAGAAGACCTTTTCCGATTTTATATGAGAAATCTTTTGGTCTTCTTTGAGAAGACCTTCTGGTCTTCTATGAGAACACCTTCTCGTTTTTATGAGAAGACCTTCTCGTTTTTTATGAGAAGACCTTCTGGTCTTCTATGAGTAGACCTTGGTATTTTATGAGAAGACCTATTGGTCTTCTATGAGAAGAATTTCTGGTCACTTATGAGAAGACCTTCTGATCATCTATGACAAGACCTTCTGCTCTTCTATGAGAAGACCCTCTGGTCTTCTATGAGAAGACATTCTGCTCTTCTATGAGAAGACCCTTTGGTCTTCTACGAGAAGACCCTTTGGTCTTCTACGAGAAGACCCTTTGGTCTTCTACGAGAAGACCCTTTGGTCTTCTACGAGAAGACCCTTTGGTCTTCTACGAGAAGACCTTCTGGTCTACTACGCAAAGACCTTCTGGTCTTCTACGAGAAGACCTTCTGGTCTACTACGCAAAGACCTTCTGGTCTTCTACGAGAAGGCCCTTTGGTCTTCTACGAGAAGACCTTCTGGTCTACTACGCAAAGACCTTCTGGTCATCTATGAGAAGACCCTCTGGTCTTCTATGAGAAGACCCTCTGGTCTTCTATGAGAAGACCCTCTGGTCTTCTATGAGAAGACCCTCTGGTCTTCTGTGAAGAGACCCTCTTTAAACCTGTTCTACCCTTCTACATGTATACACATATATCAGTCTTCTTTAGATATCAGATCTTCTATAGGCCTTTTAAAGGTCTTCTCTTAAGAAACGATTTTCTACTGATCGTCCACAAAGCGAATACCCTCTGCAGATCCATCGTTAGCTAAAAGATATCTATAGACCTCCTTAACTGTCTTTGAAGTGAACAGCTTTTTCTGATTTTCTGTAAGGAGAAGACTTGCTACAACCCTGCAATAGAGAGAAGAATTTTTGCATGTCTTTGAAAGATTGAAGACCGTACACAACCGTTCTGTAATTTGAATACCTTGAACAGGCGTTCTATGAAGAGAAGACTTTCACAACCCTTCTTTCAAGAGATAACCTTCTCCAGCCCTTCTACAAATATAAAAATTTTTGCAGGCCTCCGATAGATTGAAGACCTTCTGTAAAGAGAAAACCTTCTAGAGGTAATCTGTTAAGGAAAATAGCGTCTATTGGCTTTCTGAAGGGAGAAGAGCTTTGACAGGTCATATGTTAAGATAAGACCTTCAATTGTCCTGCTCTAATAAGACCATCTTCTGTTCTGAGAGGACATTTTACGGGGCTTCTGAAAAGAGATTACCTTTTACAAGCCTTCGGTATGGAGAATATCTTCCACTTACTTTCTGGAAAAGAAGGTCTTCTCCAGTCCTTCTATAGATAAAATAATTTATGCAGGTCTTCGATTGATTGAAGACCTCCACAGATCTTCTGTAAAGAGAAGTGCTTCTATGTGCATGCTATCAAGACAAGCCCTACTACAACCTATCTATAGGTAGAAACATTTCTACAGGCCTTCGTAGTAATTTTACAGGCCTTTTGTCAAGTGAATATCTTTCCCCAGGCCTTTTGAGAAGAGAAGATCTTCCACAAGCCTTCTACTGGCCTCCTATGTAAAAAGTACCTCCTTGCCTCTTATAAGATTTTTTGGGTATTCTATAATTAAAAGATTTTTGCCAATTAAGGAGAAGACATCAACATAAGTCTAAAGATCTAATGAAACCTTACAAATTCTATAACTATTTTCTTTAAATCATTTGAATTCGTTGAAGGATCAATGTTCTCTGTTTAAGGAACTCAAAACTTGTCCTTCCTCAATGTTAAAAATAAATACAACCATCTGTTCCATAGTATCTCTTGAATACATTTAAAGTGTCATCCATATATCAAAACAGAAGAGCATTATTTGCTTGGCAAGCAGGACCTCCATAAAACTAACACCCTCGGCTGACAACTCCGTTTGTCCATAAATCCCTCTAGCAAGACAAAAAAAGGCCTATATTTTATGACACCAAATATCCTGCCATGTGGTCAAAAATATGTTTCGGCTAAATATGGATGAGAACTCAAAACAGAAAAACGAAAGAAAAATTGCCACATTTTGGCATAATGGCCAGCCAAATACTGGCTGGCGTTAACTTTTTTTCTCTCGCCCGCTTTGCGTGCCAAATGCTAATGATTTGTGGTTGTGGCATTGCCGAAGATATGTAGGACTTCACAGCTAAATATCAAAATTACACATTCAAAGCTAGGCATAAATGTGAAAAATTTTCCAAAAAAAGTAGGTGATTTTTTTTTGTTTGGTTGCAATCTTGTTAGCTGCAAAAAAGTATCTAACCTTCCATCGTTCATCTGTTGCAAAAAAAAAAGAGACTGAAATGTAAATTATTATTATTTGTTGTTGTTGTTATTTTTTCACACCTTACAAGTGTGTAAATTTACAAATGTTTACTAGTTGTGTTAGTTTGTTCTGCCTGTCCGTCCATACCCATGAATGGACATTCTGGTTACAGTTCAGGGTCATTTTTCATTTGACTCTTGCCAGTCACCCAAAGGGAATATAAACATTAATGAAATTTAACAAAAAAAAAAAGAGCGCACATAGAAATAAATAAAAAGGAACCCAAAAGTCAGAAAATGACCCAATTGGGACAGGGTCTGGGGAATACTATATTTAGTTTTTTTCCTATTCGTATTTATTTTACAAAAGAAAACATATGTTTAATTAATGGGGGAAGGAATTTATAAATTATGCATGAATTCAAGAGGCCTAGCTTGGGAGATAATTTAAGAAATAATGGGCTCCCATGCAGTCGACCTTTTGGAGAGGCCGTAAAATATAAAATTATATATTTTAGGGATTTAATTATTTAATGTTTCTTAACTCTTTAGGTTTGGTTCGAATTATATAGTTATATTTTTATTAATTTTGTAATTATGGAAATTTAGAAGAAGATGTTGCGAAAAATAACGTTTAAATTAATCTTATCAGATATAATTATGGTTCTCAATATATGAAGAGGTAAAATAATAGTTCCAAAGCAGTATTTAGCGATATGTAATGCTATGGCACAATTTGTAAGAAATTTTTTTAATTCCCTCTCAAATTAAGGTAACAAAACATTTTCCCATGTTGCGTATACATGGTGTCAATACTCATACGCACTGAAGGTCTTTATTTTATAAATTCAGTGAATTAACCTTATTTGATAGGACAATTATATAAATTATGATACTTAACTTCATAAGACCTGATACCTTTTACTACCCCCACAATAAAACCATGTATTTAGAAGAATATTATGATTTTGTCCTTCCTTTTCCAAACATCCGTCTAAGATTTTTATGCTAACAAAACCAAGCTACAAATGACTCCAATTGCAGATAAAGGTTCTAACTTATCTGGAAGAGATGGAGAGTTATGTTCCAAATTTCGAAGGGCTTAGTATTGTTTCCTTACCCTTCAATGGAATTAAGATTTTCTTTGTCTTGCAGACAAATTTGATGCCGTTGATTACCTGAATGTCGATGATAACATATGAAGTGTGGTAGGACTTTTTATATTTTCTAAAGAGTCCTTAAACTATTCGCAAATATCTAAATAGAAAATATTGTGGAATCTAATCATAAGAGACCGGGAAACCTTCTGGTCATCAAACATAAAAAAATGGGAAATTCTCCCACATCCCATTCTGAAAAGGAATGCGGTCTGCGTAACTGGGTCATGGTAGCCTTCATGAAGTCAATAGGGAAGTGGACGGAAGAAAACAGCAACATCAGTAGAAATTGTTGGAAAGTAAAGAAGCGACTTGATCGAAACCCGCGTCGCAGTGGTCGAAAAATGGCTCGTGGTAGACTTGGTTGGCCGAATTTGGTTTTCTCCGATGAGAAAACATTCGTTGTCCAGCAGTTTGTAAACAAAGAAAATGATCGTGCTTACTTGCCAAAGAGGAACTTTCGGTTGGCCACCAGAACTCAAGCGCCGCCCATGGTGATGGTGTGGGCCGCATAAGAGCCGATGGTCGCTTGGGCACGCAAACATTTTGGACGCAGACTTTGGACATTCCAAAAGGACTCAGCACCATCGCACTCAGCACGCGCCACCCAAGAATGGTTACAAATGGCCGCCACAATCTCCGGATACCAATCCGTTGGACTATTGTGTCTGGAGTATTTTGGAACGCAAGGTTGGCACTAAAAAATACCAAAGTCTCGATAATCTCAAGCAAGCGCTTCGCCGGGAATGGACCAAAATACCGCAGAGCAAAATTCGGAGAGCGTGTGACGGTTTCAATGGCCGCTTGAAGGCCATAATTCGTGCCAAAGGTGACCAATTCGAACAAATCAAAACTTATTGTAAAATGTAATGCTTTTTTTTCTACTTTTTTCTGCTTTCAACACTTTCCCCAAAAAATGAAGAACTCGGGGAGATTTTGTCTTAGAATGGAAACATAGAAACTTAGCAGTAAAAATCGTAAACACAAAATTTCGCTTGAAATATTCAAAATTCGAATGTAATTTTCTTAAAAACTATTCAACCTAGATCTATGATATAGCCTGAGACTTATAGTGAAATTTTATTTAGAATATTTTATCTTTTGACATTTTCTCTCTAAAATGAAATTTTGTTCTACATTCTCGCAACAACTCGAAAAAAGTCCGAGGAAAAATTTATCAAAAAATTAGAAAATAATTTCGTATTTTTGGCAATACCGACAGCAGTATTTTCCTGATATATAATAGAAGTAGAGATATCTTTTCTTCAATGGCTTATAGTGGATTTTCATCTAGAATATTTTTTACTTGACGCCATCCTTCCAAAATGATGTTTTCTGGGAGAAATTTGCATAAATTAAGTACGGCTTTAACCCTGAAATGTGTTTTTAATGTTTATAAATGTGAATTTCTGGCGATTACGTAAGATCTAGGCGTTTGAGTTCTTCTAGAACCAATAATAGAATTTTGTGACAAGTAAATTTCTAGAATACGATGCCGTTTAATCGGAGTTTTTAGCCATATTTTGAAAAAAAGTTCAAAAACTCCCCTCATTTTTTAAATTTTCGACCAAAATAATCCTTGTATCCCTAACATGGCCGAAGAGACCTTTAAGCTTAAATGTTCAAATTCCAGGGAATCTTGATCCAAAAATTTCAAAAGATGTGGGAAAAGATTACTTTGCGATGCATTCTTCCAAAATATCGATGCACTTGTCCCTCATTGTAGCTCTAATTTCAAAATCTGTTGAGTTTTTCTTGTAATGAGTGTTTTAAGTGTATTTATATGCTCCAAATACCTTAAGAGTTTCTAGAGGAAGATATTGAAATTTCTCCATTTTTCCTTGCCTCGGTCAATGCCTTTACCCTGCCTTCTTGCTAATTAAAAAAAAATATTTAATTATGTCTAGAAACTAATTCAAGGTGTCAAAATTATCACAACTTCCCCAACGCTTTTTATGTTTAATTAACTCAAACTCCCAAGGGTATTTTTCTTAAAACATTTTTCTTCTCTTCATAAACAACTCATTTTAATTTGTTCCAATTATTATCTTCTCCTCAAACTTATTTTAACTTTTTTTATTGTGTATGTATGTATGCAATATCCATAAGTTTTTAAAATAGCTACATTTCCACCAGTTCCACCCCTCATTAGAAGTATTTACTGTTCAATGATAAAATCAACAACAATGAGCAAAAACTACAGTGACTTTCTTTTTTATGGCTTCCCTTCAAAACCAAGAACAAAATAAAACACAACAAAAAAATGAAATAAACAAACACCAATGGCCGGCTAAAACTCGCGGGAATCCAAATTCATCCGTTTATTCATGCCATAGAAGAAAAAATAAACGGACAATGCAGTCAGTAGTCCATTACTGCAAACTTCCTGAAGTTCTTCTAATGGTATTAAAGTTTTTTTAATGGCTTCTTGTAAATGGCCAGCAATGCAGAAGCTTTTCCTCTTAAATATATATTTTTTGTAGTTGTTGTTGTATTTGTAAATCCAAAGAAATGTAATTACATAAATACCAGAGATTTCCTTTATTATCACATTATGCAGGATTGCAGAGCGAGAGAGAAAAGAAGACGACCATAACAATCCATTGTGGGTAAGGGTTTTGCAGAGAGAGAGACGAAGTGGTCTGAAGGGAATGTAATAAAGTGATAGATGGGAAAAATAGACATAAAAGTGCAAATTCTGCAGTTGCTATTTTTAAGAAGCCTATGGTATTCCTTGGTTGAAAGGGTGTTTTCCCAGAGATGGTAGTTTTTAATTTTTTTGTGAACAATATTCGAGATCAAATATAAGTTTGCTTCCCTCATTTTCTGTATTGGCATTGTTGTTTCTTATTATACCATCAACCATAAGACTAGAGAGGGTATATATCATTTGATAGGTCAAAATGTGCCTAGTCGAAATAACGGTTTTAGACCCTAGGTGTCTTTGAACCAAATGCGCTTCAGGACGTTTGGAGTCATCTTGCAATGTCTGTCAGTCCGTCGGTCTGGCTAGTGCGCACCATAACTCTTGAAGGGAGTATAAGCGACTTTGTCCAAACTTGGTTCTTCGTAATATTATTGTCAAACTTAGATCAAGTTCGGATATGGGCAAAATTAGTTCCTCCCCCACAAAAAGTCGAAATTTTCAAAAAAAGATACAGCACAGAAAGAGAAAGGATAAACCGATTTTGTTCCAAATTTGAAAATCCTATTATTTGCATCAGTGCTAGGTCAGGTGCGAAAATAACAATATCGGTCCACTTCATCAAGTACCTCCCCCACAAAGGGTCAACATTTTGAACAATTATAACTCTTCTCAAATGTGATATAAGAGTCCGATTGACTTCAAATTACATACATCACAATATTTTTATTAACCCAAGGTCTGGTGTGAATATGGAAATGAAATATAATATATCGGTTCAATCCTTCTGGTACCTCCCCCACAAAGGGTCCAAATTTTGAATATTCACGAATCTCATAAGACACGCAACTAACTTTCGATTTCATTCAGACTTGGCTTATCTGTATATTTCTATCAACACATGATCTGTTATAAAGATGGTGGAGATCGGACCATTCCTTCTGGTACCTCCCACACATAGGGTCAAACTTTTGAATAATCAAAACGATTATAAAAACTGAAATAAGCATCCGGTTCTCTTCATATTTCACACATTCCATTATTTCTACTAATACAAGATCTGCTATGAAGATATGATACCTCCTGGTACCTCACCACAAAGGGTCAAAATTTGAAATATTCATGAAGCTCATAAAACGCAAAACTAACATCCGATTCCATTCAGACTTGGCAAATCTGAATATTTCTATCAACACATCA
Source organism: Musca domestica (assembly GCF_030504385.1). Taxonomy (NCBI): domain Eukaryota; kingdom Metazoa; phylum Arthropoda; class Insecta; order Diptera; family Muscidae; genus Musca; species Musca domestica. The sequence continues at coordinate 10,258,892 of NW_026712277.1, forward strand.
TCAGCTACAAAGATGGTCGAGCTCGGCCCATTACTTCTAGCATCTCCCTCACAAGGGGTCAACGTTTTGACGATTATAAAATCCGAAATATGCATCCGGTTCTCTTCATATTTCACACATCCCATTATTTTTACTACATAAAGATCTGCTGTGAATATGGGATATGTCGGTGCACTTCTTCTGGTACCTCCCACACAAAAGGTCAACATTTTGAATAATTATAACTCTTATAAAAGGTGAATTAAAAGTCCGATTGTCATTAAATTTCACACATCCCAATACTTTTTTAACAAACCAAAGGTCTGGTGTGAATATGGGATATATTGGTTCAATCCTTTTGGTACCTGTGGTAGCTCAAACAATCCAAAAATAACATCCGATACCATTTAAACTTGGCACATCTGAAATTTTTTTCAACACAACATCTGCTACAAAGATGGTGGAGCTCGACCCATTCCTTCGTGTACCTCCCCCACAAAGGGTCAAAGTTTTGAATAACCGAAACGATTTTAAAATCTGAAATATGCATCCGGTTCTCTTCATATTGTATACATCCAATTATTTCTACTAAATATATATCTGCATTGACGATAGGATCTATCAGTGCACTTCTTCTGGTACCTCCACCACAAAAAGGTAAAAATTTTGAATATTCCATGGAGCTCATAAAACTCGAAATTAACTTCCGCTTCCATTCAGACTTGGTACATCTCAATATTTCCATCAACACAAGATCTGTTATAAAGATGGTAGAGATCGAACCATTTAAATATTTCCCTCAACCAGAAATCTGATATGACAATGGACTTACCGGAATAGAAGGTCAACAATTTGAATAATCTTAGCATTATTCATTAGCTGAGGGTATATATCTGTCGGCAAACCCGATTGATACTTTTTGACTAGTTTTATTTTCATTAAATATTTAAATTTCATTAATTTCCTAAATATTTGTCATTCCAAAACCAACCCCCACCCATCCACACGACACCTCAGCTTAATTCACTGTCATATTCGTTCGCCATTTGCATAATGAGTTACAAGTTTTTTGTTGCCAGTCACGCTGGTGACCACAACGTTTTTCCAGCTTAAGCGCATACTAGCCAACTAGCGGCGAATGCTTATGAATAAATGCATAGTAAGGAATTTCGAAATAGCAAGAACAAAAACAAAAAAAAAAAAACAAAAAAAAAAAAAAAACAACAACAACAACTGAAACAATTAAAAAATTGTAAAGCTTTGCTTGGCTAATTAATTGGGGTTGTCGCCTCTTGGAAGTGTTGTTAAATTGATTAGATAATTGATTCGAATGAGCAGGGTAAGGAGGGAAGGGGTGAGAGAATGATACTTAATTACATCTAGGGGGGGTGGTACTTACCATATGAAATCTTTGCAATGTGAACAGAAGGTGGGCTGCTTGAAGAAGCGCGGTATGAAGCAGTGATCCTTGACATTGAAAACGTTTTTCTTTTTCAGGGCTCCCTTGCGCAGCCGGGACTTCATTTTGTTCTCGCCCACGGCTTCGTCGGCCGTGCCCTGGGCTGCCTGTTGCTCGCCATTGTTTTCGCTGTTGTGTTCGGACATTGCCGCTTGAGTGGTGATTGGATTCGAGTTGTTGTTTTTGTTGTTGACTTTACTTAAATGCAAGTTTTTGATGATGATTTGTTTTTTACGGTTGCTAAATGATCGGTGCTGGATTTTTCCTTGTATGTGATGTTGTGTTTGCTGTCGGATTTTTTGTTTAATTTAGCACTATTTATATGTTGTTGTTGTTTGTTTATTTGTGTGTATGTTGTTGTTTTACTTATTTTTTGTTTGTTTGTTTTAATTGTTGTCTATATCTCCATTATGGCATTGTGTTATTTCATTCTCATGGGGTTTTTTGTGTTTTTTTCTCTCTCTTTCTTATTTATTTTTGTTGTTTTTTTGTCTGCTATCCTCCTAACTAAAAGAAAATTGTTTATAAAATAAATGATGTTATTTAGGAAAAATTAAAAAAAAATAATTATGACAATTAAAAACATTTTTATATGGTTTTGATGTTTTTTTTAATTTGCTCATTTATGGCGTTTTGCAAGTTTCTCTCTCTCTTTGTTATGTATTTCCAGTTATCCTTTTCAGGCACTTTTAATTTTCTTTTTGTATTATTTATTCTTTAGCCATTAGCTAGTTTTCTAATTATGCGTTTTAGTTTTGTGTTGTTGTTTTTTTATATTTTTCTCCTTTGTTCCGTATCACCTCCATATCATGGCGGTTCATACTTTCGTTCGTTTGTGCGTTCATTTGTTCACTCGCTCATCACCATCGTTAATGAGGGGCTTTGTGTGTATTCTTGCACCTTTTGTAGCTGTTGTATTTTCCGCTGAAATGCTTTTTTTTTCTATTAGCGTCTGTTTTTTTTATTGATTTACAAAAGACCTGAACTATCACATAACAATGACGTGTGTGAGTGTGTGTGAGTTAGTGCGGTTACGTTTTGATGATCCAGTTTTGAAATTGTAGCTCAAATATTTAATTGAGTTGAAAAAAATGTGATCATGAATAAAAATGATGCCGTTTTAATACCACTTTTCGTAGAATTGATTACGGCCTTGGTTTTTTGATGACTTTGGCTTGAAAATGGATTGCGTAAATAGACATAAAAGTTTATGATGCTGAACACAAAGTGATTTCAGTTTTGATGTGAAATATAATACTAGGCTTAATATAATAATGCAATTTGGCTAAAATATATTTTTGTTGATTAAAAATGGTTTTGTAGACACTTAAAAGCCAAGAGGGAAAGCCAATAGGTCCTCTCATAAAGTCCAAAAAATTATGTCTATTTCGTCCTTTTAGCTCGATTATTTATGTGTCTACTTTTTTCATTAAACCCAGAAAACCATTTTTTTGAAGATCTGTGCAATAACTATGAAAAGTGCTAAGAGGTATTAAATATAGTGCCTCTGTTATTAAGTTATAAGGAGGAGTTAGACCTCTATATTTTGAATACTAATAATGTCTCTATTAATTATTATAATACATACCTTCTTACAAATATTTTGTAAGAAGGTAGGAAAAAGTTCTAAAAAGGACTTAAAAATGTACAATTGGTATTGAGCGATTGGGAACATCTAGGGCTCTCAATTATGATATTTTATCAAAAAACAGCTGGGTGATCAGCGTAGTGTACAAACTCGCTTTTCGTAACAAAAGAATGTAAAAAAGTACCAAAAGGTATCAGAGATTTTTTCATTGGTAAGAAAATGTACTAAAATGTAAGAAATAATATGACATTAGCATGAAGCGGTTGGGAACAGGTGGAACTCTAATTTTTTTTGGGTGGTGTCTGCGTACAGATTTTAGTCCCAAACAGTTTTTTGTACCAAATACATTTGATAAGTACGGAAAGGTATCATATTTATAGGGTGAGATGAAAAAAAACTGCAACCAACTTCAGACTTCTGTCATTTCCAAGCCACTCGTCCGACAGCTTTTAAAATTACTCCAGTGGCAGCTCATTATATTGTTTACAAGCGTTCAGAAGCATTTTGGTGAGAATTATCCAAAAAAGTTTTCCGTGATGGAATTCAAGCGTGATAGTGTGATTTCTTTATATTTGGCTGGAAAACCACAAGTGGCTATCGTTAGAGCACTCCAGCATTTAAATGTGATTAAATCTTTTGTGTCTCGTAGCATCGCTCGTTACCGTGATACTGGTAGCGTAGCCCGACGTCAAAAAAGTGGACGGAAGAAAACAGCAACATCAGCAGAAATGGTGCGAAAAGTAAAGAATCGACTTGATCGATACCCCCGTCACAGTGGCCGAAAAATGGCTCGTGAGCTGAACACATCGCAATATTCCATTATGCAAATATTAAAAAAAAAATGAGCTCGGCGTAAATCAATTGAAACTCCAAAAAGTGCAAGAACTTACACCGCAACAAAAACAGAAAGAAAATAGATTCAAAAGAGGCAAAGAGTTACTTCGTTGCTCGGTCAAAAGTGGTGAGCTGCCGTATTTGGTTTTCTCCGATGAGAAAATATTCGGTGTGCAAAGTGGTCCGCTGAAAATGTGCACCTTGGTTGGCCACCAGAACTCAAGCGCCGGCCATGGTGATGGTGTGGGCCGCCATAAAAGCCGATGGTCGCTCTATGCTCGTTTAAATCGACTGTGGCATCAGAATAAATGCCGAATATTATCGTGAAAATATTCTGGAGGGTGTATTAAAGCCTTGGGCACGCAAACATTTTGGTCGCAGACCTTGAGCATTCCAACAGGACTCAGCACCGTCGCACTCAGAACGCGCCACCCAAGAATGGTTACAAAATGAGGTTCATCGCTTCATTTCCAGTGCACAATGGCCAACACAATCTCCGGATACCAATCCGTTGGACTACTGTGTCTGGAGTATTTTAAAAAGCAAAGTTGGCACTAAACGCTACCAAAGTGTCGATCACCTCAAGCAAGCGCTTCACCGGGAATGAGCCAAAATACCGAAGAGCAACATTCGGGCAGCGTGTGACGGTTTCACTGGCCGTTTGAAGGCCATAAAGGTGACAAATTCAAACTTATTCGAAAATTTGATGCTATTTCCGACATTTTTGTTTTCATTCAATAAAATTAAAAAAAAAAATGTAAAAATTATGGCGTTTGACTTTGTTGCCATTTTTTTTATCTCACCCTGTGTATTGAATATCTATTTAAAAGTTGAAAAACTGAATAGCAAATTATAGTTGATTTGGTTGGAAATTGGGGCCGAAACATTCAAAATCTTTAAATACAAAACACCAGATGGTACCTTAATATAGCCCACATATTAAACATAAAAAATTACACCTTCATTCAATATTATTGGCGAGGAAGAAACATGTTCCCTGTGAACCCGAAAAGTGGGCATTAATACAATATTTTTGCGAGGTTTAAAAATAACTACTGGGAAACCGAAATTTTAAATAACAGCTGATTTTATTGGACCTTTCTAACGGAATTTTAAAAAAATTTAAAATATCGAAAATGTGTAGGTACCTCTATGTAGGAGGTATATCTAAAAGTGAAGGGATATGTTGGCCAAATTTCAAACATATTCGTACTGTATTTTACTGCATACTTCGAGGTGTTGCAAACGAAATAACCATTTTCCAAAATTCCTTTTTTAATCCATTAAAATACTAAAATTGGTTTGCCTATAAGGTCTTCGTATCTGTCCAATTTTAGGAGAACTTCAAGTTTTTATAGGAAAATTCAATGTAATTTTCATTTATTTTCAATTACTACTGTCCTAATTTTTTCATTATTAAGAACAATTAAACAATTTATCCTTCGTCATCTTGGTCTAGGTCCTTTAAACCAAGCAAATATTTGGAAAAGTTTATATTGAAATACATATTTTGGTTGAATATTCCAACGAAACATTATTTTTTCAATTACAAAAGCTATTTTTTTACCAAAGAATCCAGAGGATTTTTAACAAACTTGCGGATCAATCAAAACAATTCAATGCGATAGGGGCTGGCATCAAAGTCAGTAGTAGCTCAGACAGAACATCAACAAACGGAAAAGAGAGTTTATTTCATTTAATTAATAAAACGGCGCCGCACAAATACACACGCACAAGTCAAAATAGCTTAACATAGACAATGGGCGAAATGTGGATGTCCATGTCAACGATGACGAGGGCTATACCCCCCCCCCCCACACACACACACACAAACACAAGAATAACAACAAAAGTCAATACAATGAAGGATGGATGAATGAGTGAAGGAATGAATGAATGAATGAAAGATTCCATGTAGCTGTTGGCTTTGATGGTTGGGTTATTGGCACTCTTTTTGGCTGGAGGAGGTAATGCAACCAAAAGAAATCCAATACTGGGACAAGACAATAAACAATCGAACAAAATCTGCACAATGACGTCGTTAGTTGTTGTTGCCGCTTTTATCATTCGTTTTGTTGTTATTATATCATTGCACATTCACTTGGTCCTTTTTTTAGATTTTCAAAGTTAAGCATAAAATGCAACAGTTTTCCAACGGCACGCAAGCGGGTCTAAGCACAGTCATATAATTGGTCATTTTCCCATCCCTGCCTCCTCCTACTTCTTCTCCTCCCGCACAATCCAATTTGAATTATGTGACCATTTGTCGTTTCACACGTTTAACGTTTTCTTGTTTGGTAATTTGTCGTTAAAGACTATCGATTAGCTTCTGACAAAATGTTTAGTTATTTAATTAATTATTTTTTTTTTGTTGTCTTGTCTTGTTCTTGTTTTTTTTTTTTGTTTAACAAATTTTCATTCTAATTCATCATCATTGGCGTTGTCGTCGTTGTCGTATCAGGTTCGTTGATGGCGGTAGTCTTCTTGCGTTTCTCTTTTGGGCTTTATTTTCTAAACATCAATTATTTAATTATACTGTCTGGCATTGTTGATTTGTTATTCTGTTGTGTGTTTGTTGTTGCTACTATCGTTTGCTTTTATTTTTATTTTTTTTTTTTTGTTATGGATATTTATTTATTTATATTTTGTTGTTGCCGTTCACAAAACACTCGCCGCGTATCACTCAACGTAACGTTTGGGGATTTCGTTTTTGCCAAGAATGCATATTTCTTTCTTTCATCAATGGAGGAGAAGAACACCATCCGCCACCACCACCACCAACGTTTCGATCTCTTGTCAGTGTCTTGTTTCGTTAAAGTGAATGGGGTCTTTTGAATTGGTTTTGCTTTTTTTTATTCAATCATTCACAATTTTATTTTTTTCCTTTGAGATTTTCTTTAAAACAACAAGAAAACACAACACAAACTAACGGCGAGCGCCAGCGTTTTTACATACACGTCCGTTTGGCTCCACAATTCGCAACGTTGTGAAAAGTTTTTCGTTGGATACCTCCAATGTACGTCGAGCAGTAGTAGCAGCAGCAGCAGCAGTACAACCAACGAACGATGTGCTCAATGTGTGGCAGTCAGAGTGGCGTTAATGTTGCTGCTATATTTGGGGGGCCCATCATCGCCGCCGCCATCGTCATGTGAGTGGTGAAAATCGTTGTGATTTTTCTCTGAGTTTCCTTCCTGTGAGCATCGAGAGCTTTAAGGGTAGCACAAAAGCTTTTATTCCTTTGCATTACTTTGGTCAACAAAAAGCCACAGGTTTTGTTGGAATTACTCTCAATCGCTCTCTCTCTCCTCTTAGTGCCTTTGGGAGATATACTTTGTGTGTGTTTCTGGGGGAGAAAATGTGTGTGAGACTCTCTCTCTCTCTCTCGCTCTTTCTCTGTGTGTGTTTTGCCCCTTTTAATCTCTCTAATAGCTGTGTAAATATGTACGAATTTTGCAAAAGGGGTTGCTTCTTGGTTAATTGTGGGTTTCTTTAATTTAATATGGTTGTTGCTGTTGTTGTTGTTGGGTTTTCTTTTACACATTTTGTTTGTGGGAAAACTGAGAGTTCCTGTGAAGGCAAACATGAGACTGGGGTTCTTGCCATTGTTGTTACTGTTGCTTTCTTGCACCTTTTGTTGATGTAGTATTGCCGTGCTTCTTCTTCTTCTTATCTTGTAATATTGTTGTTGCTGCTGTTTCCTTATTTTGTTTATTTTCTCAGTGCTGTTGTTCTTTGTAAATACAAGCAACACGTTAATCATTTATGCCAAAAAGAAATTGTGATTGTTTGCCGTTGCCGTTGTTTTTTCTTTTTCATAGTAAGTAATGAGAAACAATGAGAAGTGTTATTGTGGAGGGAGAGTGAGAGAGAGTATAATTTCATATATTGTGAGAAAAAGAGTAAGAATTTATTTAAATAGGAATTAATGAAGGGATTTTTAGTAGAGTACAGGTATTTAATGAAGGTAAAAAGGTTTTTTTTTATAAAACACTTTTCAAAAGAATAAATACATATTTAAAGGGAAATTTCGGAAGTTATTAAGTGTTGGTAACACAAGTATGTGTAGAATAAAAATTATTGGCGATTATAATGGAAAGAGTTAGAGAAGGCTGTGATTTAACTTTTTAAAATTTTATACAATAATAATGAAATTTAGAGTTATAACACTAATAATAAAAACAATAATAACAAAAACAATAAATGCTATAACAAACAAGGAACTTCTCCACCATATTTATTACTCCTGCACCCAATTGGGTTGGTTTGAGAACAGAGAATTAGAATTATTTTAAAGTGAGATTGCAATAAATTTTAGGAGCTGAATAAAATCTAGATCGTTTTACTCGATTTTAATCTAGGGCAATAAAAAGTCTAGTTTATAAGGCCACACACGACATCTAGTCAAAATGGCCTGAATTTATGATTAGAATTCCAACCTATTTCAGAAGACGGCCAATTATAGACGGATTTTAAAAATGAAAATGTGGTTGATGATATGAGTTATATCAAGATCATTAAATTTTTGTGGCCGTGTTAGAAAATCCTAAAAAATTCACTACGACAACATCTGTCTACCTTCCACAAGAAGATGATGTGCTAAAGATGTCCTACAGATTGAAAACGTTTAATAGGCATTCTAAAGATGAAAAGGAACACTCCTAAGACAAGGGACTCTTCTCATAGAAAACAGGAAGCACTTCTCATAGAATACCAAGAGCTCTTCTCATAGCAGGGTAGAATCTCTTCTCATAGAAGACCAGGAGCTCATCACATAGAAGACCAGGAACTCTTCTCATAGAACACCAGGAACACTTCTCATAGCAGAGCAGGGCTCTTCTCATAGAAGACAAGGAGCTCTTCTAATAGAAGAGCAGGGGATCTTCTCATAGAACTCTTCTTATGGAAGACCAGGAGCTCTTCTAATAGAAGACTAGGGACTCTTCTCATAGCATCCAGGAGCTCTTCTCATAGAAATCCTGGAACTCTTCATAGAAGATCAGGAGCTTTTGCCATAGAAGAAAAACGACTATGCCCAGAAGTTTTTCTAATTGAAGACAAGGTCTTCTTATTGAACACTGAAAGGACTTCTCACTGAACTCCAAATGGTCTTCCCATATAAGATGACAAGATCTTCTCATTTAAGAAGAGGAGGTTTTCTATTCATAGTTGGTACGAGAGAGACCGTCTTCTAGCATAAGATTAGAAGTTCTTCTAGTTGAAAACTGAAAGACCTATACAACCCGGAATTCGACTTCTCATAGAAGACAAAAAGATCTCTATAAGAAGATTCAAAGGTCTTCTTGTCATAGAAGACCCGCAGGTCTTCTTCTCATACAAGATCAGATAGTCTTCTTCCCATAAAAGAATAGAAAGTAATCTCTTATAGAAGACCACATTGTCTCGAATCTTGCCATCTTGAGGAATGCAGATCCAACATGAAACGCATTTTTGATAGGAACGCGGACAAGTATTTATGTTTGGACAGTATGGAATATCATGGAATCTTTGATGAAGAATTTATGATTATCGGATTCTTTTTGCAATAATCAGCATTTGGATGCTCCTTTAAGCTGAAAGGTTTCTTAAAAATCAGGTTCTTATGGATGTCAATTGGAAGCATTGAATCAATGACATTTGTAACCGAAGGAAGAACCTAGAAGGGTATATAGTTTATATGTTTTTCTACAATGTTGTAATGATCCGGAACATTACAACATTGTGGAGGAACTGGCTTAAGGAAGAACTGTCCTAAGGAGGATCTAAGTCAAGTGTGTAGAAAGAAATGCTTTCCCACCGAAGTCTAATCAAAAAATCGTGGTGGCCGTTAATATTGGTCACTGCAACATTGGGACAGTAACGACAAAACAGGGGAAACATTATCTTTGTCTACTGCAAGCTCTAAAGAGCCCACTAAGAAAAATATTAAGACAAGTTGAACATCATTATTTCCGTCTTACCTTCAACTTATTAGGAGTTCTATAGACCTCGTCTGCTTAGTAGCCTCTTAGCCTGCTATATACCCTAAATATTTTTCGTCGTTCTAAATGATTATGGTTTAAAGATCGTTCCACGTTTACTCTTCATGGCTTTTGGATCTCACTCTCTTTCTCCTGAACAGAATTAAAAAATAACTAAAAATTCCTTTGTATTAATAACATTTCTTAAATTTTTCTCATATTTTTTTACACATTTTTATCCAAGCTAACAAATTCTCTCACTCTGCGGGCTATTTATTTATCCAAAACTATTTAAACTTATCTACTAACCCAAATTTATTGATATTATTTTGCTCTGTCTGCACTCATTATAGCCTACATATTTTTTTTTTCGTTTTTCTGTTTTTGCTGTCAAGCCAAATGTTTAGTTTATTGTTGTTTTTTGCAATAAAACTATCAAAGTAAATTTTGCATTGCCATGCCAGAAAACAAATAAAACGGTGCTAATAAAAATTAACATTTAATAGCTGGCGTGAACACGAAACAGGAGTCGGTGCAGATGAACGTCTACAGCAAAAAGAAGAAAATAAAGGCAGATTGCTACAAATCTTAATTATTGAGTTTTGTGGAAAAATTCGTTTGGCAATTAAAATCTGTCTACGCAGCATATCGATGATGATGATGACAGTACACAATGGCAAAAAAATAGTAGTGGGGGAAAATGCAATTGTGCTAAACCAGTTTTTCACAAATTTTCCAATTATGTCGCCTTAAATGCCATTTTTTCACTGTTCTCTTGTTCCAGTTATTTTTTTGTTGTTGTTAAATAATCTCACAAAACGTCAATGAAAATTTTCAGAGTCGAAAAATGAAATGGCAGTAGCATAAATGTCGCTATAGCTTCTAACTAATATATATTACTTGTGGCTGTGGTTCGGTTGAAGGTTAATGGGTTTCTATTCTCTGTTTTTATTGGAAATTATGCGTATCTAACCGCCTTTATTCGTATCTATCGATTTATCATGTTGAGCCCAGAGCAAAGGCAGTTGGGGTTGTGTAAATGATATTTGTTTGCTTTGCTAGTTTCGTTCACTAATAAAACAAATAGAACAACAACGGCAATATGAGTGAAGTATTTATTTAGTATTGTACATATGTATCTCTAAAGTAGCCAATTGAAAAATGTTGACAAAACTGTTAACATATTGAGAAACTAAAAAAAAGTGGGAAGGTATTTTGTTAAGTGTTTGGCTGTAATTATACTTCACAGGTATGGGACACAATGAAGTATTCCTCTTGGGTCAAACTTTATATTCCTAAATAAACAAAAAATTAAATTATACTCCCTTTTATACATTCTAGTCTTTGAAAATATTCCTTTCAAAAATTAATTAAATCCTATCACCACTTTGTCCAATATTCCTTGATCACAACAATCAATCTCCCACTTTTGCGACATTAAGGTTATAAATATTCTCCTTTGCCTTGGCATTTCTAGTCTAGTTTTGAATTAACTGAATTCCAAGAAGTATTTAATAAATATTTTCCAGTTTTTTATTTTTTGTTTTCGTTTCGTTTTGTTTTCCAGGTAACAAACCTGGTCTTTCTACGTCTGTTGCTAAATGAATTTGTTTTTTTTTTATTTTTATTTTGTACTTTTAATAGCATGTTTGCGAGCCATTTAATTTGTTTTCATACAATTCACACATTTTGTACTATTTTTTATGGCCAATATGGTCATGTGGGGTGTTTTTTGGAAATTCACCCGGAGCTTTGGAAATATTTTGCAAGCCTTAAAATTAAAGAGATTTTTAATTGCCATTTTACTTTTTGGAAAAATACTCTATCGTCTACTAGAAATTTAAAGAAAATACTATATCTCCATAGCCTATTAACTTTTCGTGGGACCTTATTATAAATTTAGATTAAAATTTTTATGGGTAATTATCTGGAGGCCTTGCGGCATTCATTTATTTTTATACCCATTTTTATTTGACTGGCTAATTTTGTAAAGGTGTTAATTTTTTTACTGCATTCTTGTTGTTTTGAAAACCACATTGTATGAAATATTGCAAGACACTCGAGAAAAAAACAGTGAATTCTTAATATTCAACCTCTGTTTTAAGAAAAACCCTTTTAATTTGGATTTGTATAAAAATACATTTCTTTACAATTAGATGCGATGCTAGTCTAGAATTATTCTGAACATCTATTACTGGAGCCAGGGGGTTCTTTATAGAAACACTTAACAGTAGTCTATCTAACGAGAACTTCGTGGCCTTTAGGAAAAGATCGGCACATTTCAATTTGAAAATTTTTCTCTGTGTTCTTCTTTAGAAACGTTAGTGACTTCAAAACGAGATCCAGGAATGCATTATAAGAGGACCTGTAATTTGATAAAAAGATATTGTGTTCTGTCAAAAGAATATTTTGTATTTCCAATAAGACGAACTAATGATTTTCCATAAAAAGATTGGTGTCTTTCTTCTCGTAGGAGAACTGCAAATTTTGTGGTATCCTCTTGGGGTCTTCTATGTGAAAACCTGATTGCCATTTATAAGGAAATCCAAAAAGGAAAGACGTGGTTGACCTTCATACGAAGCGGTTTTTTTGTAGGCGTTCTCTTGATAATTTTCCATAAGGAGATTCGCCGGTGGGAACTGAGAAAAACCAGAAATTTTTAAGAAGACCTACCTATTGTTTCAACAAAAGGCAAGATGATGTCCAACAAAACGAAGTAGTTCTTCTGTAAAAAGGCCTTGCGATCTCCTGTAAATGGAAATCGAGCTAGATGAAAATCCGGCAGTCCTCTACATAGAGTTTTGGCGGTTTCTAGAAGACTGGGTAAAACAAATAATAATGGTCCTCTATAAGAAATTCTATAGCATGACTTGATGTCGATCTCAAAAAAGAAGACGAAAATCTTTTGTAAGAGGAGCTGGCGATCTTTTTTTTTAAGAAATTCCAACTATCTTTTTTAAGATCTACCTGTCCTTTGTAAAAAATTCTTGTTTTTCTAGAAGACTTGGTATTCTTGGAAGACAAAGTTGTTCGTTATTAGAAGGCCTACTGCTTTCTATAAGAAATTCTTTATGAAGATCTGAAACCCATGTGAGAGTAGAAGACTTGGGCCAGGATTCTTGTTCTATGAGAACCTGAAATGAAAAACACTTTCTTTTTATTTTATTTTTTTCACAATTCCTTACATGTCACTTTTTCAACAAAAGACATGATGGTGTCCTCTAAAAGATATTGTTCTCTTCTATGGAAGACTGGCGTTCTTTTTTAAGAGGAGTTGATGTACTTCTGTAAGAAAAACCATATGTCTTCTATGAAAAGCTTTCTTGCGATTTTCTTGAAAATTCTTGGTATTTTTCTAAAAGAAGAACAGGTGGTCGGCTATGAAAAAACTTATTGGGCTTCTGTGAGAAATTTTATATCAGAACTTGTGACCAATTAAAAGAAGAAGACGTAGACTTTCTGTAAGAGAAGCTGGTGGTCTTCTATAAGAAAATACAAGAAGATATATTTGTTTTCTTCAAAAAATGACGAAGCAGAAAAGCAGGTGGTTGGCTATGAGAAGGTCTACTGGTTTTTATAAGAAATTCTATAAGAGGACTTGGTAACCTTCTGAAAGAAGACCTGCTATCCTTCTATGGCAAATTTTGAAAATTTTCTATTAAAAGAAATGCTGGTCTTCTCTAAAAAGATAGAGGTCTTCCATAAAATGAAAAGTCAGACTTCTATATGGCGAACTGATGGTGATCTGATGATTCTGAAGAAGGCCTACATACCTCCTGTAACCAATAGTCTGGTCTTCTATATGAAAATTTGGTGGTCTTCTATAAGAAGACCTTTGGTCTTTTGGTCTTCTCTAATAAGCATTTTTTCTGATAAAATTCTATAAGTCGGACATCTGATTGTCTTTCTATAAGAAAACTGAGAGGTCTTCTATAAGACAGAGAAGGATGTTCTATAAAAAGGCCATGGTTACTCAAATATGAAGACCTTTTGGTATTCTACTTGATGTATGTAAATGAAGCCTAATGACCCTCCTTAAGAAGATCTTGTTGTCTGAGAATGATTGTCTTCTAGAAGGAGACCTGTTGGTATTCTGGAAGAAAGCCCGATGTATTTTTGAAAAATGTATTTTAGATTTAAAAAAAACCTGCTTTCTGTATGAAAGTTGGTGTTCTTATGGTGGCTTTCCAAAAGTAGACCTATTACGAAGACCCGTCGCTTTTCTTTCAATAATATCACCTGGGCGATTTTCTATTAGAAGACCCAATGATTTTCTGTAAAAAACTAATGGTCATCAATAATGTTTATGGTCGTCGGTGAGATTTCATACGGCAGGTGTTCGTTCTGAGTAAAACTTATGTTTTCTTCAGAATGATCAGATGGTCATTTGAAAGTGGAACTAATCCTTATAGACTGGTAGATAAGTGATCGAAGGGACAAGAAAACTCTGTATAGGACCTTGTCCCTGCCATATCTTCTTCTTCTCTCTCTCTCTCTCTCTCTCTCAAAAATATAGATCTTTAAAAACTAATTTTTTTTTTTTTGTATTTTATACTCATCCATTTTTTCTGAGTGTCATTTCCAACAAATATCCCACTTAGATTTCTATATTTCACAGTTTATTACAATTAACAATTGTTTATTGTTTTGTGTAACATTTCACTTGTTTAAATTGAAAAAAAACAACAACATTAAGACGATACAATTCGCTTGGTTCTTTCAGATACTTTGGCACGTGAATTCTGGCACCAAACAAATCGATATTGTCTGACTGAATTCGGTAAGTGTTGTAAAATATTGTTGTTCTTGTCGATCGCAGTTTGTTAATTATTTTCTATTCTCCATTGAGTGTATGTGTTTGTGTGTGTAACCATTGTTAAATAGTTGCTGTTGTTTTGTCTGGTGGCGGCTGGCTGTTCGGTGCATTCATAAGAATGCACTACATTTCGAGAATGTGTGGTCGGTGCTTTTTGTTGTTTTTTTTTTAGTTTCATTTAAGCAAATGACACGTTTTGCGGTTTGATGTCTTATGATTTCGTGTTGTCGTCGTTGTTGTTGCTGTTGTCCAATATCGTACCGAACAACTATTCAATAGGCAAACACAGCGTACGCAGATGATTTGTCGTCGTTTTGCTCTGACCGTTTTTCTATTGAATTTGAATTGGAATTGAAGTGTCTCGTTGCTCTGTGGCCTGGAGGTTTGACGCAGATATGGGCCTCGTTTCGCAAGACGGCTGTCCAGCATTTACACTTTAATTAATATCAATTAATAGCGAACAAATAAATCACACACCGAACAGAGCAATTCGCACCGAACACCGCCGACCACTTTACACTCGCCCGCAATTGGTGTTGATGGACACTTGACACCGTCATAAGGCATAGAAAGATTTTTTTCGGAATTTTTTATAGTGTATTGGCTTTTTACACATTTGAATTTCTTGTTTGCTTTATTTTGTAGTTTCACAAATTATTATTAAATATTTTTTTGGTGTTATTTTTATTGCTTTCTACAATTGTTTTTTTTGATGAATTGTGGTCTGAATTTTGTGGTTGTTCCCCATTTATTTATTTTTGTTAAATAAAATGAATAATTCGTATATAAATATTGATAGGCCCGACTAGACTCTTGGCTCTTTCGTCGACAAACGTCATCGATCAATTATTGTAGGTTTTGGTGTTTTTTGTTGTCGTACAGCCGATATCTGTGTTTAACTTTGTGTTTTGATACGATATCGTTTAGCTGGGAGGTATAGGGTTCAAATACCGGTGCTTCTTTTCACTTGGCGACATAATATTGAACTGAAATGCGTATGAAATTCTATTCGCTACAAGAGCACACTCATCGTCTTCAACACGCTATAATCGAAGAGCGCGTAATAAATGATTGAAAAGCGGCTAGAATTGGAATTTAAAATTCTTTTAAAAAAATTAATAGGTTATAGTGTTGCCAGAAAGATGGAATAATGGAATTGTACTTATGTTATGTGTTTGATAATGGACGGATATATTAGAACAGATTTTTATATAGACGTCAGCTGGAACTTGATATGAGAACAAAATGGGATGAGAATTTTTTTTTCATGGAACAAAAATTGGCAAAGTTCTTCAGAATTGAGAACTGTATTTAAGCTGTTGATACTGAACGCCACTTCAAAAGTCCCAAGGACAGTCTCCCGCTCCTGTGAAAGGAAACAATATATTTCTTGCCAATAACTACTCACAGTTCGAGAAATATACTTTGTCCAGAATAAACCACATTTTAGTCATCGTTAGGTTAGTCCACACCTGACTAGACGCGATTGTCGGTGCACCAGAGGAGTCTTCCAAACTTCAGGTTTTCATACATTCTTGTGAGCCAATTATCTTAACGTCTTGAAACTGTTTTTACTAATTTTAGCAAGAGCTCTTAATGTGGTTTTGTTAAAAACAACAGCCACCGTGATTTTCCATAAGGGCCCTACAGCCGGTACCATGATGGACCGAATGGCATTTTTTATGTTTTTTAGGTTGAAACGTCAAAAACGTTATATACCTGTATGGAACGTCGTTAAGTAAAAAAAACTCAAAAAATTCTAAATAATTGTAGCATTCTACATAATGGGTCTCAAGTGGGTTGTTATGTCATATACCTCATAGTTTCTGAGAGTCCATCTATGCCCAGTACAAATATGTATAGCTACTCCTGTCAGCACTTGGTACATAGGCCACAAGCGCCCAGGCTTCTAAAGAAATACACTGACGATTTAGAGTAGAACCAGGCGATAGCACGCACGCGTGCCTTCAATGGGTGTAATTCTCTCCATTCTCAGAATCAGAACCCTTGAAAAAAATGGTCAGTGAGTAGCAAAATTGAAACACAAAAAGCTTTTACTCCCTTCCATGCACTGATCAAGAGATAGAGAGAGGCATAAGAGAGATCTATAGGCTCTCCGCAGCGCCACAGAGAGTGGTACATTTATGATCACCAAATTTTTATTACTCTCTTATTACTGTCGATTGTGAGTGTGAAGAGAATTACACTCATTGAAGGCACTGGTGCCTACTATATCCTGGCCCTGATCCAGTGAAACAGGCATATCAAGCTCGACTGAGTAGTATTCACTCTGATGCAGTCATAGAGATCATCAGAAATCATCCGCCACCCATCGCGGCTGAAGTGAGCTGCCTCGACAACCAGAGTAGTTTTGGCCAACTGAAATTTGGCCCTGAATTGATAGCAGTCTTAAGCTCATCTGCCCAATATGTGGTACAGGCTTAAATGCCGCGGTGTACCACTTAAATTGACACCTAATTTTGGTATGGTTATAAATCGATCCCTCTAGAAGATGAGGACTTAAAAGTCCTCTTTAAGTCCTCTCCTTCACAGATGAGAACTTAATATCATCTCCTATAGAAATCAGACTTTAAGTCATCTTCTAAAGAAGATGGGGTTTCCATGTCCAAGATGAGGACTTCAAGTCCACTTCTTTATAAGATGAGGTTTTCAAGTCCTCTTCTTTATAAGATGAGGTTTTCAAGTCCTCTTCTATAGAAGTTGAAGACGTCAAGTCCTCTTCTATAGAAGTTGAGGACTTCAAGTCCTCTTCTATAGAAGTTGAGGACTTCAAGTCCTCTTCTATAGAAGTTGAGGACTTCAAGTCCTCTTCTATAGAAGTTGAGGGCTTCAAGTCCTCTTCTATAGAATTTGAGGACTTCAAGTCCTCTTCTATAGAAGTTGAGGACTTCAAGTCCTCTTCTATAGAAGTTGAGGACTTCAAGTCCTCTTCTATAGAAAACGAGGACTTCAAGTCCTCTTCTATAGAAAACGAGGACTTCAAGTTCTCTTCTATAGAAGATGAGGACTTCAAGTCCTCTTCTATAGAAGATGAGGACTTCAAGTCCGCTTCTACAGAAGATGAGGGTTTCCAGTCTTCTTCTATAGAAGACAATGTTGACCTTTTTGGGGCAGGTATAATGTACCAATACTCCCTTCGAGAACTGCACTCTCAGGTCTTGAAATATTATTGAATTGTGAATAAAATTGTTCGAATTACATCTAAAATTATGTAGATCTCTAATCCTTTAAATATATATATATTTTTTTCATTTGACATGGTCGAGTTTAATATCGGGATTTTTGTTACATATTTGTACCGGCGCCAATTTCCAAATAATATATTTCCAATATTATGTGATATAAGGCCCATGATTACTTCCTTTTCCCAAAATTTTGTCTTTGATATTTTATCACAAGTCTCCCTGAGCGCTGCACAATTTCAAACACATCGGCAACTCTCCACTTTTATTTTCAAATGTAAATATTTTCATTTCTTTTGCCAAAAAATATTATTTTTTCGTGTTGTTATTGTTTTTGTTGTCGTTGGCATAACATAAGTTGTTTGGATTTTAATATTCCTGTTATTCATTGACCAGTGATTCCGGCCATCTGACCAACCCAACGGCACAACGAAGCTGGCCGGTTCGTTTACTGCAGAACGCAATGCCAATAGCCATACATTGTATCTCTCTGGTGGTCTTAACAACAACAACAAAACACCGACGAAAATATGAATGTATGCTGTTTGGCTAGCTGACCGTTTATTCGTTGTGCCGCTTTTGGGGTTTGTGCGTCAAGCTACACCGGTTTCGTGCTTTTGGGAGGGGGAGGGGTTCTTTTTTTGGTTGCTATTCTTTTTTTTTTGTCGTCACAAAGCAATACGATTGTTTTTTGAATTTGTAATGAGAATTTCGGGTTTGCCAAAGAACGCCTGTTGGGTTTAATATTGTTCCGACCATAACAAGCGTGGGGAGGGTATTGGGGGGAGGCAAGCACGTTTTAATTTCGTATGCGAGTTTAGTTAAAATGATTAATGCAGCAATTGCTAAATGTTTGAGCACACTTCTATGAGTTGTTATTGTTGTTGTTGTTATTGCGATGATGATGACGATGATGATGCTCCAGTTGACATCGATGATGATGGCCATGACGCTGACGACAACTAAGAATTCCACCACAAAATACCATCAAAATTAAACCACAAAGACATGGTTGACATGTTTATTGTCTGGCACGTCGTGTGTGTGTGCGCGCGTTCGTGAGTGAGTGAGTGCGTGCGTGCCTGCCAGCCAGTTCGGGGTTAACCACTTCTCTCTCAACACTTGCAAAGTCGTCGAAATCGTTATTCAATT
The DNA here is from genome assembly GCF_030504385.1 of Musca domestica. Taxonomy (NCBI): domain Eukaryota; kingdom Metazoa; phylum Arthropoda; class Insecta; order Diptera; family Muscidae; genus Musca; species Musca domestica. The sequence continues at coordinate 10,277,880 of NW_026712277.1, forward strand.
GCCATAATTAGTAATTGGTGTCATATTAATGACCCGTTAATTAAATAATCTTGTCATTTTAAACACTTTAACTGGCATTAAATGGTCCGTCTGTAGCTCTGCCCCGCTGCCTGTGAATATTCCTCGTTTCATGGTTCTCAACAGCTCATAACGACACAGATCTGACACTTACAACGACTTTAAATGGCATTTGTGTAAATTGTTATTAAAATCTGAAATCCTATACAGACTACCATCGGTGTGTAATGCACCGTACCGCACTAAACGTCGTCGTAGAACAGCCAATACTTTGTGCCACACGTCCTCATATTATTTTCGTCTTTTTTGCAGCTAACGTTATAAAGCCAATCTCTTAAAAAAATAAATACACCAACACTTGTGTGTTCGCCAAAAATGTGCAACTGCTACTCAGACTTGTTGTGGCGGAACAAAAAAACAATATTTAAAAAAAATACAACAGATACAACACTGGAAGCCATTGGAAGGGATGGTATGTCGTAAATGAGAAGTTTGCGACATAAGATCGTACTTTTTACAAATAAGACGATGGGAAGCCTGTCTGTCTTCTTTAGAAGATGACATCTTCTATTGGGCACAGGCACTTCAAATCGTCTTCCTTGGAAGATGAGGTCTTAAAGTCCTCTTCCATAGAACATGAGAACTTAAAGTCCTCTTGTACAGATGATGAGGACTTAAAGTTGTAATCTATGGAAGATGAGGACTGCATGTTCTCTTCTATGGAAGATGAGTACTTCGAGTTGTCTTTTATGGTAAAAGAGAACTTCAAGTCATTTTCTACTGAAGATGAGGACTTAGAGTCGCCTTCTATGGAAGATGAGGACTTCAATTTATATTCTATGGACGATTAGAACTTCAAGTTCTCTTCTATGAAAGATGAGTATTTTAAGTCTTTTTATGGTAAACGAGAACTTTAAGTCATTTTCTGCAGAAGATGAGGACTTAAAGTTGTCCTCTATGGAAGATGAGGACTTTAATTTCTCTTCAATGGAAGATGAAGACTTCATGTTCTCTTCTATGGAAGACGAGGACTTCGAGTTGTCTTTTGTGGTAAACGAGAACTTCAAGTCATTTTCTACTGAAGATGGGGACTTAAAGTCGCCTTCTATGGAAGATGAGGACTTCAAGTCATTTTCTACTGAAGATGAGGGCTTCAAGTCCTCTTCTATAGAAGATAAGGACGTCAAGTCCTCCTCTATAGGAAACGAGGAGTTCAAGTCCTCTTCCATATAAGATGAGGAAAAATTCAAGTTCTCTTCTATGGAAATGAGGATTTTAAGTCGTCTTCAATGGAAGATGAATACTTTAAGTTCTCTTCTATAAAATATGAGGACTTCTGTAGAAGATGAGAACTTTAAGTCCTCTTCTATAGAAGATGAGGATTTCAAGTCCTCTTCTAAAGAAGATGAGGACTTCAAGTCCTCTTCTATAGAAGATGAGGACTTTAACACCTTTTTTTGGGAGATGTGGACTTTAAGACCTCTTCTATAGAAAATGGGGCTTTAACTCCTATTCTATAGAAGGTGAGGACTTCAAGTCCTCTTCTATAGAAGATGAGAACTTCAAGTCCTTTTCTATAAAAGATGAGGACATTAGGTCCTCTTCTGTGAAAGATGAGGACATCAAGTCCTCTTCTACAGAAGATGAGGACTTCAAGATGAGAACTTCAAGTCCTCTTCTATAGAAGATGAGAACTTCAAGTCCTTTTCTATAAAAGATGAGGACATTAGGTCCTTCTCTGTAGAAGATGAGGACTTCATGTCCTCTTCTGAGGAAGATGAGGACTTCATGTCCTCTTCTGAGGAAGATGAGGACTTCAAGTCCTCTTCTGAGGAAGATGAGGACTTCAAGTCCTCTTCCATAGAAGATGAGGACTTCAAGTCCTCTTCCAAGGTAGATAAGGACTTCAAGTCCTTTTCCATAGAAGGTGAGGACTTCAAGTCCTCTTCCATAGAATATGAGAACTTCAAGTCCTCTTCTATAGAAGATGAGGACTTCGAGCCCTCTTCTGAGGAAGATGGGGACTTCAATCGCGATTCGATGACCGAGATTGAGATGACATGAGGACCTCAATTCATGTTCTGTATAAGATAGCAACTTCAAGTCGTCATCTGCAGAACGTGGTGGGCTCTATACATTAATTCCGTAGCTGGCTATTTCGCTATTTTTGAATTTATATATTTTTATTTTACGACGTATACGACATTTACTCTTTCCGATCCCGTTGTAAATCCTTACACTCCATCACCGATAAATTTACATGCTTTTTTATGACATATGACTTGTATGATGTTTTTGTTGTTGTTTTTTCGTCTTTTTTGGAGTGCAACGCTTTGTTGCAATTTTTATAAAACACTCAGCGCAAGTCGTTGAAAAGTTGCGACCCCGTATACCCAGCCGTTCGCCGGTCACTCGCGCTACACCGTAGATAGAAGACTGACACTAAAGCGGCAAAGCACATTAAACGTCATTATACATTTGCACTTGTCCGATGTGAACATTTAATAAGTATTTTGTGTTCTTGTTCGTACCGGGTGTGTGTATATGAATGTGTGTGTGAGTGGGCAATTGCAAACAATAACAACAACAACAACAGCAACATTAATAGCAACAATGATGACAAGTGCAAGCTGGATATTTATTTATATATAAATTTTGGTTGTATAAATAAATATCTGTGTAGATATGTACAAACATACGTACATACATACCCCCCAGATGTGTTTGTATGTTTGTATGTCTTTCTACTTATGAGGTATTTGACACAGTGATACACATTTTGCTGAGACAACACAAAAATCAAGACAAACCAACGAGACAGACACAGAGCGAAAATTGATAGACTAAATGAGAATCGGCGAGTGGGACGCATAGTCAGACCGGCTGGCAGCGTAGGCATTTCCAAGATTCGAATAGAATGGAAATAACATCCAAATCCATTGAACACAAATGTATTTGATATTTTTGTTTTGTTTGTCAATATTTTGTCTTTCAATATCGAGGAGGAATGTTCTTTGTCAATGAAGCGATGTTTGTCTTTATTCTTGTTGGGGGAGGGGGACGGGCGAATAAGTTAAGAATGAACTAAGTTGTATGGAATAGAATATAGAATGGGGAATATTTGGAAATATTTGCTAAATTAAGAGATAAAAGTCAGGGTAGACATCCGAGAGGAGAGGGTAAATATAAAGAGGGGATTAATCCAATTTATTTGAAATACTGTGATCTTGGTCATGTTGAAGTTCCGTATTTATTTTTAACAAATATTTCATTGGAACCGCTTATTTGAGCAATGATAAATAAAGTTTGAATTCAATGAATATCTTCTCTGCTAACTCCACCACATCTTGCGGTTGAATGAACTCTCGTTTTAGAATTCCCTACTTAGCAAAAGTTCGCTATAATTTAATTACTTAGTCGATTAAAAAGTGTGCGAATTAAAGACAGAAATCCTTGCTAATTACTTATTTTTGACAAGCTGACAAACCAAGAAGAGCCACAACAATAACAATAATACCATCATCATCGCCATTATTCTCCACCTCCTCCCCCTCCTCATCATCGCCAAAGTTGACTTCATGCCAACGACACTTTAAATTGAAGTGTCATTGCCACTGTCATAGCGAAATGTTTTCATAAAGACATTTCAATCTTCGTAGCTGAAGTGTTTCTGTATCTGACATTCCGCAACAGCCAATTGAAGTGTATCAATTAACTTAAATGGTCATGGATAGGTGGATGAATGGTTGAATGAAGGGCGGTGGTGGAGGCTATGGAATTGTTAGAATTCCTTTAGTTATAATTTCAATTTCTTTCAATATTTATTTTTTTGTGTAATAATTGTTGCACAATGGAATTATTATTGTTTTGTTTTATAAAACAATAAATTAATGGCAATAAATGGTTTTTATTTAGTTGAAAGTATTATACCCGTACAATAGTAACGTTCATAGGACGCATAAGGTAGAAATTTTTGAAAAAAGGTCTTCAACTCCTATTCTTTGGAAGATATGGACTTCAACTCCTCTTCCATAGAGAACGAAGACCTCAATTCCTGTTCTATGGAAGATGAGGACTTCAATTCCTCTTCTATGGAAGATGAGGACTTAAAGTCCTATTCTATGGAAGATGAGGATTTCAAGTCCTTTTCTATAAAAGATGAGGACTTCTTTTGCAGAAGATGAGGACTTCAAGTCCTCTTCTTTAGAAGATGACAACTTAAAGTCCTCTTCTATAGAAGATAAGGACTTGAAATCCTCTTCTATAGAAGATAAGGACTTGAAATCCTCTTCTATAGAAGATGAGGACTTTAAGTTCTCTCCCGTAGAAGATGAAGATTTCGAGTCCTCTTCTATAGAAGATGAGGACTTCAAGTCCTCTTCTATGGAAGATCAAGTCCTCTTCTAAAGAAGATAAGGACTTTGAGCCCTCTTCTATAGAAGATAATGGCTTTAAGTCCTCGTATATAGAAAATGAGGACTTTAAGTCCTCCTCTATAGAAGGTCCTTTTCTATAGAAGATGAGGACTTCAACTTTTATTCTATAGAAGGTGAGGAGTTCAACTCTTCTTCTATAGAAGATGAGGACTTCAAGTCTTCTCCTATAGAAGATGAGGACTTTAAGTCCTATTCTGTAGAACCTGAAGACTTTAAGTCCTCTTCTATGGAAGATGAGGACTTCAAGTCATCTTTTATAAAAGATGTAGACTTCGAGTCCTATTCTGTAGAACATGAGGACTTCAAGTCCTATTCTGTAGGACATGAGGATGATGAGGACTTCAAGTCCTCTTCTTTTGAAGATGAAGACTTTCAGTTATCTTTTTCAGGAGATGAGGACTTCAAGTCCTCTTCTATAGAAGGTGAGGACCTCAAGTCATTTTCTATAGAAGATGAGAGCTTCAAGTCCTCTGCTATAAAAGATGAGGACCTCAAGTCCTCTTCTATAGAAGATGGGTACTTCAGGTCCTCTTCTACTGAAGATGAGGGCTTCAAGTTCTCTTCTATAGAAGATGAGGAGTTCAAGTCGTCTTCTATAGAAGACGAGGGCTTCAAGTCGTCTTCTATAGAAGATGAGGACTTCAGGTCCTCTTCTATAGAAGATAAGGACTTCAGGTCCTCTTCTATAGAAGGTGAGGACTGCAAGATAAATGTGCATAAAAACATTTTAATTATGACTCCAACATGTTGTATAAACGGACCTTATTCATGATAGTTGAGCATCATTTAACCTAACGTATTCTAGTTATTGAAAGGTCTGAATTAATCACCTTTTATGTTTCTACATTAACAAAACAGCTCCCGTAGATCCCCAAAATATCATATGGTCAAGTCCCAAACAGTTTATTCTAATCTTCCTGTTCCCGTTTCAATATTGCAACACTTAAAGTTTAATTGACTTTGCGAAAGAACAATTATAAACAGAAACCCACAAATGTTGCTCCAATAAAGCATTCGAAAGTGGAAATGTTGGGGTTCGCTTTGGAGTTGCTGTGTTTTGGTCGCTCTGCTTTGCATATTTTATTTAATTTTTATTTTCATATCCTGAGGGTAGGTTTGTTTTATAATTGCTTTTATCATTGCGGATGGACGGGGTGGCAGATATGACACGGGTAGGGAACGATGTGGGGTTTTTGTTGTGTGGTTCTGTGTCTGTGCGAAATGGTGAATATTTATCGCTGATGATTTTTATTTTCTCAACTCTCATTAAAAACTGTGGCACGTGTTGATATGCCGCCAATGATAAGGAAAGTGCAAGGCCAGGAAAGCAGACAAGGCCCAGGAACCTCAAATCATTAATAATTTATAATGACAACATCAGGAACATGCTTGGAATGGCCGGGCTGGCTAATGAAATAACGACTGGCTGACAAGTTATTTAATGAGTGGCGGAAGTCAAAGGATTTGAGAATGAAACACACAATAATATTTAATTTATTTGGATGTCATATTAAAATGAAAACTATTTGCTTGACAAAATATTCAATTTAAGAAAAATACAAAGTTGAGAATTTTTTACACTTTTGTCAGCGATTTTATTGATCACTGTTTTATGTCCTACAGACTTCCCTTACAGCTGCTGCCATTGGAATGCTCCAATTCATTATGAAATCATTGTACCCACATATCATTTGTTTTCGGTGCCAAATTTTTTTTGTGGGGCTCTTCAAACTTCCATTAGGCTTTTTTTTTTTCAAAATTCTACTGTTGTTGGCATTTTTGTTTTTTTTTTCTTTTTGTTTATTTGTCTTCCTTTTTTTTTGGTTGACATTCTTGGAACTTCATTTTTCTGCAATTAAAAACATCGAAAAAATAAAGGAACGAACGAACCAGATGTTGTAGTTCGCGTGTCAAGTGGAGAAAAAAAGGGTTCATTCTGTCACTGCCCGGTTTGTTTCCAACCACAACAAAGGGCCCTCCCGAATGCCTGAAGCTCGCTAAGAACTTAAAATCTCATTGTTCAAAGGTCACGTAATTAGAAAATAATGTTATTCGCCAGCAAATTTATCATAACACTAATTAAATTTAAATTAAGGCACAAAGTTTTTGAGGTGGCTGTGTCAAATTTTTGGGGCAAATTTTGAAAAGAGAAATATTCAGAGGGAGGTTAGTGAATGAATTTAGGGGAGGTTTTTAAAATCAAACACAGGATGTTTTTATTAAAAATTTTAAAGTTTTTTTTTTAAAGAAAATATATTGTTTTCGGCCATTTGACCACATTTGTATTCCATAGTGAAATATTGAAGAGTATGTCTTTAAGCCAAGGAATTTCATAATAAGGCAAGGAAGGAAAGCCTTTTTTAGGAGCAAATTCGGTATAATTTTTTATACCCTCCACCATTCATAATAGACCCTACCAAGTATATATATTCTGGATAAGCGTAAAAGTCTAAGGCGATCTACCGATATCCGTTTGTCTGACTGTCTGTTATAATCACGCTATCTTTCGATCGAATTGAGAAAGAAGGCTAACATTTTGCACATATGCATAGTTTACCAGTAGGCAGGTTAAGTTCGCAAATGGGCCATGTCGGTCCACGCTTTTGTATAGCCCCTATATAACGATACCTCCCTATATTCGGTATTTTCATGATTTTAGCGACATTATATCAAATTTCGTATTTTAAGTTCGTAATGGGTACTACAGCCTATGACAATAATTTTTGTATGCAGGTCCACGTCTTCGTATAGCCCCCATATAGCTGTAGCTCACGATATTCGGTATTTTGATCATTTCAGCAACATTATTCACCGGAATCGTTTCAAATTTCGTATTGGGAGATCTTAATGGTTACTAAAATCTATGGGAAAAAATTCGTATGCAGGTCCATGTCTTCGTTTAGCCCCTATATATTCGGTATTTTCATGATTTTAGCTACATTATTTACCGGAATTATTTCAAATTTCGAATTTGAAGTTCGTAATGAGTACTAAAGCCTATGAAAAAAACTTCGTAAGCAGCTAAAAAAACTTAGCTCCCTTTTAACTAGTTTTTTCTAAAAATTTAGATTTCTTCAAAAGCAAGGCCTACATAAGGTCTGACTAGATGACTACTCTTGACAACAATTGGACAATAAACTTTTTATGAATTTCAAATGAAAATTTCTTGAAATTTCGAATCAATTTCGCTTTTTAAGTCAACCAGCCTCTTCTGTTGTGTATAGATACGTTTACAATTTATGCTCACAAATTCTGTTTTCTCCTCCTCGAAATTTACTTAAGCACGGGCACGTTTTATTTTTGAATTGATTACCATATTTTTAAATTAATTTTTATTAAATATTTGCCTCCAGTTTTCCTGAAAGACAAAATTTGATACAAATTTTAATTGAATCAATATTTACATTCAATATTTTTCCACCAGCAGTAACATGGTGTCTCCAATCCCCCCAAAGTGTCAAAGAAATATTTTTGGTTCAATAAATTTGAAATTATTTGTTTAATTATAAAACGGGATTCTGTACTTTAAGCCTTGGCAGGAGCTATTCAGCAGAAACCATAAATATAAGTCTCGTGAAGACATACACACACAATAATAGTCTCTTGTTTGTTTTGTACAAAACCAGGTTAACGACAATGGAAGCAGCAGCAGCAACACCAACAATCCTAATAACAATGGCAGCTGCTGCTGCTGGATGTGTCTGGAACGTTAGACAATGCCAAAGCATCGATAGCAAGCAACACCATTGTTAACAGGTATGGCTGTCCCAGCATGCGAGCTTGTGTTACCTCTCTCTCCCTCTCTCTCTCTGCCGTCCACCTAACAGAAATCAATTATAATTATGCGGGGATACAAATGACAACAATAACACCAACGCCACCAACAAGGATACTTTAATAGCCTTGATTGTTTCTGGCAAAGAAACGCGTTTTTGTGGCCAACAAAAAATGCCATTGTGAAAATGGGCCAAAGCCAATCTAATGCTCATTAAAGCTTCACCACAGCCAGTGAACACCCACACCAAAACCGACAACGACTCTAACACCAACACATTTGCCCAACAGCAAAAGCAATGTATCGATGATGATGATGACAATGGCCACTCTAATGATACTTGCTAATGACACTATGTCGGGGGATCAGGTGACGGGAGGGGAGAGGAGGAGGAGGAGTAGGTGATGATGCACGAAACTAACAATGTTGTTGTGGCCACTGGTTGCGGTGTTGGTGCACTGTCTAATGGTAATTGTCATTTAAACACTACATCAATGGACCAATGAATGAATGAATGAATTGCATCAAAGAGCAGCAGGAGAGGGAGAGAGTGAGAGAGAGAGAGCCCAACATACACAAACACCATGGTTAGCAAACTGTGGCAAGGATTTACAATTGATGGCCTTTGACCAGCATTTGCCAATTGATAAATGGACCCAAAAACAAACAAATCATTGGTTCGCAATGCATTTCGCAACACACACATATATACAAACATGTGTGAGTGTAAACTGTGACTGACTGGCATGAATGCATTATCCATAATTATGGATGGCCCAACTCCTGCCAAAAACCACTAAGGCCATATTGAATTACAAATGTTAACAAAATGTTGCATCTCATTTTTGTATGGAAAACATGATAATGCCTGTGGGTGGTGGGGGGAGAGGTGAGGTTACAATACTAGTTTGCTGGCTGTGTGTGATGAGTGATTTGAATGCTTAATTAGAGATCTCGCGAATTTAATTGGATTGCATGAAAAATTTACGAGTTATTGTAATTGAAATGAAATCATAGGATTGGAATTTACAAGGGAAATAAGGAGCTGTGGCGTAATTAAAAAAATGAAATAAAATATTGTCATAGAACACCTAATAATCAAGTTCATACAAAAACATACTAATTTTATGAAGGCCCATTTTTTTCAAATTCTAGTAAGGGAATCCATGACGAGTCCAGAGTAAGGGAAGAATGGTTCGTTCATTGATTTCCTTACTAGGATGAGTTGTAGACCCCTCTGTCCACTGCACGTGTCTTGAGAAATTCAAATTTGTTTACAATTGACGTTCTTTGCCCCCTACTGAAGACCTCATGCAAAATATCCATGACGCGCAAGGGTTGAAAGAGATAAACAAACTATGATGACAAAACTAAAAACGCAATAGCCGATAGACAAATAACAAAACAAATAAAAAAATGTAAAACTACTAAAAACAAAATTAAAAATACAATGACGCAAATAAATTGAAAATTAAAATATTGTTGCTGTTGTTGTTGTCATTGTTGTGAGGAAATACTCGCGTGAAACGTCATCGACCGCAATAAAATGTAAATGAGCTGTCTATGATGACGACGATGGATCGATCGGCGAATTGTAATGTGCCCTAGATAAGAAGTGATCTTGCATTACAAAAACAAAAGATGGATGGACGTTTATTTTTAGATTGAATAACAAATATCCATGAAGTGGTGATAGGGCTACGTGAGAAATTTTGAACTTATTTTGAATATTTTTAATTGATTTATTTGAAAGAGTTTAGCAATTGCTCTGTTCCAAAACCTGCCAAAGTTTTGATAAATTTTCATTTTTTTCGGTATTATAAAAAAATATTACAAGCTTTACATTCCTGCAGGTTCTGGAGCGAAGCTAATATCTGCAATACAAGAAGCTGTAGAGGTGAGAATAATAATAACAAGTTTTTTACTGGCTTGAGTGATCGGCTGACTTCTTTGTAAAGGAACAAATGAGCGTGGGTTGAGAAAGTATGAATTATAGTCCGAAATTGAACAACTTGAATCTCCTTTGTTAGATTACGAAGAAGCCAGCCGATGGCTTAAACCTCATTGTTTCATTATCTGGGATTTGAAGTCTAATTTTCATCCGATTTGGGATTTTAAGTCCCTCACATGCGTAATAAGCACTCCACAACAATGTATTAGATACCGCACATCAGATACTGCTCAAAAATGCATCTGCCAAATTTTTCTCGAGTTCGGTTCAGATTTTTATATAGCTTCGGCATACATCTTAATTCAAGTTTACGCTTATTGCTCACCATATATGTCATATCAGCCCAAATTGGATAGATTTTTTCATATTCAACTGAATTTTAACATCTGGTGAAACTCGAATCCTTATCGAAGTCATATCATGGTTCATATTTGGTATGGTCTACCTCACATAAATTCCTAAAATAAACTTTTTTTGTGGGAGCTCTACCAACTATACAGTCGGTCTTGCCCAACTTTTGACATTTCCTTACTGCTCCCTTTTACATGTCTACCCCAATTTGTTTTGTCTTTTTATTTAAACTCCCCACACTCTACCCCTGTTTCTTTTTTCCCACCGTCGTGATAACTGAAATGTGTATGGAATTTTTAAAATAATATTGTTGTTACACTTGAAGTTGTAAAAATAAATATTGTTTCAGTGAAATTAGCAATGAAATTCATAGCATCATTAATGAGCGGGAAAAATTAGCTCCACCCCCTCTAAAACGAAAGTAAAAACCAAAGCCAGAAAAAACAAACTCTGCTTCAATTTTGGAATATTTAATGTACATTTTGTTTTGAGCATAAAATAAATAAACGGCTAATGTTTTGAATTAGAAGTTTGTTAAACCATTGCGAAATGGATTCGCAAAATTCATGACCGCAGAGTGAAATTTTTACAAAAATGCCAACAAATGATAAACATCTGATGCCCTCGTTGTTGTTGTTGGTTGGTTGGTGGTGGTGCTGGTGTTGTTGTTACTCTTCGAATAATTGCTATGGATTTTGTTGCTGTTGACAATCACAACCACAGTCCCATGGAACAAATATTGAATGAATTTAATTGAGATTTTTATTATAATTACAAAAATCGACCATTGTTTACTCAGCGAAGTGATGAGTATTGAATTGATTTAAGGGATTCAAATGAGAATAAAATATGTATGTAATTCTAAGTAATTCAATCAGATATTAAATAAATTGAGGAAGAGTGAGAAAGGAAAGGGAAAATGTTGCATACTATCTTATATCACTTTGAACAATAAGCAGAGGCACTTAGCGCAAAAAAAAATGTTCTTCCTCTTTTGTTAATAATTTGGATATTTTTACGACTACAAGTTCAAATTTGTTCTGTTCCAGAACCTGCAAGAATCTACGAGTTTTATCGTATCATATCATAAAGAAAAATTTCGCTTTTCGTTGTAAAAATTGTAACATTCTTACAGTTCTGGAACAAAGAAATTATATTGAAATCTATTTCTATTTTTGAAGCAATTGCAATAAATTAAACAATGCTATTTTTAAGCTAGATTGTAGAGATACATCAAGGCCGGTTGAAAAGTTTTATTTGATGGAAGCTAAGCTTAAGGAGTGGAACTATTGGGTCGATATTATTCATTTTCGTTTCCGACCTAAGTTTGATACAAACATAACGATGTGGAAAGTTTGGACAGGATCGTAGAAATTCTTCATAAAATTATTTTCTTTTTTCAAAATTTTGGGAAGGGAAGTAGCACCAAAATATCGGCAGGATATGCGAAGTTGTAAGAAAATCGGGCTAAATTTTCAGATTAGATTACCCATAGATGATAGAATTATTATGACTTGCCAAGTTTGGATCACATCAGGTATTCTATATGCATTTTATGATCCTTTTGTCGTGGAGGTACCAGGGAGAGTGAACCTATTCATCACATTCTTATACGAACTCTACAATTGACAGAAATGTTCGAAGCTTGAAGAAAATGGTTATTATGGTTATTATTTCTAGAGAGAGAGAGAGAGAGAGAGAGAGAGAGTCGGCTGATCCTTTCGATTTTCATACCTGACCTTTATATGATGTACATATTCGGATATTGAGCCATATTTGGTAGAGTTAATCTCTGTATTCGATGCTTGAAGAAAATGTTTGAATTATTTCGAGAGAGGGAAATTTGGCTGATCCTGTCGATTTTCATACCTGACCTAAATCTAATGTAAATGTTTGGCTATATAGCCAAATTTGATTCGCCTTTAGATTTCTATTCGAGAAATGATTGGTTTAAACTTGAGGGACGTATCAGAATAAATGGCACATTACGATGTATTAACTATGGACCTTATCGGAGAGTTGTTCATGGTAGATCGACTTTAAATGTCCTTAAGTGGATTTCTTTCAAAAAGATGTTCTGTCTATAATGATAATTTCAATAGGCACCTATTAAAAATCTATACTCATATAAGGGTATTAAAATCAGAGTTGCTCGATTTTACTCTCAATTGGAAAATACTCTAAAATACTTGGAAAATACTTCCAAGCGGGTACGGGTAAGGGTACGTGTTTTACAAGAAATTAGCTCTTCATTCTTCTGTTTTATATAAGATTGTTCGCTGTTACTCCTGTTTGAAAAATAAGAGTGGGAGTTCGAAGGTCTCTTATTAGAGTATTAGAGTATTACGTAAAGAGAGACATTGAGTGAAAAAGCGTGTTCTTTGCTGATGAGGTTGTGGGGTAGCTAACAGGTTTTGATGAAGCTGCAGACCGGGTGGGGGGAGGTAGGACTGGAGATGGCGTACAAAAGTCATTAAGGGAAAAACAGAAAATTTAGAATACTTCTGTAGGTTAAGGAATTTCTCATACTTACGAATTAAACGGCAGTAATGCAAGACCTATAGATTGGCGACAGTAGAATCTGCTCCATTTCGACTCTCATTCAAAAATTATACTCGCTCTTATTTGAGTCGATTTCTGCGGAAGTTTTTCCGTCTGTAAAAATTCTGAAGAAGATATTCTATTAATTAAAGACCACAAGTAGACCTTTATAAAGTCCTTTTAATCTTAATATTGTAACCCATTTGCAAGAACAATTGCCCTTAAGCTTACCTCCAAGAAATTCCATACATTCTTTGAATTTCTTTTAACTCTCCTTTTCACGAATTCATCTGATTTGTTGTTGAAATCAAATCTCAAATGAAATCGAGTTATTTTGATACATTTAGATTTCGAGAAAAACCTCACTACCCCCGCAATCCTTCCCCACAGTTCAATGCATTCACTTCAGCAGTCATTCATTTTTATTCCCAACTATTTGTTATTCTTCTTGTTGAACTTTCGTGGAAAGCGACAAAAGAAAATCGTGGAAAATAGAATGAAAACAGTTAAAGAAAAACTTTTTGGTTTTCCTGTTCGGTATTTATGTTTTTCTTCTGTTGGTGTTTTTTTGTTATTGTTGTTCTTGTTATGTATATCTCCCGGCTATATATACCTTTCTTTTTGTTCCCCAAGATGTGTATTTCTTCTTCCTTATTTTCGTACTGTTGTTGTTGTTGCTGCTGCTGCTGCTGTTCGACATTACTAAAGGCTCTTTAACTTGTGATTGCGAAATCTAAAGTGGTTGGGAGAAAAGTTTTTTTTTTCCTCTAAACATCCGCTGGCCGCAAGTAAGGAAACGTGTTGCTGTTGCCGATGCGGTGGCACACGATAGCACTGGAAACGGTAGTTATTTTATGGCAAATCCAAGCGGTTATGACATAACTGAAGTCGAAGACATGACATCTGGAAATGCTGTACTTCAATTGAATGTCGTGAAAAAAAAATGTTGAAATGTTTTGATTTCAATTGAATTTTGAACGATACCTTATCATTGGGAAAAATGATATGTAAAAGTTTAGCGGCATTTATTTTATTATATTTGAAAGAGTGGTGGAGAAAGAGTGAGAGAGAGAAAGGCATTTGACATTATCCTAAGGGCGGGTAAACGCTAAGTGTTCCGGGAATCGAAATTATTCAAAAAGAAAATCAGTTATTCATTTTTGATTGTAGGTTTCATGGAAATTGAACTGAAATGGGTAGAAATCATCAACTCTTCTCCAGAAGCTGACAGATTCGAATTTTCTCCGAGACACGTTAGAATTGTTGTGACATTTAAGTTTCTTTGACGTACCTTATGATAAGAAAATCGTTTTTAGGTCTTAAAAAGAAAAACTTGAAATCCAGTAAATTTCCACGAATTTTTGATACCTCATACGAGATAAAATAATTTTAGTTTAATCTACAAATGTTCTCCAAATTTTTTTCAATACATCCTTGATATTCAGAGCCCCTCTACAGGCATTTCTTTGAGATTCGGACTCTTTATTTATTGTTTTTTCCAATACCCTTCGACATCAATCAAAGTCAAAGTTTTCAACTTTAATGGAGTTTCGTGAACAAACTCAGCGTTTGAGAGAGCGTGAGTGTAGACATTGCTCTTTTTAATTTGTTTAACAATTAACCTGACAACAACACTAACAATGTGGGAAAATTGATAATGGATATGGAGCTCAGTCAGCAGTAATATAAACACTAACAACAACAACAGCAACTTTTTCCATTTAAAAAATTGCAAAGCTATCAAAATCACTTAACTTCCTTGGAACTATTGTCTCTCTCCCCCTCTCTCTCTCTCTTTGTCACTCTCTTGGCAAATGGTTTATGGACTGCAGCAACGGCAGCACAACAAGCCATCCATTTGCAAAATATGCATCGTTTTCAGTCTTAAAGTTCCATTGGCTTGCCACTGTGGACAACGAGCAGCATTGTTCTCTAACCGCATTTAAAGTTCTTTTCCTTTTATCGATTTAAGTCGCCGGGAAGGACCAAGGATGGAGCAATGGAGAAACAGGAAAAGGTGCATTCAAAGAAAGAAAGAAAAAGAAAAATTCCTTTGGCTTCGGTCTTGTTAATCCCGGGGTATTCACTTGAAGCCAAACGGTCTACGCTCAGCTGAGCTGCTATTTTTCAATTTGTTATGCAAAAAACGTTTACAACGCTATCGCATTTATGTGTATCGAGCTTGTTGTTGTTGTGTACAGGTGGTGTGTCCGGATTATTCGTTTCCTTGGTACAAAGTTAAATAAGTTGTCAACTATTGGAAGTTGAGAATACCATCTGCCTTGAGGATATGTATCAATGGCAGCCATGCATCTTCAGCCAGCACAAGAAATAGAAAAATGATTTTATTTCATAGAATAAGTGCTTTATTGTCTTTGACAAAGTTTTGCATTCAATGGTTATATCCAGCTATGGCTTGGAAAGGAAGACAGACCAGCTTCCATGTGCTAGGAGGGAGCCGTCCAGCATTTTGTGAATAGAAATATAATTCTATTGTTTGTCCCTTACATTCAGTTTTGCGCCTGACTTATTAACTTATGATTAAGACAATTTAGTTTTTCCTCTGGTTTTCTGTTTTTGTTCCAGTATTTCTTTGTTGAATTTTTATTGAATTTCATTTGCAGGGTATTTGAGAGACAAAGGATTGGATTTTAGTTTTCAGTTTCATAAAGAGGCAGAGGGGTAAATGTCTATTGGCCGAAATTATAGAGTCAGTTACCCACAATTTATTTTTATTGTTTTTTCCGAATCATTTTGCCCGAATAAAGTATTTAACAAATGAAATAAAATTGATTCCGCCCTCCCTCCGCTCCAAGAATCTTTATACCATTTCAGCAATTTTAATGGTCATCTATTTAGCCTTTGTTTGACCAATGTAAGACTATATAGATGTTATATAGCAGTATAAGAGCATATACGGGTGTATAAGAGCACGTGTTGGTCTTACAGAGATGTATAAGAACACTGTTGGAAGTATAAAGCTGTGTAAAAACAACAGCTATTCTTAGAAATCAGGGTAATACCAACATCTGATCTTAGAAAGCAGCACTAGGCCGGCAAATGGTCTTTTTTAAACAGTATAAGACTAAAAGTTTATCTTATACAACAGTAAAAGCCAATTCTAGTTTGTTAACATTTTATAAGGCCAACAGCTGGACTTTTATAACTGTATAAGACTAGCAGCTGGACTTTTATAACTGCATCAGAAAAACATTTGGATTTATGCAGCAGTATAAGACCAGCAGCTGGCCTTTTTTTAGCAATATAAGACCAACAGCTAATTGTATATAGCACTATAGGACTAAGAGTTGATCTTTTATAACAGTATAAGATCATTATCTAGACTTTTTAGCAGTATAAGACAAACAGATGGTGTTATATAGCAGTATAAAAACAGTATTCAACCTTTTGTAGAAGTATAAGACCAGCAGTTGATCTTATATAGTAGTATAAGGTTCACACCTAGTTTGTTGTAGTAGTATAAGATCAAAAACTTGTCTTATATAGCAGTATAAGAGCATTATGTAGACGTTTGTAGTAGTATAAGACCAATAGATGGCCTTACACAGCAGTATAAGACCAACAGCTGATCTTATATAGCAGTAAAAGGTTCACAGTATAGTAGTATAAGATCAATAACTTGTCTTATATAGCAGTATAAGAGCATTGTGTAGACGTTTGTAGTAGTATAAGACCAATAGATGGTCTTACATAGCAGTATAAGACCAATAGCTTGTCTTATATAGCAGTATAAGACCAACCGCTGGTCTTATATAGCAGTATAAGAACAGTATTCAGCCTTTTGAAGCAGTATAAGACCAACAGCTGGGTTTTATACAGCAGTATAAGGCCCTCGCCCAGTTTCTTGTAGTAGTATAAGATGAACAATGTGTCTTATATAGCAGTATAATTACATTATGTAGACGTTTGTAGCAGTATAAGACCACTAGCTTGTCTTATATAGCAGTATAAGACCAACAGCTTGTCTTACATAGCAGTATAAGATCAATAGCTGATCTTATATAGCAATATAAGACCAACCGCTGGCCTTATATAGCAGTATAAGACCAACAGAACGTCTTGTATAGCAGTATAAGACCAGTATTCAGCTGTTTTTAGCAGTATAAGACCAACAGCTTGTCTTATACAGCAGTATAAGAACATTATCTAGACTTTTGTAGTAGTATAAGACCAATAGATTGCCTTACATAGCAGTATAAGACCAACAGCTGATCTTATATAGCAGTATAAGGCCAACTCCTAGTTTGTGATAGTAGTATAAGACCAACAGTTTGTCTTATATAACAGTATAAGAGCATTATCTAGACTTTTGTAGCAGTATAAGACAACAGGTGATCTTATATAACTGTATAAGTCAAACATCTGGACTTATAAAGCAGTATAAGACCAGTATTCAGCCTGTTTGTGACAGTATAAGAACAACAGATCGTCTTATATATGAGTATAAGACCAGTGATCAACTTTTTGTAGCAATATAAGACCAACAGCTGGTCTCATATAGCAGTATAAGGCCCACACCTAGTCTGTTATAGTAGTATAAGACCAATAGCTTTTCTTACATAGATGTATAAGAGCATTATCTAGAATTTTGTGGCAGTATAAGGCCCACATCAACAGCTTGTCTTACATAGTATAAGAGCATTATCTAGACTTTTGTAGTAGTATAAGACCAACATATGATCTTATATTGTAGAATTAGATCCAGCCATATTTTTATAGCAGCTTTATAGTTTTTTAAATCTGGTCTTGTAGAGAAGTATAAGAACAGCTGCTGGGTTTGACCCTTTTTATCGTTTACAACCCTGCGGGATGTTAAGAAACCCTCTCAAATATCTTCTGCTTGAAATAATAAAACGTGTCTTGGTCATGGTCTGCCTGCACAACCCAAAACCCAATACCCCTCTCTCAGATTACATTTTAACATTTCATTAAACATACAATTTGAAGGTTATCGTAGCATTTATTTGTTTCTCTCTTTCTCACATTTCTCTCTTCATCATTTTCGTTCTATTTAATATTTAATTTCGCCAATTCTCCATTGCGTCCAATTGTATTTATTATTTTATTAATATTCCCCTCTTTAGCATTTTATGATCCCTTGTATTAATTATCCTTGACATGGTCGCCCGGAGACCAGCATTAAAAAAATTGTCCTTAATTTTACCCATTGCTCTTTAGCTGGATTGTGTGCGCCTTACTTTTTTATTTCTATTTTTTTTTGGTTCGCAAGAAGCGAAATCCGTTAAAAAGAAAGACAAATTTACTTGGGGATCGATTAAAACTCATCATCACCGCCATGGCATGGCTCTGCGTTGTTATCCTGTGAAATTCATCCAATAAGCTATTTTCGCTGGCTTGCTGCCCGACTGCTTGACCGCTCGTTGGAGAAATAAAAATATAAAAAAGAGCACACAAATAAACCATCTGTGCTGGTCGCCTCTACCATTTGACCTTGGCGAACAACAACAAATATGATGATGTGGTGATGACTCTCCATGGAGCCAAAGTAAGACAAGGACATATTCAGGCCAGGCATGTTAACATTCGAGCCCATGTGGTCTACCCAATTTTCAAAGAGTTATTTTCAACATATTAAGGTTTTTGTGGGCATGTGTGTGTGTGTGTTTAACAATTCTCCACAGAGCAGCAGCAGAGTGCGGATGGATAAAAATCAATATTCCCACCCAGCCCCTTGCGTTTGCCTCCTTTGAGTTTGTGTGAGTGAGTTCCTGCCATAATGACTCTTCTGCTTCATTTGTTTTCATTTTAATTTCACGCTTAATGAAACATAATTTTCTAATCAAATGAAAAACACTCAAAGGTATTTTCAAGCTCACCAAAAATACATTCGGAAAATTCGTTTGGAAATGTATGTGGAAAATACACAAGAGTCCATTATTGGCTGGTTTATTGGGGTGGGTTAGATTTCGTGACTATTGAAATAATAAATCTGGGAGAGGAGAGAAATATTGAGTTCCATTGTGTCCAAGGAAGGAATTTAGAAAGATTTTGGATATTGAAAACAAATGGGTCATTTACAATGATTTCGGATTTTGTTAAGTTTCGAGACACCCTATGACATCTATTTTGAGAAGGATTCAAATTGGTTGGTAAACATTATATGAACACCTTGAAAACTAAAAAAAGGCACAGTGTAGGGATTTTTCACAACATTTTTTTTAATGGAGAACTGGATTTATACCTCAGGGAGTTTTTTATACGAATTGGTTCTGATTTCATGGAAATTATTTTTATTTTATATTTTTATCCTGATTTCCTTGTGCAGGGGCATCCACTGTGCCCCATTTGCTCATTGCTGGCCCCCACCATAAACGACAGAACGAACTAATACAGGCACATAATGAGCATTATGTTGCCAGCCAACAACCTGTAGGCTATTTGATAAAAGTTTACGTTTATGTTGTACAACAACAACCACAACAACAAGAGCAGCAGCCCAAGCATTCCATATCAGTTTGAACAAAAACAACAAAAAAAGAGAAGTATGAAAACAACACAGAAATCCTGTGTTCCTCTTCTTCTTCGTCTAACAATATTTTGTGAAACTAATTTTGTACCGTTCCGGGCCTGGTATGTTATGCAAGACTATTCTTGTTAACATTTTTAAATCAAGTCAATATTTGTTTGATTTTGAAAACGAAATTTAAAGGACAATTTATGGGCATTGTTGGAAAATTTGGAGACAGAATTTATTCAGCAGTGCGGTGTCGAAGAAGGCCGTAGGGCAATTTGTGCCTTAATAAACAATGTTACGCTGCACTGCTCCAGAACGCGGAATATTGGTGACTATTCATTTGGACAATAATCGGTCGTTGACATTGGCACAAATTGAATTTCGTCGCAGATTTCCTGGCCGTCCAATGCCTACTGGTAAAACACTGAGACTTGTAGCCATTCGCCTCGAAAAGACTTGAACAACAAAAAATGATGCCAGGTGTAGCTGACTCCGGAGTACCCGTCCTACAGAGAATATTGCTGCTGTAGCCGAGGATATCATGGAAGCGCCGTCGATATCGACCAGACGACGTGCCATGCAAATGGTTATCAGTCGATAGTCTTTACAGCGAATTTTGCTACAAGATTTGAAGATGTTTCCGTACCAAGTCCAGATGGTGCAGCACCTGTTAGCTGTTGACCGCCAATCGCACCGAACATACACTCAAGCCATCCTTAATCACCACCTTATTCGCGGGTACGTAAATAAGCAAAATGTACGCTTCTGAGGCACTGAAAATCCGCATGAAATCCATGAAGAGCCGTTACACCCGCTCAAAGTCACTGTATGGTGTGCTGTTTTCGATGGAGGAGTCATCGGACGCTGCGGGCAAACTGTGAATGGTGGACGCTACAAAGCAATGATCAACTACTTATTTTTGGCTCAACTTGATTAGTTGGGATGGGAAAACATTCGTTTCCAACAGGACGGTGCAACGGCACACACTGTACTTTCCACAACCGATATGCTTTATTTGCATTCCCCGGGTGCCTAATCACCCGTTTTGGCGATTTGCACTGGCCAGCAAGAGAGCCTGCTTTGACCGCTCCATACTTCTTTTTGTGAGGCTTTTTCAAGTCGCGGGTTTATGTCAACAAGCCTCAGACTCTTTCAGATTCTACAAATTTAGTAGTCTCTTGATGTCATAGCATAAAAACACAAATACCCTATTTTTTGGGATATACTCTAAACAACAAATTACTTAAATTTCAATTAGTGCTGCAGAACTTCTCATCTCTATCGTAGATCATTAGTATGTTTATTTACCATATGTTGGAGGTCTTCCTTTCATCCGTAAAAAACTGTAGAGGGCCTTCTTTTGTGATAATCAAACCAAAATCGACATGAAGAGGATCTTCGGATAATTGAGCACCAATAAAGTTTTTCATATCAATAAAAGGCACAAGTAAAATATATCTGTTTCTAGAGGACGAGGAGAAAATCTTTTAACTACTGAAGTTCTGTGGGAACTCCTATATTTCTCAAAGTCTTATTGAAAGCATTTTATTTGTAGACAACCTTCAGAATATTCCCTATGAGTAGGAGACCTATAGAAGATATTTTGTCCTAAAAAATCCTCATAATGTATTCATTCCTTCAGGTGTTTTTTTTTTCTATAAATTACTCTTTTTTATAATACCTACTACTACCTAAAGCTTTTTAAATCCCTGTCACTTACAAAAATCTCCAGCATGACATTTTTAGGCCCATCAACTCTGTCAAATAAAAGTGACAAGTTTTCACAAAATATTTTTGCAAAATGCTTTTACGCTGCCAGCTCAGCAGAAAAAAATATTCATAAATTCATCTATAACAACATATTTCCATATTATAATGGACATTTGCACTTATTCTCCATCTAAATTTTGCGCCACTGGAAATTTGGCCGTAAAGACACAAGCCTTGCCAGCGGCACGAAGTGGAAATGGGAAATCGTCCCTAATAAACGTGACTGAAATATTACTCTGTGTCTTCGAAGAAGAATATTCACAAAAATGAGAAAAAAAAAAAAACATAAATAAATTGAAGTCAAAAGGAAAAGTGTTATTA
Source organism: Musca domestica (assembly GCF_030504385.1). Lineage (NCBI taxonomy): Eukaryota > Metazoa > Arthropoda > Insecta > Diptera > Muscidae > Musca > Musca domestica. The sequence goes on from NW_026712277.1 coordinate 10,299,539, forward strand.
CTTGGCAATTTGGGTTTCAGCCCACCCACCGCCTTCTTGCCAACAACGCCCATTTATCCAACCAAAACTTCTCGCCATAATAGTACGAGTACTCAACTCTGATGGACCGTAATGATGATTATTTGTGAGTGTTTTAACAAATGTCTACGAAATAGATTTGTTAAATCATATTGCAATAAAAAACAAGAACAACAAGAACAAAAGCAGCCTCAAGTTTTGCTGACTAACTCAACATTATTCGTAGCTGACAGACATGTGCGAGCAGAGCACTTTTGGTGTGGAAGATATTGAATGCTGGCGGTTGTTTGATGTGGGCGAAACTGATTAACTACAATTTTAGGGAAATGTGTAAGGGTTGCTCAAAACACCCCTGCCATTGAGGATGAATAAGGAAAATATTTGTATTCAAATGTCTTTATAGGTCTCGGAATATTCAAACATAAGTTTGGAAGCTCAAAATTTGTCGCAAGATATTTCACAGGGAATTTCTAGAGGTACAAGAAACTTATGGAGAATACAACCATTATTCACAAATAGTTATAAGCAGAGCTTGTATCGGTAGTGGTCCTACCGATCACTTTACACATCATGTTCAGGTCATAGGTAAAGTGATTTTTTCTACATTTTATGTTTGGCATTAGCATAGCGTTTCTGTACGATATACCCACAATTTTTAAACTTATATTATAAAAGTTTTAATTGATTATACTATACTATGATATACTATGCTATATATATTCTGTACTATACTACACAATACTGTAACTCCTCGACAAACTCCATTTGTAACACATGTTTATTTTTCCAGTAGGCAGGTTAAGTTCATAAATGGGCCATGTAGGTCCACGTATTCGTATAGCCCCCATATAACGGTACCTCCCGGTATTCGGTATTTTGATGATTTCAGCGACTTTATGACCGGAATTATTTCAATTTTGGTATTTGAAATTCGTAATGGATACTACAGCCGGTGACAGAAAATTGTCTGTGCAGGTCCACGTCTTCGTATAGCCCCCATATAACTGTACCTACCAAAATTCGGTATTTTGATAATTTTAATGTCATTCTTCACCGGAATTGTTTCAAATTACGTATTTACAGTTCGTAATGGGAACTACAGTCTCTGACAGAAAATTGTCTATGCAGGTCCAGGTATTCGTATAGGCCCCATATATCAGTACCTCCCTATATTCGGTATTTTGACGAGTTTAGGTACAATACCCAACGAAATTGTTTGATGTGTCGTATTAGACGTTCGTAATGGATGCTATAGCCTGTGACAAAAAATTGTCTATGCTGGTCCAGGTCTTCGCACAGCTCCGATATAACGGTACTTCCCTATATACGATATTTTGATGATTTTAGCTACATTATTCACAAGTTTCGAATTTGAATATGGGTATGGCTTATGACAAACAATTCCTATGTAGGTCAACGTCGTATAGACCCCAATATAACGGCTATATTCGGTATTTTTAAAGTTTAACAGAATTTTTTAAGGATTTTAGTTTTTTTAATTTCCAAATTCGTTCCAAATGGTGGAGGGTACTCAAAGTTAGGCCCGGCCGAACTTACTGCCTTTTAAATTGTTTATCTTAAAATTGTGTGAACGCCCAAAAGTATGCTATAAATATGGTGCAAATAAATATGAAAAAAAATGTAATTTTACACAAGACTAACATAAGATCGATTCCTATAAAAACTCACTTTTTCGTCAATAACTTTAAATTCTTTTCACATCTCTAGAAGTCTCTGTTATGACCCTTTAATAATACGAAAATCATTTTTTTTCATATTTTCTACTTAGTCCCTTTCACCATTCCCTCGCATCGTCTTCCTCCACTTTCGCGATGGTTCATTTCGTTTTCCTTACAGCCATAGCCATGCCTGCGAGAGCTCTCATTTATTACCACAATTGATTGGCATGTAGTTTACATCAATATCTAATGTCAGATATAAATTTCAAGTTATCTGGGCCAAAAATAAATAAATATTCCTGCCAACGCCGAAATGAAGATGCCGCAAAATATAAATAACCTTAGCTTATAAATAAATGGCAATAACTTAATTTAAATTTTTTTGATAAGACATTCATCAAACATTCGGTTTGATTTACATGAGAGGCAGGACCATGTTGAGGGTTGGCCGTCGAGTTAATACTCTATTCATGTTCACTCATTAGTAACGCTTTAGGACAGAGAGTACATGTGGCCTCTCTGACCATTGATGGCATTTAACCTTCATTTTTTGCCATATTTTTTTTCCAAATTCTCTCAATTGTATAACTCATATGTTTGTATGGGTGTAGCATCTAAATGAATTGTTATGCTTCGATGTTTCTTGGCATTTAAAAGGAAACGGAAGTAAACGAAAAAAAATCGAACACACTTCACATGTGTTCGTTTCATACATCGATGATTGGACGTGACTCAACAACTCGTGTTTGCAACGTTTGTTGGGTTTTTGTTGTTCGAACATGGAAAAATGTATATTTTTGTTGTGTGTCATGAATTGAGGAAATTATCGATGATTGAGGATGGGGAGCTACGAGGAATTTTATGATGAAATAAAGATTCAGAGAGCCTAGTTAAATGTTTATTTCAAGGCATAAAAATCTAGGATCAAGTGCCAAGATATGTTAAACAAAACTCTTTTCTTCAAAACTGAGTGATTGTGAACAAGTAAAAAAGCTGTAAGTTCAGCCGGGCCGAACTTTGAATACCCTCCATCATTTGGAAAGAATTTTGTAATTTTCAAAAAAACAAAAAAAAATAAAATAAAATCCGTTTAAAATTCCGTTGAAACTAAAAAATACCGAATGTAGCTGTTATATTAGGGTCTATACGACGACTTGGACCTGCATAGGGAACTTTTGTCATAAGCCACTACAATATTCAAATGTGAAACTTGAAAAAAAAATCTTGTGGAGCTAACGTCATCAAAATACCGAATATCGGGAGGTACAATTATATGGGGGCTATACGAAGACGTGGACCTGTACAGACATTTTTCTGTCTTAGGTATATATTACGAACTCCAAATACCAAAGTTGAAACAATTCCGGAGAATAATGTCGCTAAAATCAGCAAAATACGGAATATCGGTGGGTACCGTTAAATGGGGGCTATACGAAGACGTGGACCTGCACAGACAATTTTCTGTCATAGGCTGGAGTATCAATTACGAATTTCAAATACCAAATTTGAAACATTTCCGGTGAATAATGTCGCTTAAATCATAAAAATACCGAAAACAGGGAGGTACATTTATATCGGGTCTAAACCAAAACGTGGACCTACATGACCCATTTTCAATGTCTGAAGTCCTGCAGACATAATACACATTTGAGTAAAATTTTATCAACCTACTTCTTTTTGTTCGGAAGCTAGAGTGATTTCCGGAAAGTCGGACGGACATCGCTAAATCGACATAGAATTTTATGTGGGTCTAAAATGTATATTTCGAGGTGTTACAAACGGAATGACAAAGTTAATATACCATCCATACTATGGTGGAGGGTAAAAAAGGACACATACGTATTGGCGTATTAATTTTTTTGGAAATATATTTTTTCTTCGGCGTAAGTTCAGACAATAATTCCTTAGGTCCTTAAGTCTTTTTTCTCCTTTCTTTATATAAAATTCTAAAATGTAATTCTAAGATACTTGATATTTTGGAGATTAAATATAAATTTCAGACCGTCGCCGGGCGTAGAGTCGTGCCTTTATGTTCTCCTAAGTTTGTTACTCTCTGATTACATGGTTGTGATAGTGTATGTGGAGAGAATATTCCTATTAAAGGCCCAATGGGCCCCTCTCTATCACCTGGTCTCACAATTTGCAATTATTCACAAACAAACAAAAAATAAAAAATATATAAATACAATAAATAAAAACTTAAAAAAGATAGTGGTGAGTGTGTGATAGTCGCATAGTGGTGAGTGTGTGATAGTGTCTATCTGGCTTTCCTTTTCACTGCAAATTTCAGATCATTAAGCTCGTCTCGAAAGAGAAAACAAACACTTAAATCATAAAACATATGATCTTCGCCTTAATAAGGCAAAACTCAAAAATTCAGCCGAGCCTGGCTGTGGGATTTGAACCGCGGACCTCTGTGTGCAGCCAACTAGAAGTTGCCGTCTCTACGTTCAGAGCCATTAACCCGTCTTCCTAAAGCATCACTAAAACAAGTGTATGCATTGGAAGCAATGTAGTTGTTGTGGACAAAAAATGCATCACTACAAAAACAAAACGTTGCTGTGAAAAAGATCTGCCAATAGAACTTGAGTCGAACCTGGAGAGTTTCTAGTGTATAATTCGCATATGCTAATTTGCAATAAGTTCGAAATATATACTACTTTCCAGAGAACGGCCCTTGTAAGCCATCATCCACATCAAATATGCCTGATGAGCCGCTTAACCAACGGCGAAACGCGTCGCATAGTGGTGAGTGTGTGATAGTGTCTATCTGGCTTTCCTTTTCACTGCAAATTTCAGATCATTAAGCTCGTCTCGAAAGAGAAAACAAACACTTAAAAAATTTTTAATTTTGAATTTACATCTCTAGCAAATTTTCAATTTCCAAATTGTTTATTTTTTAATTGCAAACTTAACAAAAAAAATTAAATTTTCTTAATCCATTTATATTGTTTTTTTCTTTTTTTTTTCAAGGGAATATAATTTAAATTTCATTTAACTCTGGCAGTTGGCAAAGTAGTAGTAGTTTGTTCGGTAGCATTGAAACCCCATCTCTGCCATGTTTACAAGAAATTCAATTTAGAAGATTTCCCAGACGGTAAACATCACTTGTTGCCCAACGACATTGCAGCACTGACTCACTTCCCCGGCTCCATGGATTCCCCGGCATTGTTTGTCTTCTGTTATTCTGTTTGTATTTTCATATTTTGTAATTTTTTGATGTTGTTGTGTTTTCTTGATTGATTTTCACACAAGCAATGCGTTTGCCATGGGTGCTTTGTGCTTTGGTCAATGGGTAAACAATAACAACAGCAACAACAACAACAAAGAGGAAAACTTGTAATGGAATCATAAACACTGTACAAACAGCCAACTACCAGAAGAAGCCAAGAAACCCAAGAAGCCAAGAACTTCGGGCAGCCAGGTCTTCGAGTCTGCTACTATTGGTCGTCATGGCCACACCTACGCATAACCTTTTGTTCTAATCGCCGGTATTTATCTATTGTTTCCATAAAATTACGACGAAAGGATGCAAGTGGCTAAGCGCCGGTGTGGGAAGAAGGGAAATGAAAGGAATTAATGCAAAGAAAATTGATTTATGTAGCTTAAGCAGATTTGCTGCTTCTCAACTTCTGTTTTGGATTTTCTTGCGGAGGCTATTTTCAATGCAAACAATTTAAATGCCAATAACGAAGTGAAGGAGGGAAGATATTGGTATTGAAATTAATTTTTAAAAAATTTAAGGTTAAAAGTAAAAGAAAATTTTTGAAACAGTGTTTTTTTTTTGCTTATTTTATACAAAAAAAAATATATATATAACGCAAAATTTATCGTAAATGAGGACATGGAATTAACCAGAAGAGATAGAAGATCAATAAGTCTCTACATTCTCAAACCATTGTTCGATTTATAGAATACAATACATTTCTCCAATCAAGAAACACTTCAGTTGAATTGAAAAAATCTATTCAATTTGGACTGATATTACATATATGGTGAGCTATAGCTATATCTGAACCGATTTTCACCAAAAATTTGAATTACTTGTTTCTAGAATGAATTCAGTCGGCATTGTTAAGATTCTGTTCATTTGGGCTGACATTAGCAATTTGACGCACAATAAAGCATATATCGGATAAAGATATATATGGGAGCTATAACCAAATCTGAACCGATCTTTATAAAATTTGGCAGAGGTATTTCTGGGCTCTTTATGATATCTGGTACCAAATATCATTCATGTGTAGTGCATAGTACGCATGTGAGGGAACCCCAAATCGGATGAAACATATGTATGGGAGCTATAGATATATTCGAACCGATTTTCTGCAAATTTAATGTACTTGCTTCTACAATGAATTCGGTCGGGTGTGCCGAAATCCAGGTCATTTGGACTGATATTGGCGATTTGGTGCACAATTAACCCTTAATCGGTTGAAGATATATATAAGAGCTTTATCTAAACTAGAATCGATTCTCACCGCCAAACAAATATTGGTTTGAAAATTTCATCTCAATCGGATTTTTAATGGATCTGGATTTTGTTTACCAAAATACATGGACAGACGGACGGCCGGACAGACGGACTGACATTAATAAACCGACTCCTCAAAAGTCATTATGGGTCTATCTCGCTTCCTTTTCCATGTTTGAAACAAATGTACAAAGACTTAATACCCTTACCCTGTAGGGTATAAACATATATTTATTGAGCGAAATAATTCTCAATCACTTCGTTCTACGAATATGAAGTACAGTAGTTCCCACAGAGTTCGGGGCATTTCTGGTCAATGCAATGTAATGTTAATGACTTCCTAGTAGGCCGGCGACGACACCTAAAACTGCAAGCTCTGAAACATTTGCTCTCCCACCGTCCAATGCTATTCGGTCTGAGACGTAGGCTTATGGGAGAAAAATTACCCACTATCAGCTTCAAAAATATCAAAATTATCAAAAATACATATTTTTTTCTTTAAATCTATGCTCTTATAAAGCTTGCTGGTTCGTGTACGCACCCTGTTGGTAACAAGCACCCACTATGCTTATAGCAGACTCCTAAACAAACTAGGATTAGGCTCAAACGAAAAAGTATAAACAAAGCACCTCCTTCGACTTTCATTCGCGACAGATTTTTAAGGAAAGAGAGTCTCTTAAAACAACTGATGCATATATTGTAAGAAAGACTGTCCTTAACTCATACTCAGCTACATGAGCTATCCCAAATACTACTGAGTCGACAGCAATCCGAATGGGTCTTACTTTTACACTCACTCTCTTCCACTTGGAGAATAATTCTCAACTTACTCTTTTCTCTCTCCCCCTTTTTCCATGATTTTTTATTAATTCTGTCCCGAATACTACTGAGGCGACAGCAATCTGAATGAGTCTTTCTTTTACACTCACTCTCTTCCACTTGGAGAATAGGAACTTACTCTTTCTCTCTCTCTCTGTCTCTATTTTTTTATTACTATTACTCTCTTCCACATAGAGAAAAGGTCGTATTGGACTCTGATGGGATTTGGTATTGTTACTTTTATGTAAGTTTCAGATTTAACCTATAATACGCAGGCCATACCGATCATATTTTGTAGGAGACATCAAATATACCCAGTAGGGACATAAGAAGGGAGACACTCCAGTCCGGATCTCTCTAAAAACTGCATAAATGTTTAAATTTTTTAAATAGAGAATAGTAAAATTTTGAGTCTATATTAACTCAAAACGTCCATTTTAGACTTTGAAACCGATGTCAGTCCTTAGAAATAAAATGTTGCTATCTCAGATGCCATGCAAGGGGGTCATTGCATATTTACTTACCTTTTATTTAATAAAAATGTTACACCCTTGGCGCCTTGTTCCAATGACATCATATAGATATCCTTTTATTTATTTTTTTTTTTTTTTGTTTACACCAGCCATTCCCAAATTTTTATTGTTAATTTTTTTTATTGGAAAACCAACCAATGATATATAAATACACCGCAGCAATCATCGCTCAAGTGCTAATAAATTTCAGGCGAAACCAAAAGGACTGGCATTTTCATTCGCGTTATGAAATATAAGTCACAACAGAACACGTCAAGTTTTGGCAGAAGGTTAATATAGCCACCCCCTTCCCCGCACCTAACTTTGACATCTGTTTGTGTGCCATTTCCATTCCCTATTAAACAAACATTTATTCAATGGCAACATAATTTCAGTTTGATGGCACAAAATGCCAAAGCAATGAAATGCCTGAGCACTCCCCCTCCCCAACCACCCACTCCAATTTATGGGAATTTCAATAAAAACAAAACGTTTTTACGAGTCCTGGTCTTATTTAGAAATGGCAACCTCTTTCGTTTCCGTTTTCTGCACCTCCTCTCCCTTCCCGCTCATAGTTTGGTTATTAACAACAAGTGTTTGTTCTCACTTCCAAAGAAATATTTGTGCCAGCCAACTACTTAAATTCACAGGAAGCACCAGAAGTGAGGAAATTTCGATATCCTGCTGCCAATGTTTTCAACGAACAACAACACCAAGGAAGGCAGCAGCAAAATGGCGGCCAGGAGGCAAAATGGTGCCAAAAATATGTTCCACTTCCCCTTCGCAAGTAGATTTGTTTGATTTGTTCCGTTCGTTTTGTTTGCCCAAGAAAGCCAACCCGGGAATAAGCCATAAAGTATGGCGGCATTTCTGGCCATGGCCAGAACAAAAAGTATTATTGTAATCGAAGTTGAATGTTAATAATGTCTGTTTCTCCGGCCAGGAAAAATGGAAATATATTTAACTAAATAGAATTGAACAGACAATTGCGAGGAGCGGCAAATATGGCCTGGACCACAGGTGTTAAATAAATGGGAAATCATTTTTTTATTACGGAATTAAATTTGTCGATTTGGTGGATTCGAATTTGGCCACATATTGCAAGAAGATTGGCTTGAGTGGGTTTGGATTATTGCTGGTCCTTGGTCTTGCGGATTGCTTAATATGCTAATCAAAATGGCAGATTTCAGTAATAAAGAGTATTAAAAGAACAGCCGGTAAGTAGCAATTGCTTGATTAAATCTCAATTATTCTAAGCGGATTATTGAAAAATAATACAAATCCATGAGCATTTGAAGGCAAGCTTTTAAAGGATAAAGGCAGAAAGATAGAAAATTATTAACAATTTTCCGTGTATTGTATTTCAATTGGAAAAAAAAATTGTCGATCTTTTCTTGCATGTGCCAAAGAGTCCATGACTTCTTTGGAATCGCACTTCCATATTCAATTGTGTCAAAGATATTTAGGTGAAAATTCCAACAATTCCTCGTCATTGAACATTTGTCATCATCCACCAACTTTGCATAATGTCATGCCATGCCATGCTATCCTATCCTAACCAAAAATTTATATGGAAAATATTTTTGAAAAGTGCTGACGTAAAATCTTCATAAGAATAGAAAAGGTCAAAATACCACAAAAATTTTCATTCATTGAACAAAATACTTTTCTTTTTTCATAAGAAATTCTTTCACATTTCGAGTTAGCAGCAAAATAACAAGGACACCCTAAAAGGCTGATAAGAAAGCAGATCTGGAGGAATACATAGCGGAGTGGTGAATCTAACATTATGGGTCCAGCACATTTTGCATGTCATTGTCTACTCCACATCCACGCACATTTTTATTTTTTCTCCTCGTAATTTTGAAGACAAACAAAACAAAAAGCGCCCCAAAGTATGCTTTAGTAAGTGAATGTGGAAAATATGTTTTACGCTTTTAATTGTGTTTATATGCGAGCGTACGTATGTGTGCCAGTGTGGGTGGGTGAGTGAGGAGTTTATTTGAATCTGTCTAAGTTGGAATATGCCAACACTCTTTTGCCCGTGGGAGGATAATGGATTATCACACTTTCACTTCGTAAGGCTTTAATGAACAACATTTTCCCATTCGCTGCAGACACCCACATTATTTTCTAACTTGGTCTAAATTCACACACACACACCATTACAAATCGTTTAACACCACGATGATGGGTTTTTTTTTGTTTTTATGTTGTTGTTCTTCGGCTTATCCTTTTATTTTTAGATTTTAAGAAGCCGTATGAAAGAACATCACAAGTACAAAAATAAGAAACACTTAAGCTCTGGGGACAAGAGTCCTACAGGAGCTAAATAGCATATGATACTTAAAGTAATACTCTCGGCTATACGTGTACATCATCAGAAAAAAAGACGAAGCGAATTACAGTAATGAAAGATGACAGTAATGGCGGCTAAGTACTTAAATTGTTCAGAGAATAAAGGGGGTGGAGAATATGTTGAAGAGATTCTTTTTCTCAAGGCGAAATAAAAAACAAGACTGCGATATGTTTTTAATAAAGATTGGAATTATAAAAAGTCTTCTGTTTGACAATTTTTATGACTGAAATTTTTAAAAATCGATTTTTATAGAATGAAACATTTTCTCTAAATTTTGAGACATGCCACTAATTATGCTAAGTTATATATAACCAGGGTTCAAATTTTTCTTTGATTTTTATACAATACACCACATAGTGGTAAGGGTATTATGTCTTTGAGCATTTGTTTGTGGATGAAGGAGAAGGAAGCCAGATAGACCCCAAAGTCACATTTGAGGATCTGAATAGAATCATTTTCTGAGTCGATTTATGCATGACAGTCCGTCTGTCCATGTATTTTTGTGAACAAAATGCAAAATTTTCCGATTGAGATTAAATTTTTCAAACAATATTTGATTGTCCCAAGGACAAACCGTATTGAAATTGGTGGGAGTCGGTTCCAATTAAGATATAGCTCCCATATATATCTTTAACAGATTTCGGATTAATTTTGTACCAAATGACAAATATCAGTCAAAATGACCTGAATTTTGACACATCCGATCGAACTCAGTCTAGAAGCAAGCACATCAAATGTGGCGAAAATCGGTTCAGATATAGCTATAGCTCGCATATATATGTTTCTACCGATTTGAGGTTTCAAGTCCCCCACATGCGTAATATGCACTACACAACAGTGAACTTCGGTATCAGATATCAGATACAGCCCAGAAATATCTGTGCCAAATATTATTAAGATCGGTTCAGATTTTGACATAGCTCTCATATATATCTTTAACCGATTTCGAGTTAATTGTGCACCAAATGGCTAATATCAGTCCAAAAAACCTGAATTTTGATACATCCGGTCGAAGCAAGTCTAGAAGCAAGTCCATCAAATTTAGTGCAAATCGGTTCAGATAAAGCTGTAGCTCACATATATATGTTTCATCCGATTTGGTGCTTAAGACCCTAACATTCGTAATATCCATTCGACAACAAAGATATTTGTTACCAGATGTCTTATATCTCAGACAATTTTTATCGAGATCGGCTCAGATTAGGATATAGCTCCCATATATATTTTAAACCGATTTCGGGGTAAATGTATACCAAATGGCCAATATCTGCCCAAACGTCTTGAATTATGGTACATCCGACCAAATTCAGTCTAGAAGCAGCTACATTAAATTTGGTGAAAATCGATTCAGATATAACTATAGATCACATAAAGGTTTTATCCGATTTGGTGTTTAAGTCCCCCACATTCGTAATATCTAATCGAAAACAATGATATTAGGTATCAGATATCTTATAGACCTCAGAAATATCTCTGCCAAATTTTATCAAGATCAGTTCAGATTTGGATATAGCTCCCATTTATATCTAAAACCGATTTCGGGTTAAATGTGTACCAAATGGCCGATATCTGCCCAAAGGTCCTGAATATCGGTACATTCGACCAAATTCAGTCTAGAAGCAGCTACATTAAATTTGGAGAAAATCGATTCAGGGCTCGGAAATACCTTTACCAAATTTTGTAGAGATCTGCTAAGATGTTGATATAGTTCCTAAATATGCTTAACCCGATTTCTGGTCGGCCCTGCCCGACTTATGACTTTTCCTTGCTGGTTTCTATTGAAATACCCTATCAACCTATGGCGATTATTGTATCTCTTAGCTAAATATGGCTCAACATGTAAATATTTTGCAAATTTTTTTCTTCTTTGCCAAAAAAAACCCTTTCTACTTTTGTTAAATATAGACTCTGCCTTAACCTAGGTCTTATGACTTTAACTTTTACCTAACAAAATTCTATTGTTTTTACAAAACATTCACCCCCTTTCAAGCCATAATAACATGGGTTTTTAGTTAGTTTCCATAGTTCCCACCCCCCCCCCCCCCTCTACGTATGAGTACTGCAATTAATTATACGTTACGTTATACGCAACGTCCGGAAAGCATTTAGTTTTATATGGGACTATTATTCAACAGTTTTGTGTTTAACTAACACCTGGAAACACCTTTTCGGCTGCATAAATCACAACACTTTGCTAATGCCGTTGACTTTTACATTATTAGAAGGGATTTCGTTGTTGTTGTTGTTGTTGTTGTTATTTTTGTTTAAAGACCCAAGTTGAAAAGGTTAAATTGGCCCAGAGTTAAAAAAAACACAAACATACATACATACAACCAGATAACCTAACTGACATATCTGCCATGCAACTTTTTTGTAACAGAGAAAATGTTCAGGCCAAAATGTAAATTCACCTGTCGCTATCCAAATCATTTTCCAAGGCAAACAATGAAATGACATTTTCCGGACGAGTGGCAAAGCAAGAAAAAAGGTTTCGCATCAAAACTTCATTATTAAGCTGATCATTAGTCCTTGAGATGGGATTTTGAGAAAAATGTTTCGTATTTTAAAGTACTCTAAGAAAAATGAGTAGAGCCATGCTTGGGTTTAGAGTTGTTTGTCAAGGGAACACATTGTTTACTACCGCTTTCCCAAAAGTCACACTTCTCAGCTTAACAAGTGTCTTAAGCAGAGTAATTTTTCTTACTTTAAAATCCCCCCAAAAAACCCAAACAAAAACTAAACAAATCACCCAAAAAGCTTTCCGCATGGTATTAAAGCTTTTGCAAGGTAATTTCTCACAACTGCTGCTACCCCTTTTCGAACGTGCTAAACATTCCGACATAGCCACACAAAAATATAGGCCAACAATGTGTGCCAGTAATGTGAGAAGGTAAAGGAGAGAGTGTAAGGAGGTGGTGGTGAGTTGAATTTTTGGCAAAGTACCGGGGAGAGTACGAACAACAATGCGAAACTCCAAAAAGAAACTCACCCCCATATCTGAGAGATATGCCACTTTGGGAGAAATTGCATTGCGTACTCCATTGGAGTAAAATGAGTTGAAGAGTTTGTTGTTCTGAGAGAACCAAAACCGCAGTGAGTTTGGAAATGAGAAACTGTTTACATTGCATGGCATATTGTTTGGAGAGTGTTGTGTATTTTGTATTATTAACCTGTAAATACAATTGTTGCTTTTATTTAAAAATTACATACATACATGCAAACAGTTGGGAACAGTGTTGCCGCCTTAAAAATAATTACAATGACAACATATATCAAAGAAATTGGATTGGATTGATATTTGCCAAAAAAAAGATGAGTACATATTTCACTCTCAATCACTCCACATAAAATAATGTTATTCTCCTGGGCGTACGAGCATTGAGGTACATCATACGTTATCCATTTCTGAGTTCAGTTTCTTGTAGACACAGGGTGAAATGAAAAAAACTGCAACCAACTTTAGACTGCTGTCATTTCTAAGCTACTCGTCCGACAGCTGATAAAATTATTCCAGTGACAGCCCTTTATATTTATTACTTGCGTACAAAAGCATTTTGGTGAGAATTTTCCAGGAAAAATGTTATTGGTGATTGAATTCAAGCGTGATAGAGTGATTTCTTTATATTTGGCTGGAAAACCAGAAGTGGCTATCGGTAGATCATTTCCTCATTTAAAAGTTAATAAATCTTTTGTGTCTCGTGCCATCGCTCGTTATCGCGATACTGATAGCGTAGCCCGACTTTAAGGAAATGGACGGAGGAAAACAGCAATATCAGCAGAAATGATTTGAAAAGAAGAAAAGCGTCTTGATCAAAACCCGCGTCACACTGGCCGAAAAATGGTCTCGTGAGCTGAACATATCGCAATATTCCATTCGGCAGATATTGAAAAATGAGCTCGGGGTAAAGCCATTTAAATTCCAAAAAGTACAGGAACTTACACCGCAACAAAAAGAAAATAGACTAAAAAGAGTTAAGGAGTTGCTTCGCTTGGCCGGCCGAACGTGGTAAACCGCCGAATTTGATTTTCTCTGATGAGAAAACATTCGTTGTCCAGCAGTTTGTAAAAAAACAAAATGATCCGCTCGTGTTTACTTGCCAAAGGGGTTAGCAGCAACGCCATAACTTTTGACAGAGATGTCACATCGCTTAATGACATACCGCGTTTGAAGCGTCAGTCCAAGCAGATTTTTACCATGAACCAATACACGCCACGCGAGCGCTCTGAAATAGTTGAAATTTACAAGAAGTCAACTGTGAAAACTCAAATTGCTTTTAAAACATTAAAAAATGTGAGAAGTGAGCCTTCTAAGAACGCCATTAAGCGTTTATATGAAAATTTTTCGACTGGTACGGCTCTTTCTAATCCGAAGAGGCCATATAAAAGTCGACCAAGGCGATCGGCCGAGAATATCGCTGCCGTACGAGCCAGTGTTGAGAGGTCCCCAAGAACATCCCAAAAACGCCGTTCTCAGCAGTTGGGCATGGCTCGGTCCACTTTACAAGGGATTATTCGCATTGATTTGCATTTGTTCCCGTACAAAATTCAATTGACGCAAAGAATGTTGCCTGCGGACAAGCCATTAAGACAAGCCACAAACATGGGTCCGTCGAATATTGGCAACCCTGTACCTTCGGTTGGCCACCAGAACTCAAGCGCCGGCCATGGTGATGATGTAGGCCATCATAACAGCCGACAGTCGCTCTTCGCTCGTACTAATCGACCGTGGCATTAGAATAAATGCCGAATATTATCGCGAAAATATTCTGAAGGGTGTATTTAAGCCTTGGCCACGCAAACATTTTGGTCGAGGACCTTGGATATTCCAACAGGACTCAGTACTCACCACCATCGCACTCAACACGTGCCACCCAAGAATGGTTACAAAATGAGATTCCTCGCTTCATTTCAAGTGCTCAATGGCCACCAAAATCTCCGGATACCAATTCGTTGGACTATTGTGTCTAGGGTATTTTGGAAAGCAAGGTTGGCACTAAAAAATACCAAAGTGTCGATCACCTCAAGCAAGCTCTTCTACCGCAACCGAACATTCGGGCAGCGTGTGACGGTTTCATTGGCCGTTTGAAGAACATAATTCGTGCCAAAGATGATCAATTTGAACAAATCTAAACTTATTCTAAAATGTGATGCTATTCCCGACATTTTTTGCTTTTATTCAATTAAATTATGTTTATGAGAAATATGCATGAAATTTTTCAAAATTCTTGAAATTTCTATCAGGAAGTGCTAAAAGGTGTGAGCTGGTATAGCTCCAATATAAAGGACAATACTGGGATGTGAAAATTTAAAGAAAATGGAACATTAATATCCCACTTTAGTGTAGTTATTAGTATTCAGAATTTTTTTAGTTTTTGAGAGGGAGGTAAATGACCAATAATTCGCATTTTCAGGACCGAAATCGAGTACCTCCATGATGAGATTTGATTTATTTTATTTTTTTTTTTTTAATTTTTGAACATTTCTGAAGGAGGTACCAAAACGAGTGGACCGATATTGATCCACCTCCGAAACCGATCTATATTTGGAAAAAAAATATTATAAAGTCTCAACTCTGGACCGAACTGAATACTCCTTTCAATACTGCCCACAGACAAACCAACAGTTATTGTAAGATCAATTCCAAATTTCGTCCAAAGAGACCAGGGGTATAAGTGCCCTTTCGATTCTATAACATTTCTAGTCCACTAAATCTTAAATAACTCGTGTCGTAGTTCTGCCACGTAAATTAATTTTTACATTTCATAAAGAAAACAATCCTATAAGGCAATTTGAACCATATACAGAAACCCGTTTCCGAGAAACTAATGCAACTTTTTCCAGATTTTTTTTTTTCAAAATTACCAAAAAAGTATAATTGAGTCAAACTCTTAAAAATTTCTAACCTAATTTCCTTAGTTTTTTAATGCTTTCTACCAAATCCAATAAATATGTCAGATATCGGTGGTGACAGGAAAATTTAAAAGTGTATAAATCTACTTTTGTCGATTGTGGGTTTCAAGAATTCTGTTCATGCTATTTGTTATAAATTTGTTTCGATTTTTATTTAATTTTATTACATTTATCTGTTTTAATTTTAAAGATCAATTTCACTTCCTCCTTAACAAAATATTTACAATTTCTACATCATAAATACCCCTTCTATAGAAAAAATAATACAGTAGCTCTCTTTGATTCAGCTTTTCCCCTGCCATTTGTTGCTCCTGCTGTCCCCAATGATGATGATAATGACGAAACTGATGATTATATCTCCAGTTTTTTTTTCTTCTCCTTGTGGTTGCTACCTGCTGCATATGATTTCAATGGTGTCGGCTGTCATTGATGTGGTTGGGATATGTTACACCCGTTCCGAAAGCAAAAAGAAAGTAGGGAAGAAAAAAAACGTGGCTACGTGCTAAACGCAATGTCTGAGACAGGTTTCTTGTGTTTACACGTTTTTTTATTATTCTCGCTTTTTTGTGTTTTTTTCTTTTGCCAAGGATTATGGCAGCGATAGTGGCTGACGATGTGGTGAGAGAAAGGATAATGCGATATGGCCAACTGGTTGCTTGGTGCCTTGAAGATATCTTTGGCATTGGCAACAGCTATTTGCTTCTCGTTGCTGCTGTTGTTGTGTTTTTCAGAATGCGTGACAACATTTAATAGATACTAATCTACCTTTTTAGCACTCGCCAAAGTCAAGTGAATGTTTGTGTGTGTGTGTGTGTGTGGGTGCATGCATGTGTCACCATTTTTATGGCTTTGGAAAGCTCCAAAGCGTGTTTTTATCATCATAAACATAAACATAAACATTGTGTTGGCAATAAACCCTTGAAGTCAAAGACTTTCATGCTTCTACTTCTTGTCTGCTCTGCACTGGCTGGCTGGCTGGTTGGTTGGTTGCCTTGGATTTTAAAGTCATGGCGAAAACAATGAAAATGGAAAAATGGAAAATTGATTCAAGGACCATTGAACCAAGACTTTAATACCAAACCATCAGACAATATTTATGATAATCTTCATCGCCAAACGGATATACTGGCTTTGGTTTTTAATAACTTTTTTATCTGAAAAAAAACAAAAACAAAATGCTGGAATAAAATTTCTTAACTATTGTTAATGACACATGTCATTGTGCCATGTGAGATTTAAGAATCTTTATGGACAGAATCTTGCACTAAATGCTATTGTAAAGAAAAGTTTTGAGAATAAAGTTTTATTTTCCTCAACAAAAAGAAATATCAAATTACAATGTTAGTGGAGACAACTCCAAAACACAGGCGTAGATGGCCAACTAACAGGATGGTAAGGTACAGAATAAAATATTCCAGAAGGATATACATACTTTTTTGAAATGAGGATACCTTCTTAATTCTGCAATTTTTCCTTCCAAGGACCCTTAAACCAAAACACCATTAAATCCCCAAAACTTCCAGCTATGCCACTGCCTTAAAGGAAACTTTTTTATTTTCTCTCTCTTCCCATCTGTCTGCTGCAGCCTCATATTTTAACTGCCAACACATCCTTCCGGTGTCCTGTGCCATGTACAATATGTAATATGTAAATTGCCTTTATCTGCTCATGGGAAAAAGTTTCGTTCGTTTTTTCCTCTCAAAACTGTGCTTAAGTGAGTGCAACAATACAAAACAAATGATGATGAATGACAGGACATCCAACTCGTTTTGCTGATATAGTTATCAAAAGAAACTTTCTTCTGAAAGTATTTTGCAAATGAAAAAAATATATAAAAATTTACTTTTATTTTATGGCAAGGACGCAAAATGTTGGTGCTAAAGGATACAATATTTTGTGAAAGGAGGTTTATATATTGCTAATGGACTAAGACGATTTTTGGAGTGGATTATTGGACTTATGTGAAAACATATGTGAACAGGATGCTGGAAAATTATTGAAGAAAAGCTATATCTGTTTCCATTGATGTAGCTTCTCTTCATTAAATTTTTCAGCAATTCACTCCCAACCTAAACATTGTTGGCGGTATATAACATCGAATAAAGTATCTGTATAAACACTATTCATACCTGCCTTAAAAACTTGTCCAATAAGAAACCCGGTCTTATACTCTTGGGGGTTTCATCCACCATATTAGTGTTTAGATGTCTCCATTCTGGTTTCGCCTAGCCGACCGTTTTGTGACTGAGGTCCGATCATTCTAATTTACTAGGGTTTGAGGTCGTTTTAATCATTGTCCACAGTTAACTCATATCAAGTTGCAATATTTCAGATAGTCTTCGATCCTTGATCAGGCCTAGCTGGTTATGTATGGCTAATTGTGACACTCTTCCCTCATTCAGATGTAAATAGTTCAATTGAAAATATGTAAAACAGAGGGCTTTATATTTATATCCTACAGAGGGTATATATCATTTGATGCGACCAAAAAGTGCCTAGTCGAACTAACGGGCTTAAACCCTAGGTCTCTTTGAACCAAATCCGTTTCAAGACATTTGGAGTCGATCTAGCGATGTTCGTACGTCTGTCTGTCTGGCTGGCTGGTGCGTACGATAATTCTCGAAGGAATATCCGATTTGGTCCGAACTTGGTACATTGTAAAATTATTATCAAACTTAGATCGAGTTTGGAGACGGATAATATCGGTCCACTCCTTCTGATACCTCTGAAAAAGGATAATCCGATTTTGCTCGAACTTTGCAATTCCTAATATTTGCATCAGCGCTAGATCAGGTGTAAAAATCGACAATATCGGTCCACTCCATCAATTACCTCCCCTACAAAGGGTCTTTGAAGGGAATTTGAATAATTATAACTCTTATAAAGTGTGATGTTAGAGTCCGATTGTCTTCAAATTACACACATCACAATACTTTTATCAACCCAATCTCTTTTGTGAATATGGAGTATATCGGTCCACCCCTTCTGGTACCTCCTTGTGGGGTCAATGTTTTGAATTATCAAAACGATCATAAAATCCGAACAAAGCATGCGATTCACTTCATATTACACACATCCCTATATTTCTACCAAAACAAGATCTGCTGTGGATATGAGTTGTATCGGTCCACTTCTTCCGGTACCTCCCCCACAAAGGGTCAAAATTTTAAATATCCATGAAGCTCATAAAACGCGAAATTAACATCCGATTCAATTCAGACTTGGTACATTCCAATATTTCCATCAATGCAAGATCTTTCATAAAGATGGAAGGGATCGGACCATTTCTTCTGGTACCTCCCCCACATAGGGTTTAAGATTTATCACGTATCACGTCGCAATATTGATGTGATATTTATTTAGCTCCAATAGGAAATGGACAATATTGGTCCATTCCTTCGGAACCTACTTCATAAAGGGTCTACAATTTGAATAACCATACCATAAGTCAAAATATATTCAAAAATCGAATATTGTCTGAGAATATACATTTGTCGGCCAGACCGACCGATTCTTTTTTACTTGTTTAAAAGTATGGAAATTATGGAATTTCTCCACAAAAAACATCTTCTCCAACATAAAATCTTCCCTGTCATGTAAAATTTTCTCTCATACCGCACTGAACTTCTCTAGGTTTAAAGAAACCAACCATTTCGCTCTACAAAAACCTTGGGGGGATGGGAATATAAATTACTTGTCCAAGTGGTGACAGTAATATAATTAAGTAGTTCCTTAATTTTCAGCATCATTTGGCGCAGACGAGTGAATGTCCGCAGACATCAACAGGTCTATGTCATATTTTGGCAAAAAGGAGAATTCTTTAAGCAAAGTTTTAGTTTAATGACTTTTAATGGGCGTTTCTTTTGTCTGGCAAAAGTCTTGTCCGTTTTCTACTTCAATGTAGTGGCACAACCTTCATTTGGGCGCCACCATTGCTTGTTTACTATTTTTATTCTATTTTTATTTTGTTTATTGCTTTTAATATTGCCGTTCTTTCGTGGCCTTTGTTCGCCACAGTTCACGGTTCAGAGTTTTTATTTTTAATAACTTGGTCCAACTGCTGACCCCACTGGCATGGCATTCTAGTCTGTTATATATTTTTTCCTCTGCCACCAGTTATGGGCCAATGTTCTACATTGGGGTTCCTGCATCCCTTTGCCATACCATCGTTTTCATGGCTCGCCAATGCTTAAGTGTTGTGCACGGAAACGGAAGTGTCAGTTAAAAGAAAAGAAATTGAAACAAATCCCCGCCCGACGCCAACCACAAACAAGTTCTTGTTGTTGACGGCGGCTGGTGGAAGAAAGGGCGGAATTTACTATGAACGAACAAACGAATGAATTGCAGTGAAGGGTTTCAGTTTTTTCTTGCCACGCTGCCAGTATGCAACAGGAAGTAACAAACGTCAAAAATTGTTACAGTTTTTGTTCGAGTTGATTATTGTTGCCTTAGTTTGTTGCTAGTTTTTACATTTTTGTTTTTCTTTTTCTTTTTTGTAGGGCTGCCTTCTGCACCGTCTGAACAATGATCTATGAACCAGCAGAAGTTGAAAAATGGCATAACCAAAGAAGAGAACAACAGCAACAGCCACGGTTTACAACATTTTTCAAATGTCTGTTTTAATTGAGATTTTGAAAAGCAAAAATGCAAAAAAATAAAAAATAAAGAAACAAAGTTTTATGCATATTTCATTTTGCGGAATTTTCAACGCAACTTCAGTTCAGTTGAAGGGTATTTACATAAGTGGATTTTTTGAAGATCAATAATATGTGGTATGCATGGGTGTGGGGGATAAGGAGGGTAGACATGGAGAATGTTCCTTCAGAAAATATTATAGTACTCAGACAGTTATTCATAAGGCACAACAACGCTTTTAGCAACAAAACTGCTATAAGTTAGGTCGGTGTAAAACTTAATGTATAACGTTCGGTCAAAGTTATGCGAAATATTGTAGATACTAAAAATGGGTTAATTTGTCCTTCATTAGATAGAGAGATTTTTTCTTTTGCAACTCCCTGGCAAAGTCATCGGAAACCCCAGAAAGCTGCTATGATATCTCGGATTATTGAAATTGTGAATGAGTTAAGAGAAAGGTATCAATTAAGAGCTTCTCTCACAAATCTGCTATGAAACAGTTTTAACCCAAAAACTGATATTAATATGATATCCATTTGTATACCCTCATCCACATGGCCTCATCAAATTAACTATTTTAGATCCCAGTTCTAATTGGACCAAATCCGTTTCTGGATATTTGGAGTCGATCTAGCAATGTTCATCCGTCCCTATGTCTGAATGGTGCGCACAATAACTCTCGAAGGGAGTAATCGATTTGGACAAACTTGGTACATCGTAATATTTTTGCCAAACTTAGATCGAGTTCGGAGATGGGCAATATCGGTCCACTCCTTCTGGCACCTCCCCCACAAAAGATCAAAATTTTCAAAAAAAAATATATATTTTTTGCACAGAAAAAGAAAGGATGATCCGATTTTGCTACAACTTTACAAATCCTAATATTAGCATCAGTTCTAGGATAGGTGCAAAAATAAAAAATATCGGTCAACTCCGTCAGGTACCAACAAAGGGTAAAACTTTCGAATAATTATAACTCTTATAAAGAAGATAGAGATCGGATCACGTCCCCCACAAAGGGTCAAAGTTTTGAATAACCAAAACGATCATAGAATCCGAAATAATCCGTTCTCCTTATATTTCACACATCCCTTTATTTTTAATAAGACAACATCTGCTGTGAAGATGGGATATATCGGACCACTCCTTCTGGTACCTACCCCACAAAGGGTAAAAATTTTGGAATATCCATGAAGCTCATAAAATGGGAAATTTTCGCGAAAAATCTGATTCCATTCAGACTTGGAATATTTCAATACTCATTAACACAACACCTGTAATAAATATGGTAGAGATCGGGCCATTTCTTTTGGTACCTCCTCAAAAAGGCGTTCTCTCTTAAAATTGCACACATACAAACATTTTTGCCAACAGAAGATCTAATGTGAAGATTACATATATCTGCGAACCCCTCCTGATACCCCATCCACAAAGGGTCACAATTCTCAAACAAGTCAGCTATTCTTTACGACGTTTTATACCTAAAAATTTCTTTCAACCGGAAACCTGGGATGAATATGGAATTTATGATGTCGCATAAAATTGGATATAAATGTTAGATTTTCTTGTAATTTTCCCATGCCCATATTTTTATCTCTATTGTATAAAGTCTAAAAATGGAATGCTTCAGTTGACAAATTCTAGTACCTCAAGCATTTTTTTAACATTTTTTTAAAAAATAACACATATCTCATGTAAAGGGTAGGAAGTAACCGATATAATCCAAATCTGACCCATTTCTTCGAAACCTGCTCCATGGAGGGTCAACAATTTGAATAATCGTAACAGGAGTTAAAATATATTTAAATAATCGAATATTGGCTGAGGGTATACATCTGTCGATACTTTTTAACTTGTTCCATTGCATATCTGCCATCATAATATTTTTTCATTTCAAAAAGCAAGCCTGCATTAAATGACACTTTACAGTAATTGCAATTTCTGATTGAAATATCACACACATCTTGTCATTACTCTTCCTAACGATATTGATCCTGCACGACAAGACAACAAAAAAAGCGAAACAATCTTTTATTTTTGAATTGGATTCCATTAAGTGTTAGCAAACATGCAGCCATTCCGCTCTTGGATGGCTGGGAACTTGCTGATAGCGAAATGAAATAAAAACAGAACACTGACATTGGCATTGTTTGCTGTTGTTCTTCTAAATTGTTGCTTTACTCGTCTTGTTCTTCTTATTCTTCGGAGAATTACCCCCAGAGTAATGTTGAGAACATATCTACACCAAAAAGATATCCCCAAGGAAACAAATAAAAAGACACTTTTAATAAACACACATCTCACTAACTCACACTTACTCGCACACACACACGAACACACAGGCAGAGAGGGAGAGACGCATTTCACTAAACTAAAAATTAAATAAACATACAAGAGAATGCCTGTCTCTCTGTTTGTTTGTTTGTTTTTCTTAAACATTGTTGGGCATTAATGTACCTGAGTGCATGTGTGTGTGCGTGTATTGGTGTGTGCTTGTTATTTCAAAATATCCATTGCCGAGTATATATTTACAATAAAAAAATGTATAAAGAATTTATGACAGTTTTCTCTAAACGTGTTTCGTTTTGATATCAGCCATATCAGCTACTGCCTTGGCTGTTGGCATCCCCAACCTCTCCTCCCCCGTCACATGCACAAGGCGATTTGTGCATGTCTGGATTTAATACTCCTCCCCTCTCTCACCTCACATCTCCCAGGTGATGCTGAGGTCCCAGTAAACAATTTTTTCCGACTGCTCTGATTTTAGATTTTTTTCCGAAATTTCTGACGTTTTTTTCAGAAATTTCTGATAGAAATTGGTCCGATTTTCTAAACGTTTTTTTTAGAATTTCTGCACATTTTCCTGTGTTTTTAAGCGAAAAAAACTCGAAAAATGTACAAACGGAGAGAGTAGATTGTCTATTGCTCTGGCATATTCTCTCCCACATGTAAACGGATGGTGGTGGTTTGACACATTCTCTCCCATAGTAGTTGTTGTTGTGATCATTCATTTCAAGATCTCAACAACAACAAAGCGCAAAGCAAAAATGCTATTTGTTATTGTTATTGTGAACTGTTAGATTTTCCGTTGTAAAAATGTGCGTTTTGTTGTTGTTGTGAATCAGCCTAGGCTGAAAGACTGAATTAATTTTATTTTTGTTTTAAAAAGATACAGTGAATTACAAAAATTATATTATAATAACAACAAATAATTGAATTATCTGTTATCTGTTCAACTCTTTTGTGCATTAAAATACTGTATGTTATGTTCCTAATAAAAATAATATTTATAATGTAAATGTATTATAGATGTAATATTTAAACTACATTTTTACGAAACCCGAAATAAATTGTTTGTTTTTTAAATAAATATGTGTTTTTTTTTTTTCATTTTTAAGTGGTGTGACGATTTTTTCGATATTTCTTCCGAATTCTGAACGATTTCTTTCAGAAAATCGGAACTTTCTCCCGAATTCTGAGCGTTTTTTTTTCAGAAAATCTGAATTTTATTCCGAATTTTCTTTCGAATTCTGACCGATTTCTTTTAGAAAATCTGAATATTCCGCCGAATTTCCAGACGAATTCTGCCCGATTTCTTTCAGAAATTCGGAGTTGTCCTCCGAATCTTTTCCGAAAATCTAATTTTTTCTCCTATTTTTTCAAGAATTTTCACCGAATTCGGACCGAATTCGTCCAGAAAATCTAATATTTTTTCAGATTTTTTTCAGAAAATCTTTCCGAATTCGGTGACCACGTCCATACAACTTTCGTACCGAAATCGGAAGGAATTCGGAATCAGAATCGGACATTTTTTCAGAGATTCTGACAGAAATCGGACCGAATTCGGCAAAAATTGTTTACTGGGGTGTTGTTGGTATGATTTGTTACCTTAAAATGGGTAATTTCACACAAACACACACGAATACACACACACATGCATTCACACCATTCCATTACAGAAATACTTCAACATGAAAAACATTTCAAAACATTTACCTTAAAAACGTGTCTTAAATGCGAGAACAAACACCTCTACAGATGTCTGACTGATGTGAGTGGGGTGGGTGGCTCGGTGGGTAGGTAGCAGGTCCTTTAAATCTTATTTAACATACGAGTGTGGAATTCAATTTGTTGTTATTGTCGTTAGCTAAATGTTTATTCCCACAGCTCGATCTTTTGTAGTAGAATATATGTGAAGAAGGATGTGTTCTTCCCACAATCAGTTGGTGTATTTAAATAAGATTTTCACCCTAAAGGGAAATGTGATATTCCAAAAAAGGGTAGGAATGCTAGAAGGCCATGGGAATGTGAATATCACAGGGAATTTATGTGTGGATGTATGTTGTAGCATCTTTATCTTGGGTATCTAGGAACTTCATCAAAGACCTCTGGTCCCTTGAGTTCATCTTGGGCTATAAGGAAATATTTTAAAGAAAGTAAATTGAATATTGAAAGGAGATATGGTGGAAATTGAAGTGTGTCTTGGTAAAGTTAATAATAATTTATGATGCAAAAGGCTATTCACGGACGTTGCCAAGACAAAAGCTTGTCCTTCTGTTGAAATCAAGATTGAATCCACACTGTTTTAAGAGCGCTTCTAAAATTTGGTAAAGCAGTTTACTTTATATCTTGGATGATGTGTCATAAAAATGGGTTACAAGTCAACCTAACTACCTTTTCTTTGAAATTTCTAATGTAGCATTCTCAGTATAACCTCCTCTTCTAAAAAAGGCATAAGTGCATTATTATACGCTCCATGTTGTGTCTAGGATGGTTGGTATTGAAAATGAGATATGTCGGTATTTTGATGATTTTCGCCAAATTTTTCTTTCACGGATTTGTCTAAAAAATTGTAGTTGTAGGTCATAATGGGTTCTAGCTCCGGTGGTGGAACATATTATGTTTAGGTCCACGTTTTCGTATAGCCTCTACATAATGGTACCTCCGGATATTCAGTATTTAAATGTTTTTTTTCCACATTTTTCCACGAATTTGTCTAAGAGTTTGATATTGGTGGTTTGTAATGGGTTCTAGCTCCGGTGGCGAAACATTGTATACATAGATCCACTATTTATATATCCCCATTATAACGGTACCTCCATATATTCGGTATTTTGAACTTGATATTTGTAAGTCATAATGGGTTCTAGCTCCGGTGGCAGAACTTTGAAAATTTAGGTCGACATATCCCTATAGTCCCCACATAATGGTACCTCCGGATATTCAGTATTTTGATGATTTATGCCACATTTTCCACGGATTTGTCTAAGAATTGATATTTTTAGTTCAAAATGGGTTCTAGCTCGGCGGCAGCACATTGAAAATGTAGGTCCACGTTTTCCTATAGCGCACATATACCCAACGATATTTGGTATTTTGATAACCCTAGTCACATCTACCCACAAAATTGTTTCAAATTTGGTATTTAAAAAGATTTGATAGATGACTATCCTTGAAGTATAAAATTGTTTATAGAGGTTTCCGTTTTGGTATGGCCCTCATACAATGGCCTCACCCACTTTTTTGAAAAGTTTAACAGATTTATCCAAACGGAACGGAAAAAGTGGAACCCGTTTGAATTCAGGTACTTTTATATAATTTTTTTTGCCCAAAGGGTCGTCCCGGCCGAACTCAATGTTTTTTTCAAATCATAATCCTGGACGAAAATTTCAGGCCTCCTCCACTTTTATTGCATTTTTATATTTTAAATGGAATAGTTAATTTTTGGCAAATTCTAGCCACGAAGTGGGTTTGGAATTCATTTCTGGGTACATTGCCGATTCCAACACCACAGAACCCCAGTCTGTAGAAATTTTCTGAATTTCCTTTTTTTGATTTTCTCTATATAAAAGGACTACCATAATCTCTATTCAAAATACCTATCATTTCACATTTTGGGTTTAAGAAATCCTATGCGAAAAATGTCCGTTTTCAGTCCCCTTTTTAACATATAGGGGTTCCCTTCAATTTTGGGATATTAAGGTTCACTTGCCATCAAAAATGTCCCTTATAACCTGTCTTTCCTTTTTTTGTCTTCTATCATCTGCTTTGTTACAATCTGGTTAACAAATTTGATCCTGGGTTTATGGGAGTTGTCTTGAGTGCTTTGAAAGTCGCCTGGCAACTTCAAGTAATTTTACCTTCACCAACTCAGGTGCCTTACTTGCGGTCAGATTTATAATTTGAAAACGCTGAACTTATTATTTGTCTCTATTCTTCAATAAATGACTGCATCATCTTTTGGAAGAAATGTTAAAAAATCTGTCAGTAGTAATATGAAAAACTCTATTTCACTTATTTGTATTGTAGATCAGACGTCTATCTCTCTCTCCTCCACACATATGCACATTTCCCTCCTACACGAAAAAACCTCCACAACTTCCTTGAGCCACTTATTCCAGATATTTATGCAAATATCTTTCGAATAAAGTGAATAAATTGAAAATAGCTTACAATTTGTTTATTCTTTATTCTCTTCAAACTTCATTACGTTCGTCATTCAGGCACCACCCCCTCTCTCTCTCGCCTTGGAAATCAACAGCATGCATATATTGCTTAAATGTATGGACGGTGTGTATGCATGTATGTTTTTGTGTGCCAGTACATGTGAGCAATGAAAGTAATACATGCGAGCAATGCAAACATTAAAGCTTTTGTACTCGCAATGCATAATTTATTAAGAGTTTGTCTTCAATCCATGTAGCCTCCCACCCTCGTCGATAGTCTCAAGATATTCAATTTCATCATATTTCTACTAGGTGCTCACACCAACCAATACACTCACACATGCATACACGTATTTGTGTGTCCTTACACGTACATATTTCAATGAAATCCCACTGAGAAGGTGTTAGAAAAGAAATGAAAAATAAAAAAGGATTTCAGGCATTAAGTTAAGTGAAAAGCTATTTGTAAACAAATCTATTGTTATTGAATTAAAAGAACAAAAAAAAATTCTCCAGCTTTTCTGGGAAAGTAGGGGGTTTTCAATGAATCAAATGATTTTAAATAAAAGAGTATTAAATGGCCTCAATCAATCGAGTAAAAACAGGAATTATTGTGATTAAGGTTTGATGGAGAAATAATGAGGAATCATATTCATATTTTAATGGATTTTGAAAATCTTGTTTTTTTTGGTATTTGAATCCAATAAGTATGGAAAATTATCCCGAAATAGACTGAATAGAAAAATAAAGAAAACAAATAATGGATTTAAATGACATTATACGATTATTTATCAAGGTCTTTAAGTATTAAAAAATACGTACCAACCACATATACATTGGAATAATAATTGGAGAAGAGAGGGATCTATTTATTATTCACGGCCGTCAATAATTTATTTGGGTGAAGTCCTTTTATTTTATTTGTCCGGTCCACTTATATGCAGAAGTCCAACTCGTGTTGTAATTTTTTTTTAAAGAAATTAAGTTTGACCTCCATTCTATCCATCTATAAAAAAATAATATCTAAGGGAACATATTTTAACTTTATATATAAATACTCGCATAAATAAGACCATAATACACTTCTCTTCCGAACTCTCCATCTCCATTTCTCTATAGCACCCTACATTTCAATGCAAATAATATTTGCCCGAAAATTAACAATTTTCGTAATATTGAATATGCCCTCATGAGTTGAACCTGGCATTTGCATTCTAACCCTACTTTCCCAGCCTAATTTCAATCTTACTTTTTAAGCATGGGGCCTGTGTATGTCTGCGTAAAACACAAATTCTAAATTTATTTTTTCAAATTTATAAATTAAATTTGTTTGAATAACAAATAAAAAACATGAAGTCCGGCTGGGTCGAACTCTTAATACCTTCCACCTTTGGGTAAAGAAAACAACACTGTTCTAAAACATTTTTATATAAAAGTATCTGACTTCAAACGTGTTCTACTTTAAATTATAAACACCAGTAGGTACGTTTGGATAATGCTATTAAACTTTTCAAAAAACCATAAAGTGGGTGAGGCCGTTATGTGGGGGCCATATCTAAACGGGAACCTCCATAGACATTTTTATAATTCAAGGATTGTCACCTAAATGTAAATGTGGCTAGGATTATCAAAATACTGAATATCGGTGGGTGTCGTCATATGTGTGCTATAGAAAAACGTGGACCTAAATATTCAGTGTTCTGCCACCGGAGCTAGAAACCATTCCGAACTACAAATACCAATTTCTGGACAAATCCATGGAAAAATTAAATGATAAAAATCATCAAAATACCGAATATCTGGAGGCTATACGAAAACGGGGACCTATACATACTATGTTCCGCCATCGAAGCTAGAACCCATTCCGAACTATAAATACAAATTTTTAGACAAAATCGGTAAAAAATGTGCCAAAAATCATAAAAATACCGCATGTCGGGAGATACCGTTATGTGGGGACTATACATACAATGTTGCATTACCGGAGCAAGAACCCATTATGACCCACAAATACCAATTTTTAGACAAATCCGTGGGAAAATGTAGTAAATATCAGCAAAATACCAAAATACCGTTACATGGGTGCTATACAAAAACATAGACCTATACATACAATTTTCCGCCATCGAAGCTAGAACCCATTGCGAAGTACAAATACCAATTTTTAGACAAATCAGTGAGAAAAGGTGGCAAAAATCATGAAAGTACCGAATATCGGGAGGCTATGCCAAAACATGCACCGATATATCTCATTTTCAATGCCAATCATCCTAGGCATAATACAAATTGTTCTGCCAAACTTTGAAGCTCTGCGTCAAATAATGTGGGCTGTATCATGATTTCAACAGACAGGCAGACAAACAGAGGGATTTCGTTAAACCAACCTAGAATTTTGTGCTGATTATGAATATATATATACTTTATGGGGCCTGCGACGAATATTTAGGGATGTAATAAACAGAATGACAAAGTTAATTATCAATTAATGCAAATCATTAATTTGTAGAAGGCACTCACAGAATTGGTGTTTTTCTTTTGCCCTCACTTTCCTCCGACAATCACATTAACAGGACCTTAGTTTACATGGAACCTGAACTTGACTTTTCACAACAGTCACTTCATCACTTTCCATTTTAAAGCTTTTCTACGAAAGTCAGCTTTTCGTCAAAATCCATGTTTCCGGTGGCTTTCTATTCTAATTCTCAACGCAGCTTTTCTCCCCTGTTCTAAAAGCTCATTTTTTACGTCTCATCAAAAACATTTAACTTTCGTTGATTTTTTTCCACTCACCCAACACCAAACTTTTCTAAAAGCTCATGTTATGAATTTTCCATCCAACAACCCAAAAAAGCTTTAAATACGAAAAGCCATGCGATTTCATATGCCATGCTGTTATTTTTTTTTTTATATTTGGATTTTGAATTTAAGCAACAGCGTAATTGCTGACAACAATTTTAAATACTGTTTAAATTTCAACAAGGAACAGATCCACTTTAGACCAATGTTATAAACTCCGGATTCATATAGGAGAAACCCAAGAAATCACCCTGATCCAAGTTCATCATGAATAATTTGTCGGTGGGTGTCAAATCGGTTTTCTCGGCCGTGAATGTGGTATCGAAATTCGAGATATCTTTGCGATGTTTCTAGGCGGGGAAGGAAATAAAAATTAGTCTAAAAAAAAACTTAATCTCTCACAAGAAGAACTTACAATCTTGGGTATAATTGGTGGCTCCATACCCTTCTCAGCTGCCGAATCCCAATCAATAATGTTATAGAAGGGATGAGTTTGGATTTCATTGCGGGCAAATTTGCCGGCTCCCAAGCGATTGTTGGGTTTCTTAGCCAAGAACTGAAATCGAAAAAAAAAACATTTTCATTGAGTAAATGTTCTACCCTTAGAGTCGTTATAGGGCTGGGGTAAAATATCATACTAGTAATGAAATATTTAGACTAAAAAAAGTATAATTTTTGTCCCATCAGAGGACACCACAACAGTTGTAAGCACTCAGGACACAATTAGCGTACTCGACTTTTTCTTGAATTGTATTTGTTTGTTTGTATATTTGTCATCATATACTATAAATCTGTTGCAGAACCTGCAAGAATCTACTACTCTGCCGGTTTTTCAAACCGCCAAAAAAAATTGCAAAATTAATAGATTCTTGCAGTTCTGGAACACAGCAAACGTGTATAAAATGTTAATATTTTTGAGATCATTGCTCTGTACCTAAATCTACAAGAATCTATTAATTTTGCAATTTTTTCGATATCATAAAGGGAGAATCGTTTATCGTAGCACATATTTTTATATTCTTGCAGTTCTGGAACAGACCACATCCTACTCATTCTAAATTTTCTGATGATAGCAACATTACCAAAGCGTTCCTTTAAATATACAATACAAAAACATTAAAGAATAACATTTAAATGAAAAACTTACACTGGTGATAACATCCATGGACTCCTGGGAGAAGTGCTTGGGAAACACGGCCTTCTTTTCCTTGATATTCTTGTATATGGCGGCATCATCTTCACCCTCAAATGGCTGCTGGCCGGCCATCATTTCGTACAAGAGTACACCATAGGCCCACCAGTCCACGGTGTGGCTATAGGGTTCATAGGCCAAAATCTTAAATTAAAAGAAAAAGGAACTTTAGTATTTCTACCAAAAATGTTTCAAAATAAATCCAAACCTCCGGAGCCAAATAGCAGCTAGTACCACAGAAAGTACGTGTATTATCATTTTCTCCAATATTATCCTTGGACAAACCGAAATCGG
Organism: Musca domestica; assembly: GCF_030504385.1. Taxonomy (NCBI): domain Eukaryota; kingdom Metazoa; phylum Arthropoda; class Insecta; order Diptera; family Muscidae; genus Musca; species Musca domestica. Next base: position 10,330,673 of record NW_026712277.1, read on the forward strand.
TTAACTTAACATGGCCATCCAAATCCAACAGAATATTATCCAATTTCAAATCACGATAGATGATTTTGCGTTCATGCAAAAAGAACAAGGCCAAGGCAACCTCAACGGCATAGAAACTAAAATGGAAGATTATTCCCAATTAAAGCCAAAAAAATTCCAAAAACTGTCATACATACATTGCCACCGACTCCTTGAAGCGACCATATTTCTGCAGCTGATACAGCAAATCACCACCCTTGCAGTATTCCAAAACAAAGAATAGACGGTCCTTTAAAAAGAGAAGCCATTTTAGAACCTTTTTTCCCTCCGGAAACAGAATTTGTATTTAAGTTTACCATAGTTTGGAAGCACGAATGCAAGGATACCAAAAATGGCGATTTTCCCGACAGGGCCAATATGAACTTCTCCGTCATGGGCAATTCCATATCATCGGCTTGAATAATAATATCCTTCCTTAGTACTTTAACGGCATACAATTCATCGGTACCACGACGTTCGGCCAAGAGCACCTTACCAAACGAGCCCTTGCCCAAAACTTTAATGAAATTGAAATCAGCTGCCCTGATCATATCACGTTTGTTCATGTTGTGTGGCATGTCCTTGTTGTCCATGCGGCGTTTGTTGGTCTTCTTTTCGGTCTGGAGAAAAAAGGAGAATGAAAATGATATTCAATTGGAAATGGAAACAAATTTTGGAAATGTATTTTAAATACGTGCACTTTCTAAAGAGATACGAAGTGTTCGATCCCGATAGAAGAACCAACTGTAAGTGAACAGAATGCTCAAACAAAAAAGGCTTTAAAATGGGTTTTGATCTAACACACTTTGCGGTAGGCGGAGCCCAGATATACTCAAAGGTACTCGAGAGTAAAAAATACTCGCGAGCGACAGCACTCAAAGTGTGCGAGTGTTACAAGAAGTTTACTCTACTCTTTTGTTTTATGTGGGAATGCTCGTCTTTTCTACTCATATTGTAAGAGAAGAAGTAAAAATGGTCGAAATAGAGTACAAGTTTACTCTAAGAATAAAATCAAGGGGAAAAATATTTGGTGAAAAAGTTTTGATGATGTTGTTGTGGACAGGGAGGGGGAGATCTTGTAAAAATTCTGGATTTGCTGATAGAAATTGGAGAAAATATTTATTTAGTTTTCAGCTGTGTATTGAGAAAACTAAAGGATTACTCTCCAAGAGTAGAATCAGCTCGATTTTGAGTAAGTTTTACTACCACTCGAAAATGAGCAAAGTACGCTCTTTCTCTCTCTTTCGAGCTGCATAGAAAAATAGAGTATAATTGATTTCTTTTTTACTCACAAGAGTATTGACTCTCGAAGTGTAAAGAGTTTCACTCTCTACTCGAATTCGAGAGGGCATTTTAAAAGATAATGGGTAAAAATGCTTACATTTACACGTTTTCTTCAATTTTTATGAGATTTTTTCGAAATTGTGAGGGTATGAGGGAGAGGGTCCTAAAGGAGTGGACCCATATAACTCACAGCTAGTAAAAATATTGGACATTTGGTAGAAATATTCAAATATGCGAGAAGTTTGTAAATTACTTACCTTAACCTCATCCCTGAGGCGAGCAATGTCGTTGACGGCATCAGTGCAAGGAATGTTGTAATGTTCACCCTCAACCTGAGACAAGAACTTGTACCAGCCATCAATTGGTTCCTGGAAAAACCAAATGGAAATTATTTAAAAAAAATCGAATTGAAAATAAAATGTCTGTCTCTACCTTTTGTATCTCTTCCATGCTAAAGGAGAAGGAGCCCATGAAATCGTTACGAGAAGTACGATCCCAATCCCATACCTCTATCAGTAAGCGTTTTTCACGATCCTGGGGTCCCAAGTCGCTGCAAAGATATATTAAAAAAAATATTATAAACCTTTAACATTTCGGGGAATTTGTAGACACTCACAAAGTAAACGACTCATTGAATACCGGATTCAAATTCTTTTGAATGGTCTTGGTCTTCTTTTTGGTCTTGCCACTGCGATCTGGATGCAATTGTATGGCAATATAGGGATCGCTCAAGCCATTGGTATCCATGGGGATTAGATTGGCGGCTTCCTTGACTGCAAATTTTCTCAAAATTTAAAAAAAAATCCTTTAGACCTTTCGCTCGCACTTCTACTTACTATCCACCTTCAAGGTATTGCCCTTCAATTCCACGTACAACAACAATTTGCCACGAATCTCAGTTATGTCTGCTCCACACAATGGCGGTACCTTATCCTTGCAATTGTGATGGACATTTAGGTTGCAATCTATGGAGAGAAACGTAATTGCATTTCAAAGTTGTAACAACCTCTCCTTCAAACTTACTGTCGCACTTGACACCCTGATGCTGGACTCCATGCAGCAGCAGACCACAATCATCACAGAAAGTTGGGGCTGAATAGGTGGTCGATACCCAGGCATGTTTAACCTTGGCACATTCCCCATCAATGTCCGTCTCAGTGCCCGGGCATTTGAAGACCACAAATTTACAACATTTTTGATGGATATTAAAACGGCAATCTGTAAATCGCATAAAAAATAGGCAAATAATTAATTGCAACCATAAAAAACAAACATCCACGGCAGCTCACCTTCGCACTGATAACCCTGCTTGCCAAAGCCCCTGTTTTATCCACAAACGCACACATAAAACCAAAAATTAATTTAATTAAAATTCCTCTCCATTTTCTGTTGCGTTGCGTTGATTGCATAACTCCGTCATTTGCTTACCAAATAAATTCCTTGCAGTGGCCACAATAGGTGGGCTGCTTGAAAAAGCGCACAGCGAATTTATGGCCATTAATAATTTCCAATCCTTTGCGTTTCATGCCACCTCGCCTTAGGCGATTTTTCATGTAATTGGTAAATGCCCCCTCTCCGGCAATCTGCACCAAATCCTTGGGGGCTGCCCCAGCGGCAGGAGCAGCAGCTGCTGCGGCCATAATGTTATCCTTTCGATGTTATCCTTTTGTCCTTTAAATGAAATAAAAAAAAAACTTTTTTTTTTGAAATTTTTAACTAGAATCCGAAATTTAGCCGTTGGCTGACCAACAGTGACTGATTTCCATTTCAAAATCATTGGACAAAGAAAACCTCTCGCGGAAGCCCTAGAAGCGTCAAATGTCGTTGCCTTCTTGGTTAGGGGGAAGGAATAGTTGAAGGTATTCCATGTATTTTACAAGTTTAAATTATTGTTTAACATCGATGAGGTCAATGGATATATAACGGTGGTAATGTATTGGTAAAAGAAAAACGAAAACAAAAGAGAATTATTCAAACATTTTTGCTATAGGGAGTAATTATCTGTAAAATATTTTGCGCAGATTTAGACATTTTTTCTATGGAGAACTATTTTTTTTTTCAATTATTTTTTTTCTTTTTTTTTGTGAAAAGAAAGTAATTTTTTTCGGAGAATTTTCATAGGAAAAATATCCGAATACATTTTTTTAGAAAAAACATTATCCGTAAATTTTTTTATGGGAAAAATTATCCGAATAAGTTTTTCAAAAAAAAAGTTATACGGATAATTTACATGGAAAAAAAAAAAAAAAAAAAAAAATATATATATATATATATATATATATATATATATATATATATATATATTTCGAATTAAATTTTCCTGATAAAATTTTATAAAGAAACAAGAAAAAAAGCTGTAAGCCGAGCTGAATTTTGGATACCCTCCACCATTTGGAACAAATCTGGCAAATTAAAAAAAAAAAAAAATATTAATAAATAAATAAAGTCCTGTAAAAAGTCTGTTGAAATCTTAAAAATTCCGAATGTAGCCCTTATATTAGGGTCTATACGACGACGTGGACCTGCGTAGACAACTTTTGTCATGAGCCATTACCATATTCAAATGCGAAACTTGAGAAAAAATCGTGAATAATGTAGCTAAAATCATCCAAATACCGAATGTAGAGAGGCACTATGGGTGTTATACCAAAACGTGGACCTGCACGCACAGTTTTCTGTCTTAGTCTGTATTATCCACTATGAACTTCAAATACAAAATTTGAAACAATTCTGGTGAATAATGTCCCGAAAATCATTAATATACAGAATATAGGGAGGTGCCGTTACATGGGGGCTATACGATGGTTTTGCCGGCCTTAAAACCAGACATGTGGTTCACAACGGTGTCCACATAAATGCGTACCCCAACCTGGTTGCAGCGTTTGATCATGTCCGCCAAATCGGCCTCACTGCCGGATCTTGAGGTGAGAATATAGGAGACAGGTTGATATCTAGCCCACCAGGGGTTGTTTTCCTGCACAATAACCTCATTGGGTGGGGAAATCTAAAAAAGTGATTCCTTTTAAATGTGATATTCAAAAATTGTAGTTGGATTATACCTGCACACCACCATAGCCATGAGGCCCCAGAAAATCTTCACACTCCTTGGCAATGTCCTTCCAAGTCCATTCAAACAAATGCACAATGCTGCTACGTTGCTCGGTGAATAATGGCTGCTTTTGAGCACCCACCAGGTTCAATAAAAAAATTATTGGAAGTAGCAGGGTAAAACAACAACGCCCGCCACCCATGTTCGATGCGATTGCAAATAATTTTCGATTTGAACTAATTTAATTTACTGGCGATTGAATTGTTTTTATACAATCAAGAATTTCAGATGCTTTCGATTGAGATAAGAACTGATTGTGGCACTAGTGTTGTTGTTGTTTTTGTTAGAGAGCACTTTAGAGGCAATGCATTCGGAAGTGTGTATGTTCATATTTTTTTTAATAATAATTATAACACATTTAAAGTTCGAAAATATATATTCTATTCACTTTACGTGCATGTCAACAATTTGTTAACACCACTCGAATCTTTTGTTGAATTTTCATAGCAAACGGAAAATTTAATTCACTCAATTTGTAGTTCGGAATGGCGGGGAGAATAGAACAATATTTAAGGGATTTTTAATATAAATAAGTAAAAAAAGCAGCTAAGTTAGGACGGGACGAATTTTTAATAACCTCCACCATTTTGAAGGATCTTGAAAAGTTAAAAAAATTCTTCGAAAATTACGTCTTAAATGAAAACTATACGGAGACGTGGACCTGCATAAGTAATTTTTTGTCAGAGACTGATGTACCGATTCCGAACTTCAAATACGATTATTTAGAACCCATATAGACCAGATAATATATTTTTCAAATCAATTTTGGAAAACAATTTTTTATTCAAATAACTTCTGCAACAACAAAAAAACTCATTGAAGTTTTGATTGGCTAGAAATTGCCAAAACTTGTGGTCCCTTGGGGAGTTTTATGTCAGCACTGCCATCTTCGGTCACCACGACTTTAACACCTCCACATTGATTTCCCAACCTACCACCGGAAATGACATCACAATATTCACCTGCAGCTAAACCGGTGCTCAAATTCACATCCAGTTCCGAATCTTCTTCCAAGTTGAAAGCCACAAAACCCTTGTTGCCGCGTGAAAAGGCCACCTGTTTTCCCTCATTGTCCCACCAATTCTCCAAAGGGGCATCATTAACCAAGTTGCGGAACTTGACCATCTCCACAATTTCTGGCCAGCGATGTTCACATACCCAGCCGTTATTTGCAGTATCGCATTGCTGATTGGACAGAAAACTGGGAGCTTTAATGGAACCATCCTCATGGGCAGGAGGTCCCTGATCACTGTTATCAAAAGCATAGGAGCTCATGACTCTGGCCACCTTGCCATAGGGATGGGCCAACATAAATGCCACGGCCGGTTTGTAGAGGCTGGGAACTTTGTGGGTCAGAATATCAGCACCACCAGCTCCATGGCCACGTTGATTGTCATGGTTATCCAAGAAAACGATGACATCTTCCGAGGGTAGCATATTCCACTCAGGGCCCCAGTTTTTCAGAGATTTCAAGGGGATTTTGTTGCGGAACACCAAACCAATGTCGGTGGAGAATTTGAATTCAGTGACGGCGCCCAAATGGTTGTATTCGCTTCTATTAAGGTATGAAAAAAATTTCAAAATTGGAGAATAAAATTCTGTCTCAAATCTTACTTCTTAATCTCCTCTCCTCCCAGATCAATCACCTCCTGATAAATATAAGGCTTGGTATTTGCTGGAAAACCAAAATCCGTATTTAAATCCTTGAGACGACCATAAATAACCTCCAAATCCTCGGGCCACATATGTTTGGCAGCATCAATGCGAAAACCAGCCACACCCAAATCTGTCAAATGATCCATGTACCCAACAATCATGTCCCGAACATGGGGCACCGTTTGATTCAAATCAGCCAGCGATGACAATTGACAATTTCGAACTTGTTGTCTATCCTGATAATTGGATATATCACAGGTGGGATGAAAATCTTCGGGTCCATAGGGTACGGCAGGCCAGCTACGTTGACCATAATTGGCCACAGAACCGGCTGTGCCCAGAGTATCACCATCCTTATAGCCCGACATGTGATTGACCACAATGTCCACGTAGGTGCGTACCCCTGCCTGATTGCAGCGCCTTATCATGTCGGACAAATCGGATTCAGAACCAGATCGGGAGATGAGTTTATAGGACACCGGTTGGTAACGGGCCCACCAGTTGTCGGTCACAATGACTTCATTTGGTGGGGATATCTAAATTTCAAATTTCAAGAAAGGGAGAATTATTTGAATGGTTCCGATATCGTAAAAAGGGACTTACCTGTACACCACCATATCCCTGAGGCCCCAAAAATTCCTCACACTCTCGAGCAATTTCCGGCCAGGTCCATTCAAACAAATGTACAATTGTGGTGCGATTGTCATGGAACTGTGGATCCTTTTGAGCCCAGCAAAGGGCCAATATTAGGAGCACGAAGACAAAACTAAAACTGCAAATGCTATCTCTCATTATTTTACTCTGAAGATTATAACCACCCAATCATGACTTTTATAGTCCAATAGCGAATGCGGATTGTGAAATGATGCAATGCCTGATGGTGAAACACTTGTTCCAATCAAACTTGTTAGACCATTTCCCTGGTCATCTGTATTTGCTGTTGGTTGTTTGAAACCATATGTTTAAATATTGGAAGTTCTTACAAAGAGGATAGGTTTTATTTGTTCGAAACCATTTACAATTAGTAATGGAATATTTTCAGATACATGAATGGACACATATACGCCTCATATAGGCATAGGTCATTATAGGTTGATTATATATTAATGAGAAGTTATTAAGCGAATAATATTTGTCTTTCCGTTTGTAACACCTATATATATTCTTGATCTGCATAAAATTCGATGCCGAATTAGCGATGTCGGTTCGCCTGTCCGTATATCCGTCTGTGGAAATCACTCTAGGTTCCGAACGAAATGAAGTAGAATGAAAAAATTTTACTTAAATGCATATTATGTCTGCAGGACTTTTGGCATTGAAAATAGGCCGTGTAGGTGCACGTTTTGGTATAGCTCCCATATAATGGTACCTCCCTATATTCGGTATTTTGGTGATTTAAGCGAAATTATTCACCGGAAATGTTTCAATTTTGGTATTTAAAGTTCGTAATTGGTGCTACAGTCTATGCCAGAAAATTGTTGGTGCAGGTTCACGCCTTCGTATAGCCCCCATATAATATTCCTCCCTCCCTCCTGATATTCGGTGTTTTGAAGATTTTAGCGACATTTTTTACCGGAATTGTTTCTAATTTGGTATTTGAAGTTCGTAATGGATACTGCAGCCCATGACAGAAAATTGTTCGTGCAGGTCCACATCATCGTATAGCCGCCATATAACGGTACCTCCCGATATTCGGTATTTTGATGATTTCAGCGACATTATTCACCAGAATTATTTCAAATTTGGTATTTGTTGTTGAAAATCGATACTACAACCTGTGACAGAAAATAGTCTATGTAGGTCCATGCCTTCGTATATTCCCCATATAACGGCACCTCCCGATATTCGGTATTTTGATGATTTTAGCGACATTTTTTATCGTATAGCCCCCATGTAACGGCACCTCCCTATATTCTGTATATTAATGATTTTCGGGACATTATTCACCAGAATTGTTTCAAATTTTGTATTTGAAGTTCATAGTGGATAATACAGACTAAGACAGAAAACTGTGCGTGCAGGTCCACGTTTTGGTATAACACCCATAGTGCCTCTCTACATTCGGTATTTGGATGATTTTAGCTACATTATTCACGATTTTTTCTCAAGTTTCGCATTTGAATATGGTAATATATTAGGGTCTATACGACGACGTGGACCTGCATAGACAACTTTTGTCATGAGCCATTACCATATTCAAATGCGAAACTTGAGAAAAAATCGTGAATAATGTAGCTAAAATCATCCAAATACCGAATGTAGAGAGGCACTATGGGTGTTATACCAAAACGTGGACCTGCACGCACAGTTTTCTGTCTTAGTCTGTATTATCCACTATGAACTTCAAATACAAAATTTGAAACAATTCTGGTGAATAATGTCCCGAAAATCATTAATATACAGAATATAGGGAGGTGCCGTTACATGGGGGCTATACGATGGTTTTGCCGGCCTTAAAACCAGACATGTGGTTCACAACGGTGTCCACATAAATGCGTACCCCAACCTGGTTGCAGCGTTTGATCATGTCCGCCAAATCGGCCTCACTGCCGGATCTTGAGGTGAGAATATAGGAGACAGGTTGATATCTAGCCCACCAGGGGTTGTTTTCCTGCACAATAACCTCATTGGGTGGGGAAATCTAAAAAAGTGATTCCTTTTAAATGTGATATTCAAAAATTGTAGTTGGATTATACCTGCACACCACCATAGCCATGAGGCCCCAGAAAATCTTCACACTCCTTGGCAATGTCCTTCCAAGTCCATTCAAACAAATGCACAATGCTGCTACGTTGCTCGGTGAATAATGGCTGCTTTTGAGCACCCACCAGGTTCAATAAAACAATTATTGGAAGTAGCAGGGTAAAACAACAACGCCCGCCACCCATGTTCGATGCGATTGCAAATAATTTTCGATTTGAACTAATTTAATTTACTGGCGATTGAATTGTTTTTATACAATCAAGAATTTCAGATGCTTTCGATTGAGATAAGAACTGATTGTGGCACTAGTGTTGTTGTTGTTTTTGTTAGAGAGCACTTTAGAGGCAATGCATTCGGAAGTGTGTATGTTCATATTTTTTTTAATAATAATTATAACACATTTAAAGTTCGAAAATATATATTCTATTCACTTTACGTGCATGTCAACAATTTGTTAACACCACTCGAATCTTTTGTTGAATTTTCATAGCAAACGGAAAATTTAATTCACTCAATTTGTAGTTCGGAATGGCGGGGAGAATAGAACAATATTTAAGGGATTTTTAATATAAATAAGTAAAAAAAGCAGCTAAGTTAGGACGGGACGAATTTTTAATAACCTCCACCATTTTGAAGGATCTTGAAAAGTTAAAAAAATTCTTCGAAAATTACGTCTTAAATGAAAACTATACGGAGACGTGGACCTGCATAAGTAATTTTTTGTCAGAGACTGATGTACCGATTCCGAACTTCAAATACGATTATTTAGAACCCATATAGACCAGATAATATATTTTTCAAATCAATTTTGGAAAACAATTTTTTATTCAAATAACTTCTGCAACAACAAAAAAACTCATTGAAGTTTTGATTGGCTAGAAATTGCCAAAACTTGTGGTCCCTTGGGGAGTTTTATGTCAGCACTGCCATCTTCGGTCACCACGACTTTAACACCTCCACATTGATTTCCCAACCTACCACCGGAAATGACATCACAATATTCACCTGCAGCTAAACCGGTGCTCAAATTCACATCCAGTTCCGAATCTTCTTCCAAGTTGAAAGCCACAAAACCCTTGTTGCCGCGTGAAAAGGCCACCTGTTTTCCCTCATTGTCCCACCAATTCTCCAAAGGGGCATCATTAACCAAGTTGCGGAACTTGACCATCTCCACAATTTCTGGCCAGCGATGTTCACATACCCAGCCGTTATTTGCAGTATCGCATTGCTGATTGGACAGAAAACTGGGAGCTTTAATGGAACCATCCTCATGGGCAGGAGGTCCCTGATCACTGTTATCAAAAGCATAGGAGCTCATGACTCTGGCCACCTTGCCATAGGGATGGGCCAACATAAATGCCACGGCCGGTTTGTAGAGGCTGGGAACTTTGTGGGTCAAAATATCAGCACCACCAGCTCCATGGCCACGTTGATTGTCATGGTTATCCACGAAAACGATGACATCTTCCGAGGGTAGCATATTCCACTCAGGGCCCCAGTTTTTCAGAGATTTCAAGGGGATTTTGTTGCGGAACACCAAACCAATGTCGGTGGAGAATTTGAATTCAGTGACGGCGCCCAAATGGTTGTATTCGCTTCTATTAAGGTATGAAAAAAATTTCAAAATTGGAGAATAAAATTCTGTCTCAAATCTTACTTCTTAATCTCCTCTCCTCCCAGATCAATCACCTCCTGATAAATATAAGGCTTGGTATTTGCTGGAAAACCAAAATCCGTATTTAAATCCTTGAGACGACCATAAATAACCTCCAAATCCTCGGGCCACATATGTTTGGCAGCATCAATGCGAAAACCAGCCACACCCAAATCTGTCAAATGATCCATGTACCCAACAATCATGTCCCGAACATGGGGCACCGTTTGATTCAAATCAGCCAGCGATGACAATTGACAATTTCGAACTTGTTGTCTATCCTGATAATTGGATATATCACAGGTGGGATGAAAATCTTCGGGTCCATAGGGTACGGCAGGCCAGCTACGTTGACCATAATTGGCCACAGAACCGGCTGTGCCCAGAGTATCACCATCCTTATAGCCCGACATGTGATTGACCACAATGTCCACGTAGGTGCGTACCCCTGCCTGATTGCAGCGCCTTATCATGTCGGACAAATCGGATTCAGAACCAGATCGGGAGATGAGTTTATAGGACACCGGTTGGTAACGGGCCCACCAGTTGTCGGTCACAATGACTTCATTTGGTGGGGATATCTAAATTTCAAATTTCAAGAAAGGGAGAATTATTTGAATGGTTCCGATATCGTAAAAAGGGACTTACCTGTACACCACCATATCCCTGAGGCCCCAAAAATTCCTCACACTCTCGAGCAATTTCCGGCCAGGTCCATTCAAACAAATGTACAATTGTGGTGCGATTGTCATGGAACTGTGGATCCTTTTGAGCCCAGCAAAGGGCCAATATTAGGAGCACGAAGACAAAACTAAAACTGCAAATGCTATCTCTCATTATTTTACTCTGAAGATTATAACCACCCAATCATGACTTTTATAGTCCAATAGCGAATGCGGATTGCGAAATGATGCAATGCCTGATGGTGAAACACTTGTTCCAATCAAACTTGTTAGACCATTTCCCTGGTCATCTGTATTTGCTGTTGGTTGTTTGAAACCATATGTTTAAATATTGGAAGTTCTTACAAAGAGGATAGGTTTTATTTGTTCGAAACCATTTACAATTAGTAATGGAATATTTTCAGATACATGAATGGACACATATACGCCTCATATAGGCATAGGTCATTATAGGTTGATTATATATTAATGAGAAGTTATTAAGCGAATAATATTTGTCTTTCCGTTTGTAACACCTATATATATTCTTGATCTGCATAAAATTCGATGCCGAATTAGCGATGTCGGTTCGCCTGTCCGTATATCCGTCTGTGGAAATCACTCTAGGTTCCGAACGAAATGAAGTAGAATGAAAAAATTTTACTTAAATGCATATTATGTCTGCAGGACTTTTGGCATTGAAAATAGGCCGTGTAGGTGCACGTTTTGGTATAGCTCCCATATAATGGTACCTCCCTATATTCGGTATTTTGGTGATTTAAGCGAAATTATTCACCGGAAATGTTTCAATTTTGGTATTTAAAGTTCGTAATTGGTGCTACAGTCTATGCCAGAAAATTGTTGGTGCAGGTTCACGCCTTCGTATAGCCCCCATATAATATTCCTCCCTCCCTCCTGATATTCGGTGTTTTGAAGATTTTAGCGACATTTTTTACCGGAATTGTTTCTAATTTGGTATTTGAAGTTCGTAATGGATACTGCAGCCCATGACAGAAAATTGTTCGTGCAGGTCCACATCATCGTATAGCCGCCATATAACGGTACCTCCCGATATTCGGTATTTTGATGATTTCAGCGACATTATTCACCAGAATTATTTCAAATTTGGTATTTGTTGTTGAAAATCGATACTACAACCTGTGACAGAAAATAGTCTATGTAGGTCCATGCCTTCGTATATTCCCCATATAACGGCACCTCCCGATATTCGGTATTTTGATGATTTTAGCGACATTTTTTATCGTATAGCCCCCATGTAACGGCACCTCCCTATATTCTGTATATTAATGATTTTCGGGACATTATTCACCAGAATTGTTTCAAATTTTGTATTTGAAGTTCATAGTGGATAATACAGACTAAGACAGAAAACTGTGCGTGCAGGTCCACGTTTTGGTATAACACCCATAGTGCCTCTCTACATTCGGTATTTGGATGATTTTAGCTACATTATTCACGATTTTTTCTCAAGTTTCGCATTTGAATATGGTAATTAGGGTCTATACGACGACGTGGACCTGCATAGACAACTTTTGTCATGAGCCATTACCATATTCAAATGCGAAACTTGAGAAAAAATCGTGAATAATGTAGCTAAAATCATCCAAATACCGAATGTAGAGAGGCACTATGGGTGTTATACCAAAACGTGGACCTGCACGCACAGTTTTCTGTCTTAGTCTGTATTATCCACTATGAACTTCAAATACAAAATTTGAAACAATTCTGGTGAATAATGTCCCGAAAATCATTAATATACAGAATATAGGGAGGTGCCGTTACATGGGGGCTATACGATAAAAAATGTCGCTAAAATCATCAAAATACCGAATATCGGGAGGTGCCGTTATATGGGGAATATACGAAGGCATGGACCTACATAGACTATTTTCTGTCACAGGTTGTAGTATCGATTTTCAACAACAAATACCAAATTTGAAATAATTCTGGTGAATAATGTCGCTGAAATCATCAAAATACCGAATATCGGGAGGTACCGTTATATGGCGGCTATACGATGATGTGGACCTGCACGAACAATTTTCTGTCATGGGCTGCAGTATCCATTACGAACTTCAAATACCAAATTAGAAACAATTCCGGTAAAAAATGTCGCTAAAATCTTCAAAACACCGAATATCAGGAGGGAGGGAGGAATATTATATGGGGGCTATACGAAGGCGTGAACCTGCACCAACAATTTTCTGGCATAGACTGTAGCACCAATTACGAACTTTAAATACCAAAATTGAAACATTTCCGGTGAATAATTTCGCTTAAATCACCAAAATACCGAATATAGGGAGGTACCATTATATGGGAGCTATACCAAAACGTGCACCTACACGGCCTATTTTCAATGCCAAAAGTCCTGCAGACATAATATGCATTTAAGTAAAATTTTTTCATTCTACTTCATTTCGTTCGGAACCTAGAGTGATTTCCACAGACGGATATACGGACAGGCGAACCGACATCGCTAATTCGGCATCGAATTTTATGCAGATCAAGAATATATATAGGTGTTACAAACGGAAAGACAAATATTATTCGCTTAATAACTTCTCATTAATATATAATCAACCTATAATGACCTATGCCTATAGGAGGCGTATATGTGTCCATTCATGTATCTGAAAATATTCCATTACTAATTGTAAATGGTTTCGAACAAATAAAACCTATCCTCTTTGTAAGAACTTCCAATATTTAAACATATGGTTTCAAACAACCAACAGCAAATACAGATGACCAGGGAAATGGTCTAACAAGTTTGATTGGAACAAGTGTTTCACCATCAGGCATTGCATCATTTCACAATCCGCATTCGCTATTGGACTATAAAAGTCATGATTGGGTGGTTATAATCTTCAGAGTAAAATAATGAGAGATAGCATTTGCAGTTTTAGTTTTGTCTTCGTGCTCCTAATATTGGCCCTTTGCTGGGCTCAAAAGGATCCACAGTTCCATGACAATCGCACCACAATTGTACATTTGTTTGAATGGACCTGGCCGGAAATTGCTCGAGAGTGTGAGGAATTTTTGGGGCCTCAGGGATATGGTGGTGTACAGGTAAGTCCCTTTTTACGATATCGGAACCATTCAAATAATTCTCCCTTTCTTGAAATTTGAAATTTAGATATCCCCACCAAATGAAGTCATTGTGACCGACAACTGGTGGGCCCGTTACCAACCGGTGTCCTATAAACTCATCTCCCGATCTGGTTCTGAATCCGATTTGTCCGACATGATAAGGCGCTGCAATCAGGCAGGGGTACGCACCTACGTGGACATTGTGGTCAATCACATGTCGGGCTATAAGGATGGTGATACTCTGGGCACAGCCGGTTCTGTGGCCAATTATGGTCAACGTAGCTGGCCTGCCGTACCCTATGGACCCGAAGATTTTCATCCCACCTGTGATATATCCAATTATCAGGATAGACAACAAGTTCGAAATTGTCAATTGTCATCGCTGGCTGATTTGAATCAAACGGTGCCCCATGTTCGGGACATGATTGTTGGGTACATGGATCATTTGACAGATTTGGGTGTGGCTGGTTTTCGCATTGATGCTGCCAAACATATGTGGCCCGAGGATTTGGAGGTTATTTATGGTCGTCTCAAGGATTTAAATACGGATTTTGGTTTTCCAGCAAATACCAAGCCTTATATTTATCAGGAGGTGATTGATCTGGGAGGAGAGGAGATTAAGAAGTAAGATTTGAGACAGAATTTTATTCTCCAATTTTGAAATTTTTTTCATACCTTAATAGAAGCGAATACAACCATTTGGGCGCCGTCACTGAATTCAAATTCTCCACCGACATTGGTTTGGTGTTCCGCAACAAAATCCCCTTGAAATCTCTGAAAAACTGGGGCCCTGAGTGGAATATGCTACCCTCGGAAGATGTCATCGTTTTCGTGGATAACCATGACAATCAACGTGGCCATGGAGCTGGTGGTGCTGATATTCTGACCCACAAAGTTCCCAGCCTCTACAAACCGGCCGTGGCATTTATGTTGGCCCATCCCTATGGCAAGGTGGCCAGAGTCATGAGCTCCTATGCTTTTGATAACAGTGATCAGGGACCTCCTGCCCATGAGGATGGTTCCATTAAAGCTCCCAGTTTTCTGTCCAATCAGCAATGCGATACTGCAAATAACGGCTGGGTATGTGAACATCGCTGGCCAGAAATTGTGGAGATGGTCAAGTTCCGCAACTTGGTTAATGATGCCCCTTTGGAGAATTGGTGGGACAATGAGGGAAAACAGGTGGCCTTTTCACGCGGCAACAAGGGTTTTGTGGCTTTCAACTTGGAAGAAGATTCGGAACTGGATGTGAATTTGAGCACCGGTTTAGCTGCAGGTGAATATTGTGATGTCATTTCCGGTGGTAGGTTGGGAAATCAATGTGGAGGTGTTAAAGTCGTGGTGACCGAAGATGGCAGTGCTGACATAAAACTCCCCAAGGGACCACAAGTTTTGGCAATTTCTAGCCAATCAAAACTTCAATGAGTTTTTTTGTTGTTGCAGAAGTTATTTGAATAAAAAATTGTTTTCCAAAATTGATTTGAAAAATATATTATCTGGTCTATATGGGTTCTAAATAATCGTATTTGAAGTTCGGAATCGGTACATCAGTCTCTGACAAAAAATTACTTATGCAGGTCCACGTCTCCGTATAGTTTTCATTTAAGACGTAATTTTCGAAGAATTTTTTTAACTTTTCAAGATCCTTCAAAATGGTGGAGGTTATTAAAAATTCGTCCCGTCCTAACTTAGCTGCTTTTTTTACTTATTTATATTAAAAATCCCTTAAATATTGTTCTATTCTCCCCGCCATTCCGAACTACAAATTGAGTGAATTAAATTTTCCGTTTGCTATGAAAATTCAACAAAAGATTCGAGTGGTGTTAACAAATTGTTGACATGCACGTAAAGTGAATAGAATATATATTTTCGAACTTTAAATGTGTTATAATTATTATTAAAAAAAATATGAACATACACACTTCCGAATGCATTGCCTCTAAAGTGCTCTCTAACAAAAACAACAACAACAGTAGTGCCACAATCAGTTCTTATCTCAATCGAAAGCATCTGAAATTCTTGATTGTATAAAAACAATTCAATCGCCAGTAAATTAAATTAGTTCAAATCGAAAATTATTTGCAATCGCATCGAACATGGGTGGCGGGCGTTGTTGTTTTACCCTGCTACTTCCAATAATTGTTTTATTGAACCTGGTGGGTGCTCAAAAGCAGCCATTATTCACCGAGCAACGTAGCAGCATTGTGCATTTGTTTGAATGGACTTGGAAGGACATTGCCAAGGAGTGTGAAGATTTTCTGGGGCCTCATGGCTATGGTGGTGTGCAGGTATAATCCAACTACAATTTTTGAATATCACATTTAAAAGGAATCACTTTTTTAGATTTCCCCACCCAATGAGGTTATTGTGCAGGAAAACAACCCCTGGTGGGCTAGATATCAACCTGTCTCCTATATTCTCACCTCAAGATCCGGCAGTGAGGCCGATTTGGCGGACATGATCAAACGCTGCAACCAGGTTGGGGTACGCAATTATGTGGACACCGTTGTGAACCACATGTCTGGTTTTAAGGCCGGCAAAACCATGGGCACAGCCGGCTCCGTGGCCTATTATGAACAACGCAGCTGGCCTGCTGTACCCTACACCGTGGCCGACTTCCATCCCACTTGTGAGATTCAGAATTATCAAAATGCCACTGAGGTCAGGGATTGCCAGCTGGGATCGCTGGCTGATTTGAATCAAACATTGCCGCATGTTCGTGAAATGATTGTCAATTACATGAATCATTTGATTGACTTGGGTGTGGCCGGATTTCGCATGGATGCAGCCAAGCATATGTGGCCGGAAGATTTGAGGGCCATCTATGGGAGTCTGAAGCTGTTGAATGCCAAACATGGGTTTTCGCCCATGTCCAGGCCATATATTTATCAGGAGGTTATTGATTTGGGTGGGGAGCCCATTAAAAAGTGGGTACAAGATTCTCTACTACTCACACTTCAAAGAGCCTCGATTCATATATTTTTTTCATTTTCAGAACCGATTACAATCACTTGGGCGCCGTAACAGAATTTGTTTTTTCCAAGGCCATTGGTGAGGTCTTTCGTGGCAAAAAGTCCCTGAAATCGTTGAAAAATTGGGGCCCAGACTGGAGTATGCTACCCTCGGAAGATGCCATTGTCTTTGTGGACAATCATGACAATCAAAGAGGTCATGGGGCCGGTGGTGCTGACATACTCACATACAAAGATGCCGATTTATATAAAGCAGCTGTGGCCTTTATGTTGGCCCATCCTTATGGCAAAGTGACCAGAGTTATGAGTTCCTACAGTTTTGACAACAGTGATCAAGGTCCACCGGCATCCAAGGATGGTTCCATTACAGCACCAACATTTTTGGCCAACAATCAATGTGATACGGCAAAATCTGGATGGGTTTGTGAACATCGTTGGCCAGAGATACATCACATGGTGAAATTCCGTAACACGGTCAATAATCAGCCATTGGCTAATTGGTGGGAAAATGGTGAGAATCAAATTGCTTTTTCCCGCGGCAACATGGGTTTTGTGGTCTTCAATTTGGAAAGAGATAAGGACCTTAAAGCAAATCTACAAACCGGCCTACCTAAAGGTGTCTACTGTGATATTATATCTGGCAGGAAATCTTGCAACTCTTGTACTGGCCTTAAGGTAATGGTGGGAGCTGATGGCAAAGCGGATATATCACTGGCTAAGGGTCCCAAAGTTTTGGCCATTTATGCTCAATCGAAATTGACTTAAAGCTTATTCTTTAATTGCATAGCTACAAATAAAATTTGTTGAATTCGAAAATGAGGCCAAAAAGTGAAATTTTTTCACCAAAAAAAAAAAAAAACGAAAACTTGCTCCACTAACATAACCATCAAAATAAAGTTCGTTACAAATTCACAAATCGAGTTCAATTACATTGCAAGGGAATAATAATAAAAATCATAATACGAACAAAGCCTCCCCCCTTCAAACATATACAAACATAGATGAACTCGACCCCATTAAACAACAACAATAACGACAACAGTGTAAAGCAGCACAGAAAGTGCAGTGCCGGCAACAGCAGCCCATCATAAGGCAGCTACACAAAAAAAAGAAAACACAGAAAAATCAAAACTTTTGCCGAGGTAAACAACCTAAACTCAATCGCCCTCAATATTGAAAATGCACACCGACACACGCACAGCCAAGAAAGCCGAGAAAAACTGCCAATGAAGGAAATTCCTCCACTCCCACAAGGCAGGCGAAGCAAAAAAAGAAAATACTCCAACAATCATTGCTTATAATTTTTCTCTGCTCACTACTATTATAGTTGGTGTTGTTGTTGTTGTTGCTACTGCTGCTGCTGCTATACTTTTGAATGTAAACACCATAATCATCATTATTTTAATAGTAATCATTGTCGTCATTGTCTGCCATTGCCACCGCCATCATCATCATTATCAGCAAAAGCGCCGCCATCGACATCACCAGCCACCATCCCCCATTCCCCATCATCATCATCATAACCTGAGCGGCAGGAAAAGAAAAGGCAGAAGCAGCAGCAATAGTGGCCGAGTAGATCTCGTGCTTCTTTTTGGCATGCCATGCTTTGTTGTTGCCATCATCATTAAATGCATTGACATGCCATTGACGTCATCAGTTTTGTCTGCCTGCAAAACACGTTTCAGCCTTTTGCCATGGATGTGTATGTACATCTTCACATATATATATATGTATACAATTATTTGTACAGATATATATATGTATTCGTTGGTTGTGTGTGTGTCTATATGGCATCATTCCAAGAAACACCAATGAAGTGAACGGCCATATCTACAGCTACCTTTTGATTGTGACTGCAACAATAACAACACCATGCCACAGCACTTACTCACAACTTTACTTTAGCTTCGTGTTCTCTCCATTTAATTTCCATCTGTAGATTTTCCATATTTTCCCGGTATTTTCCAGTGATGTTATTGTTTTTTACTACTCTGCCAAAAAAAAATTACACAGAGCAGAAAGTAATGTTGTTCTCTCCTTCTCTTTCACAGAGAACAGTATAGCAATGAGTAACAATCTAGGCAAATTTGAGAACATTTTTCGAAAAGAGAGCCATATGGGTAGAGAGTGTATGGCTTGTTGTAGAAACGATACTAGCAAAATAATATAGTTCCGTGTATTGATAAAGCTTTGTATGATGATGAGGCTCTTGTATAAAGTAATTGCGAGGTCTTGGCGATGTATATATATTCATACCTCCCTCCATTTGGCATAAAAAGTAATATATTGTGTGCACTCCTTCTATTTCTTAACTCACAAAGGATCAATATTCTTAATACAAATACTTTTTATAAAATGCGAAATTTTTCCCCAGATCTCATCAATGTTCGCACAATACATTATTCCTACAAACTTAAGATCTAGTATCAAAATAGGATATGTTGTTTCAATTTTTTACGGCACCTCCCCTGGAAAGGGTACAAAGGCTGTATATATCCTCCTCCGAAAAGGGTATATAAACACATATGATCATGTTCATACCAAACTGACTCTTACTGATTGGAAGACGTTTTCTAAAGAGTACAACAACACGCTACGTCTACTGTCAATGTTTATACCCTACACCACAAGATGGTCAGGGTATTATATCTTTGTGCATTTGTTTGTAACGGGACAAAAGGAAACGAGATAGACCTATATTCCCCTTTGATGATCTGCATAGAATCACATTCTGAGTCGATGTATGCATGTCCGTCCGTTTGTCCATCTATTCTTGTAAACAAAGTACAGCTCGCATTTACTTCCCGATCAAGATGAAATTTTGCACAAATCATTTGTTTGGGCCAAGGACGAACCCTATTGAAACTGGAGATAATCGTTCAAAATTTCGATATAGCTCCCATATATATCTTCGTCCGATTTTTCTTTTATTGTGCACAAAATGTGTAATATCATCGCATTTTTTTGGAATTTCGCACATAGGCCCACATAAAGCCTTAAAAAAGGTATACCAAATTTGATCGAAATCGGTTCATATATAGCTATATCTCCAATATATATTATTTCTCCGATTTGTTATTGTTGTCCTCTGCAGCCGTAATAAGTACTCTGTAACAACGATATTTGGGGAAATATATCAAATACACCTCAGAAATACCTTTGCCTAATTTTGTCGGGATCGGTTCAGATTTGGATATAGCTGCCATAATATCTTCGTCCGATTTGCTTTTTATTGTGCACCAAACGTGTAATATTAGCTCAAATCGGATGAAATTTGGCACTTACAACCAAATTGAGTCTAGAAACTATCACGTCAAATTTGGTGAAA
Organism: Musca domestica; assembly: GCF_030504385.1. Taxonomy (NCBI): domain Eukaryota; kingdom Metazoa; phylum Arthropoda; class Insecta; order Diptera; family Muscidae; genus Musca; species Musca domestica. Next base: position 10,351,173 of record NW_026712277.1, read on the forward strand.
ATCGGTGCAGATATTACTATAACTCTTATATATATTGTTCATCCGATTTGTGGAACTTGTCCCGCACACCCGTAATACACACTTTGTAGTAACGATATTCGGAGAAATATATCAAATACTACTCAGAAACTCCTTTGCAAATTTTATCGAGATCGGTCCAGATATGGATATACATAGCTCCGATATAAGTATATCTTTATCCGCTTTCAAGTTAATTGTTAAATGAGTAATACCAGCCGGAATTGAAAAGTCACAAATGTCCCAGTAAATTTAGTAGAAATCGATTCAGAGGAGGATATTCATCTCATATATTAGTTCCTTTGGCCTTTTAATTACAACTATCTTAGTTGGTATGATTTAATTCTCAAAAATTCCTCACAAAAACTATTATTTGTTATTCGAAGTTCTACTAAATATGCAAAGGGGTGTAGGGTATCATAAAGTCGGCCCACCCGACTTAAGGATTTTCTTTACTGGTTTTTATTTGTATATCTCACAATGTTATACACACAGATGGATTTTGTAAATATTACCCCAAATCGTACAATAAATCGTACAACTTTCGGTTTGAGTCTTGCGCATTTTCCACCACTCGCATTTGTGGTATTCTACTTGTCCTCTCACTTGACTGTTTGTTTATGTTTTTATATCATGGAATACAAAGAGATAGAAAGAGAGAGAGCATGTTATTCTGTAAAGGTGCCATACACCAAATATTCCTGTGACCCGTGTGTTTATTATAGTTTTATAGGGAACTATGATGAACTATGAGTCGATATGCAACACTGTTAAATTCTTACCCATCATGTCCTACACCCTATCTTTTATTATTTTATAATAATCATGTGACAACTTCTAAGATTTCTTGTTCAAAGATTTTATTCCTTGTCAACTGGGGCCTCCGTTAGTTCTATCTGGAATTTCGCTTCTAAATTATGTATTTCTATCTTTATGTGTGATGTTTCTCCATCATACTCTTTATCTTATATTATTTATGCAAAAAGAAGTCGAACAATAAATTTGAATAATTTTCGAGGTGATCTAAACGCTTCTGGTTTAGGGATATGAGAATATCCTACACAAGGCCTACGGCTCCACCAATCTGACAGCAAAGATGCGCCTACCTTTGAATGGACAGGGACATAAAACAATATGAAACATTGAGTCCTATGGATCATATTCAATAACGTGTTTAATTCGTACGCGCTTGCGTTTCATGGGCCTCTTCAATCCTTAAAAAATACCCATTCTAAATGTCTTTCTCATTTTAGCTGCCTTTCATTGAGAAAAGTAATATTGTGCTGGTCATGGTTAGCTTAAAAATCCAAAACCTCAAATCCGTAACTTCGAATCCATTTTCCTTTTTCTCAGACATGGGTTTTTAAAGAAAAGTGTTATTCTCATTCTGATCTGGATTAAACAATCCTTTAAACCATTTAGGAGTCTTTCAGTCTCCATTGAATATTTTACGACTCACAATGTAAATTCCATTTAAAACTAACCTTTCACAAATCTCAGAAGAGAAATGTTGTCTCTTTCTCCTCAATACTCTCTTTCACAACAATTTTTGCACTAGCAAACAGAAACTGTAAACAATGTTGGTCACCGGTAACCATCTCACAACCATTAAGAGCTCAAACAACAAAAAAAGAGAGCCAAGAAATAAGAGAAATAACACAAACTAAACAATAACAACAACAGCCCAAATAAGCCCACAATTTGCACAATAATTTCCATAAATTTCACCTAACAGGATTGTGCTGGCGTTTGCCTGAAACTAGTCCGCCTCGGTGTTCGTTCTTGACGGGTGAAATGCTAAACGCAGGGAGTTCGTTCCGAAATATGCAGTGAAAATGGAATGGCAACGACGTGTTGACTTAATTATTACAACAAACAATACCTTTTGAATTAGTCACGTGTTAAATGGTGGTACTACGACCACGACGACGAGTAGTATTTCTAGGAAAACGGTATCTAATATCGAGAGTGTGGCCGCAGCTACTGCTCTGCCGACGTTGCTACTGGTGTCGTTCTTGTGCTGGTGTTGGCATGGAGTGAGTGATTAAATGGAGCGAAAGTCCAGGAAATGTTTGGCTCGGTGGCATGCTAACTTCGTAGTAATAGTGTTCGTACGAATGACGATGTTGAAGACGGATAATGTCTGCAATATTAAAAGCCAATAAATGTCAATAATAAAGCAATAAATGTAGAAATAAAAAAGGAAAACTACTCACCTGACACAGAGACAAACATATAAATAGAGGCTTTGTCGGAAGAGCCAAAGCAAAGACCCCCCAATGGAATGTAATGAACATAAATTAATTACTCTAAAGATGTTAATAATATTTACAGCCGAGTGGCTTTTATAGAGGTAGCTTACTTGCTAGTGTGTGTATGTGTGCTTCAGCTTAGATACTTTGCAAGTGTGTAAAAAAACACTTGGTTTTTATAGTTTTTTTTTTTTTTTGTGACCTGAAGTGATGCGTTAAAATAATGAGGCCATTCAGTAAAAGTTCCTTCACATTGTCCGTTACTGTTTTAACATTTTTGCGAGGCTGCACTTTTTTCTCTTTTTTTCGTTTAAACTATATTTAAACTACTTTAATTGCAATAGTTAAAAATAGTTAGTTGCAATTGTTTGCGGTAAAACATCAGCAGCGGCAGCGGCAGCATCATTAAACCTTAAATGCCACTTTGGAAGGCACATTTAAGTGGCTGTGTTTTTTGCCTTCTTTTTGTGTCTGAAAACAAAACGGCAGGAAAAAAAAACATGAGGAGAACTATGGCAAATAGCATCCGAATGAAGTCCATCTGTAGACAGATATATGGGGGTGAACAAACAAATAGATACATTTCCATAGAGGTTTATTAGGTGTGGCCTTGTAGGATATGAACCATGTAATGAAACATTATTAAAATTAAAAGTCATAGGAATTCTTCAAAACGGATTAAGTTGGAACCAACTCTTCATTTTTTTTATATTTTTTCGAAAAATATTGGTAACAATCTCAATTGACTGAGAAACCGTCAACACACTTTACTGCCTTAAGTAAATGAGTCGAATGCTAGCCACATTTGAAGTACAGGGTGAGATAAAAAAACAGCAACAAATTCAAACGCCATACTTTTCTACATTTTTCTTTAAATTTTATTGATGGAAAGCAAAAAATGTCGGAAATAGCATAAAATTTTAGAATAAGTATTGATTTGTTCAAATTGGTCACCTTTGGCACGAATTATGGCCTTCATACGGCCAATGAAACCATCACACGCTGCCCGAATTTTTCTCCACGGTATTTTGGCCAATTCCTGGTGAAGCGCTGACTTGAGGTGATCGACATTTTGGTATTTTTTAGTGCCATCCTTGCTTTCCAAAATACTCCAGACACAATAGTCCAACGGATTGGTATCCGAAGATTTTGTTGGCCACTTGCGTGCCCAAAGCTTTAATACACCCTCCATAATATTTTCGTGATAATATTCCGAATTTATGATGCCACAGTCGATTAATACGAGCGGAGAGCGACTATCGGTCGTTTTGGCGGCCAAAACCGTCACCATGGCCGGCGCTCGAGTTCTGGTGGCCAATCGAAGATGCATATTTTCAGCTGACCTGACCTCTTTGGCAAGTAAACACCATAATTTTGTTTTTTTTTTACAAAATGCTGGACAGCGAATTGTTTCTTATCGCAGAAAACAAGTTCGGCAGTTCACCACTTTCGGCCAAGCGAAGCAACTCTTTAGCTCTTTTGAGTCTATTTTCTTTTTGTTTTTGTTGCGGTGTCAGTTCTTGCATTTTTTTGAAATGTCAGTGGCTTTACCCCGAGCTAATTTTTCAATATTTGCCGAATGGAATATTGCGTTAAGTTCAGCTCACGAGCCATTTTCCGGGAACTGCGACTCGGGTTTCGATCAAGTCGCTTCTTTACTTTTCGAACCATTTCTGATGAACCATTGCTGATATTGCTGTTTTCTTCCGTCCACTTCCTTGACGTCGGGCTACGCTACCAATATCACGGTAACGAGCGATGGTACGGTACACAAACGATTTATTCACATTTATATACTGGAGTGCTCTGACGATAGCCACTTGTGGTTTTCCAGCCAAATATAGGTCTCACTTTAGGTCTCTTTGGAAAAAATCCGTTCCAGGTTCATTTTGTATACTTTTTCTCAAGATGTGATGTATAGAAAAAATAGAAGCCGTGCTACATAGTATTATTGTCTTAAATCCTAAAAAGAAGTATTTCATTTTCTCTTTGCCAAAGTTGATAAATTATCTTTTAGTTATTTTCCAAGCCACCCTAATATTGCAAGGATTTACATTTAGTTAATACTCACGTATGGATTAACAAAACAATGTACAAACATATCCATATGCATACATGCATACACACACAGCTACATATATCAGTTCAGACAATCAAACATTTACAACACAAAGCCCTCAACGTACAAACGAATGTGTGTACGTGTGAATGAGAGAACAGAAAACACTAAACACGTCAAGAGGCTGAGAGGCTCGTCAGTATTTGTTGATTTTTATGGGTCGTCTACAATATACGTTCATACAAATATATGTAGTTGAATGCAAATCCCAGAAAAAATCACACAAACGTAGAGGAAAACCCGAGAACAGAGAATATGACAAAAATATAGCAACAAACTGCAATAGATGTTAACCCCATGTTTTGAGAGAGGGATTATACAGATGAGACAAGTTTCATATAGAACACAGTTCAACAGGTGAAATGGACATATATTTTTTAGCCATAAAAAGCGTGAACTTTGAAAATCTAAAATCTGCCAATACGCTGGATAGAACTCCCATAAACTCGCTAAAGACATTGATAATGATAACACCGACTATAATATCGAAGGCTGTGTGTTCAAGATTCTGGGCCGACTATATAACACCCTACACTACTGTACGCATTTAGTAAAGCTCCCGTAACAAAAAAAATATTGGGAATTTATGTGAAGTAGGTCATACCAACTATGAACTTATTTGAATGCGTATCATGGCTTTAGACTAGTCACAATTTGGAAACTATATCTGAATCGATTTCCAACAAATTTGACGGAGGCTTTTGCACCTCTAGTACCAAACCACATTACTGTATAGTGCATGATATGACTTCTATAAGAATTATATTAAAAACTATTTATTGGATCAATAGATAGATACACCGGACCGAGCTTAACCAAATGGAAAAATTCGACTGAATATGAAAAATCTATCCAATTTCGTTTTGATATTACATGGTTGACAATAACCGTAAGATCGGATGAAGATGTATATCGAAGCTATATAAAAATCTGAACCGATCTCGATGAAATTTGGCAGAGGTACTTTCGAGCTGTATCTCATATCCGGTATCAAATATCGTTCTAGTGGAGTACATATTACGCATGTGAGAGACTTTAATACCAAATCGGATGAAACATGTATATGGGAGATATACCTCTATCTGAACCGATTTTCACAATAATTTGAAGTACTTGCTTCTGAGCTGAATTCCGTCAGAAGCGCGAAATTTCAGTCCATTTGGGCTAATATTTCCCTCTTGTTGCACAATATACCTCCAATCGGATAAACATATATAGAATGTGTTAAAAAAAACTGCAACAAAGTCAAACGCCACAATTTTTAAATTTTTTTAAATTTTATTGAATGAATACAAAAAATGTCGGAAATAGCATCAAATTTTAGAATAATTTTCGATTTGTTCGAATTAGTCACCTTTGGCACGAATTATGGCCTTCAATATGGCTAATGAAACCTCCACACGCTGCCCGAATATTGCAATGCGGTATTTTGGCCCATTCCCGGCGAAGCGCTTGCATGAGGTGATCGACACTTTGGTATTTTTTAGTGCCAACCTTGCTTTCCAAAATTTTCCAGACACAATAGTCCAACGGATTGGTCTCCGGAGATTTTGGTGGCCATTGTGCGCTGGAAATGAAGCGAGGAACCTCATTTTGTAACAATTCTTGGGTGGCGCGTGCTGAATGCGATGCTGCTGAGTCCTGTTAGAATGTCCAAGGTCTGCGGCCAAAATGTTTGCATGTCCAAGGCTTTAATACACCCTCCAGAATATTTTCGCGATAATATTCGGCATTTATTCTGATGCCACGGTCGATTAAAACGAGCGGAGGGCAACCATCGGTTGTTATGACGGTCCACACCATCACCATAGCCGGCGCTTGAGTTGTGGTGGCCCACCGAAGGTGCACATTTTCAGCTGACCTCTTTGGCAAGTAAACACGACAACGAATGTTTTCTCATCGGAGAAAACATAATTCGGCAGTTTACCACTTTTGGCCAAGCGAAGCAACTCTTTAGCTCTTTTGAGTCTATTTTCTTGCACTTTTTGGAATACTAATGGCTTTACCCCGAGTTCATTTGCGAATATTGCGAAATGTTCAGCTCTCGAGCCATTTTTAGGCCACAGCGACTCGGGTTTCGATTAAGTCCTTTCTTTACTTTTGCTGATGTTGCTGTTTTCTCTCTTTCACTTCATTGACGTCGGGCTACGCTACCAATATCACGTAATCGGCAACGAGCGATGGTACAAGGCACAAAAGATTTATTCACATTTAAATGCTGGAGTGCTCTAACGATAGCCACTTGTGGTTTTCCAGCCAAATATCAAGAAATCACACTATCACGCTTGAATTCCATCACGAATAACTTTTTTTCTGGAAAATTCTCACCAAAATGCTTTTGTACGCTTGTAAACAATATAATGCGTTTTCACTGGAATAATTTTAACAGCTGTCGGACGAGTGGTTTAGAAACGACAGCAGTCTGAAGGTGGTTGCAGTTTTTTCATCTCACCCTGTATATTAGTTCCGTTGGATTTTTAATTACAACCATAATCATAATCATAGTTGGTATGATTTAATTTTCACAAATTCGCCACAAAAACCTTTTATTTGTTGACATCATTCCCATGTACGCATTTCGAAAACTTATTTTCGATAGCTAACATTTAAAGGGTTAAGCTTGACTGTCCATCAACACGGTTTTTTGTTTTTGATGTAGAAATATACCCACATCCCTGTCCCGCATAGGTAGCCTTTGTTTCCCTCTCTTTCACTCCATGTTTATATTTGTATACTCAGCTGAAAATTACATACAACACTCACACACACACACACTTAAATATCTACTTAAAAAGTCTTAAATAAAGATTTCACATTTCGAACTCAAATATAGCAAAGGCAACAGAAACAACAACAACAACAAACAGCAACAACAATTGTTGCTTACTAAACAAATTGTACAAAGGCTGGCTGGCTGGCTGGCAACAAATAAAATGACTGACAGTCAAAGAAGAAACGACAGCGCCAAGCATACCACTTGCCTAAATGAAGCAACGACAACAACAGCAACATCAACAGAACAAATCAAAAGAACAGAGGCTTGGTGGACTAGGACAAATTATGATGGCTACGAGAGAGAGAGTGTGTGTGTGTGATTTTTTTACATTTTTTGTTGGCTGACAAAAAACTTTGTGCTTGAGTAGCAGAATTTTGTGTTTTTTTTTTTTTATTTTTTTTTCTTTTGAAATCAAAAAGAAAATAAGGGCCGTCTAGTATTTATGTTGTTATTATTTGATAAGAAAAGTTGAAGATTATTTTTTTCTAAGCTTTAAAATTGCTTTCCAGGAATGGAATGTCATGTTACGTTTAAATTGCGATTTTGAGTATGTGTGTGTGTGTGTGTGTGAGCTCTGAAGACGAAAGCAAATAGAAAAATAACTTGGCACGCAACCGGATATCCGTTTGCCATGTTTGAGTCACAATACAGTGGACTTTGTTGTGGTAGTTTTTGTTGTTGTTGGGATCTTCATACCACCACCGGTCCGGTTATTTCGCCTGTAAAAATCCTGCTGGTTGGCCGTTTCTCTTTCTTTTTTTTGTCGTTTCTCTTATCAGACCAACCAAATGCACAATTTACAATTTCACGTTTATTTTCTAACAAAGTATCTAAAAGGCCATGCGTAATTTTGTTAGTGTCGTTTTGTGGCATTTTTGCCAAGCTGGTTTGGTTATTTGTATTGCTGTTCTCATAACCAAGAAAAGGTATAGTAGGTTTAACAAGGGGTTTGTAACTTTTTAAAATTATTATTTTAAAATCAGTGAGTGCCTTAAAAGTTTAAAGGGTCTGATGGGTTAATATTATTTCAACTTCATTATCTTAATATTCATTACAAATTTTATGAATATTAAGACGATTACTACAATGTATTTCTACGAATCTGTCAATATTTCCCATAGCTTACTTTCAAAATATCTACAATGTTGGTGTCATTACAGCACACGTATGGAAGTTTTATGTACCGAATAACCCATTAAAAGGTAATATACACTCAAATCAGTAGGAAAATAATAATGTGATATTCTTCAAAAACTTATAGAGTAACAACTTACTTTCATCATTACCAAGTAATGCGTGTTCGACCACAAAAGGCTTCAAAATTCATTTTCAATTTTTTTTTTTTTTTTTTTTTTGATCTACATCCTTTAATTTCTTTGCTTCGCTCTAGTATGCAACTGATTCTTTTCATAGAAAAACTGAACTTTCTTTCTTCTTTCTCCCATTCCCATCGTCTTGTGGCCGTAAATCAATTTCATTGTTTTGTAATTATTTCAAAGGATTTCATTCTAAGGATTGTGTTTTATTGTCGTTTGTTTCTGTCTCGTATTTCTACTTTGCCTCCCCCCACACACTGCCAATTGTGTTAAGACGCTTTAAACGTTACTTGAATTATTCACCAGCGTTTTTTCCCTTCTTCGTTGCCATTTCACCCCGGCTTAAATATTCCATAAATGTCTTGAAATGGCCACAATGTTCGCACGACATGACTGACAATGGGTATGCGTGTCAGCAGGATTTCAATTTAACGAAATTACATTGCCGAGATTTAATACGGCAATGCCTTGTGGTTTTTACAGTAATTCCGGAATGGTGTTGGGAAATAGTTTTGCGGTCTTTTTTTTTCATTTTTCAGAATGTGTGTTAATGGTGATTTGAGATAAGTATGAACATTTTTTATTTAATTTTGAGAAGTGAACAATTTTTAGTTCATCTCAAAAAGCAGGATGGTAGTAACGTACAAGGTGAGATAAAAAAAAACTGCATCAAAATAATATGCCATATTTTTTACATTTTTTTTTTCAAATTTTATAGAATGAAAGCAAAAAATGTCGGGAATAGCATTACATTTAAGAATATGTTTAGATTTGTTCGAATTAGTCACCTTTGGCACGAATTATGGCCTTCAAACGGCCAATGAAACCGTCACACGCTGCCCGAATGTTGCTCTGCTGTATATTGGCGCATTCCAGGCGAAGCGCTTGCTTGAAGTGATCGACAGTTTGGTATTTTTTAGTGCCAACCTTGCTTTCCAAAATACTCCAGACACAATAGTCCAACGGATTGGTATCCAGAAATTTTGGTGGCCATTGCGCGATTGGGTGACGCATGCTGAGTGCGATGGTGCTGAGTCCTGTTGGAATGTCCGAGTTCCGCGACCAAAATGTTTGCGTGTCCAAGGCTTTAATACACCCTCCAAAAAATAATATTCGGCATTTATTCTGATGCCACGGTCGATTAATACGAGCGGAGAGCGACCATCGGCTGTTATGGCGGCCCACACCATTACCATGGCCAGCGCTTGAGTTCTGGTGGTCCACCGAAGGTGCACATTTTCAGCTGACCTCTTTGACAAGTAAACACGAGCGGATCACTTTGTCTGTTTACAAACTGCTGGACAGCGAATGATTTCTCATCGGAGAAAACCAAATTCGGCAGTTCCCCATTTTCGGTCAAGCGAAGCAACTCTTTAGCTCTTTTGAGTATATTTTCGTTCCGTTTTTGTTGCGGTGTATGTTCTTGCACTTTTTGGAATTTCAATGGCTTTACCCCGAGCTCATTTTTCAATATTTGTCGAATGGAAATATCGCAATTTTCAGCTCACGAGCCATTCTTCGGCCACTGCGGCGCAGGTTTTGATCAAATCGCTTCTTTATTGTTCGAACCATTTCTGCTGATGCTGCTGTATTCTTCCGTCCACTTCCTTGACGTCGGGCTACGCTACCAGTAGCACGGTAACGAGTTATGGAACGAGACACAAAAGATTAGATTTATTCACATTTAAATGCTGGAGTGCTCTAACGATAGCCACTTGCGGTTTTCAAGCCAAATATAAAGAAATCACTCTAACACGCTTGAATTCCATCGCGAATAACTTTTTTTCTGGAAAATTCTCACCAAAATGCTTTTGTACACTTGTAAAGAATATAATGAGCTGTCACTAGAATAATTTTAACAGCTGTCGGACTAGTGGCTTAGAAATGACAGCTGTCGGAAATTGGTTGCAGTTTTCTTTATCTCACCCTGTATATATACGTTTTATTCGGTTATATCAAGATCGGTTCAGATTTGGATATAGCTCCCACAGATTTCTTCAACTGATTTCGGGTTAATTGTGCTCCAAATAGCCAATATGAGTCCAAAAGTCCTGAATTTTGGTACATCCGACCGAATTCAGTCTTGAAGCAAGTACATTAAATTTGGTGAAAATCGTTTCAGATATAGCTATAGCTCTCATAATATATTTCATCCGATTTGGTGTTTGAATCCCTCACATTCGTAATATTCATTCGACAACAATGTTATTTGGTACCAGATATCTTATAGAGCTCGGAAATGCCTTTGCCAAATTTGATCGAGAACAGCTAAGATTTGGATATAGATCCCATATATATCCTCAATCGATTTCAGGTTTATTGTGCAAATAATGTCTAATAACATTAAAGGGAATATCGGGACGTACGTTTCTATTTTGTGGAACTCGGCTTGGATATATACATTTTTTTAAGATAATCCTTCTCGAAGTGATATCATATCTCCGTCAAATTCAGTGAAAATCGATTCGAAAATGAAAATGCCTCCCATGTATTACTTCCATCTGAAATCAAACTGTAACTGCTCTAAAGCCAAATGTTGATAGGTGGTATGATCTACTTCAAATAAATTCTTTTGTTATGGGAGCTCTACTAATTATGCATAGTGGTGTAGGGCCCGCCCGACTTTTGACTTTTCCTTACTGTGTAAGTATACTTTTTCTTCTTCTTTAAGTAAAACTTTTACGATAATTAATTCCCAACAAAACAAAGTATTAATTCCTACTTAGTCCTAGACATATAACTCTTCCATAAAAAAATCCGTAATACAAATGTCAACCCTTTTCTTAAGTTTTATTTTGTTTTGTAAAAAATAATTAAATAAAAACTTATTTCACATTTTAATGGCATTTAACGTTCCAATGAATTGCAGAAACTCGAATATGTCAGCACAATGTGTTGGCTCTCAAAAGTTTATGGGGACGCCCCCCATCCTGCTTCCCATAGATGGGGGGAAACAAAATCCAGCCTCTGTTCCCTTCCCTCTTTGTTAGTCCTTTACAAATGGAACCTAAACAGCGACCACTGCTGCTGCTGCTGTAAAAAGGGGATGTACCCTTGGCCTTCTTTTGTTGTTGCTGTTGAATTTTTCGTTTATTAAAACTCAACATGCGATTTAAGTTCCGAATTATGTGAGACACCCACTACTGTGTGGTAGAATTTTGTCGGTGAAATGGATAAAATGGTTTAATAAATTAAATTGCCCTAGCAAATGTGTACAAGCTTTGAACACTTGAAAGCAGTGGCAGCAACAAAAAATCCAACAAAATAGAAAACTTAATTAAAGGCAAGTCAAAATTTATGATTTTGGGTGGGTGGAACAATGTATCTCCCACTTTCGGTGTGTATATGTGTGTTAGTATTTAAATGTGAAAAAAAGCTTCTAACTTAGTGCGAGATTTATTTGATGGCTGGAGAAGTGATTTAAAGGCACCTATAACACTCCTAAGAACACCTATAGCAATAACATGTTTTTGGGCCACTAAATCAAAAGGGGGCACGCATCATCCCAATTTTTAAAGTTTTATCAAATTCTGCAAAAAAGTTTTCCCTTTATTTCAAATAATTTGGAGACAAATTGGACCCTTCCTTTTCATGCCCATCACACCACTTCCCTTTGTTATCTCCCATCCCTTTTGTTATCCTTATTTTTCCGGCATTGTAAACAATTTCCACAAATCATTCAAACATTGTTTCTCATACCATCCTTTGTTTATGCCTTCATTAATTTGTTTCTGGATCCTTTCTAATTCAATTCACCTCTTTGACTCTACTCTGGTCCCATTTAGCAAAAGTTTCTTATTCTTGTTCTTCTTCTTCTTTGTCTTTCCGCTCGCATTCATAATGTCTAGCTTTTTGTTATGCTTCCAGTTTTTTTTTTTTGTTCTGCTCTGTTCTGTTCTGAGCCATGCCAGTAGTTTTGTTTAGCAAAAGTGTCAAAGTGAATTTGTCATGTTACATGTTAATGCTTCTCTGACTTTCTAAGTGAAATTAAATAATTTAACACCAACACACCGGTGCGTACACATTCAGCAGCAACAACAACCACAACTACTACTCACACAGCACAGAGAACTCGAGAAAAACATATCCGGACAACAACACACGTCAGTTGCAAACAAAAACCAAGGGGGGAAAGATCAGCCAAGCCACATTTCCACATATGTACGAGGGTTACAAGCCTATTTTCTCTTTTCAGATTTAATAAAGGTTAAATGTAGTAAAGGAAGTCATTACGGGTTCTCAAATTATGGACCAGAAATAAATGACCATTTTAGAATGAGTGGCCAAAAAGCAAAAGGGGTTAGGAGAGGGGCAAACATTTTTAGGAAATCATTGTGAATATTAAGAGTGCTTATGATATGCATTATTCTCAGTTGCAAATCATTCTCAGGTATAAGTTTTTTCTTGGGAACAAATAATAATTTTGGCTCCAGAAAGAAAAAAAGTAAAATTAAATATTCAGATTTGAATAGAAGCTAAAACATTAGTCCTTAATAAGCTATACAAAAACAACGGCATAAATCCAAATATTCAGAAAAACGTAAACTAAAACCAGTAAGGAAAAGTCAAAAGTCGGACGGGCCGACTATATGATACCTTATACCACTATGCAGATTTAGTAACAAAAGAAGCTCCCGTAACAAAAGAATTTATTTGAAGTAAATCATATCACCTATCAACATTTGGCCTTAGAGCGGATACAGTTTGGTTTCAGAGGGAACTAATATATGGGAGGCATATCCAATTCCGAATCGATTTTCACTTAATTTGACGAAGAACTTTTAATCTTTTTTACCAAATAACACTGGTATAGATTGCATGATATCACATCGAGAAGGATTATATAAAAAATATGTATCCTAGCCGAGTTCCGTAGAATGGAAACGTACCTTCCGAACTTCACTCCATTTGTGCCGATTTTAGCCATTATTTGCACAATGAACCTGTAATGGGATTAAGGATATATCCAAATTTTATTCATTCTCGATAAAATTTGGCAATGGTATTTCCGAGCTCTGTAAGATATCTGTACTGGGATTCTCTAACTCGTTTTTTGAGTTACCGACAAAAATCGGTAACTTTGAAATACAAAATTTTCATAAAAAAGAAGTTAAAGTTTACAAAATTGGTATCTATCGGTAAGCCTTAGCGACTACTTTGATTTCGTCGCTAACTTACTGAATATTTTCGTTAACTATTGAAATTATAAGCATATTAATTTTACCGACTTTTGCCGGTAACTCAAAAAAATGAGTTAGAGAATTCCACCACTGGTCCCAGATATCATTGTTGTCGAATGCATATTCCTCACATTAGTAGGAACTTAAACACCAAATCGGATGAAACACATACATAGGAGCTATAGCTGAACCAATTTTCCCCAAATGTCGATGCATTTGCTTCAAGACTGAATTCAGTCGGATGTACCAAAACTCAGGACTTTTTGACTGATATTGGCCATTTGGTGCACAATTAACCCGAAATCGGTTGAAGATATATATGGGAACTATATCCAAATCTGAACCGATCTTGATAAAATTAGGCAGAGGTATTTCCGAGCTCTACAAGATATCTGATTTCAAACATTATTGTTGTCGAATGCATATTACGAATCTGAAGATAACATATATATGGGAGCTATAGCTATATCTGAACCGATTTCCACCAAATTTAATGTACTACTGAATTTGGTGGGATGTGCCAAAATTCAGGTCATTTGAACTTATATTAGCAATTTGGTGCACAATTAACCGGAAATCGGTTGAAGATATACGGAAGCTATATCTAAATATGATCCGATTATCAGCAATTTTAAAAGGGTCCGTCCGTTGGGCCAAACAAATATTGTTTGGAAAATTACAGCTCAATCGGATAACAAATGCGACCTGCATTTCGTTTACAAAAATACATGGACAGGCAGACGGATATAAACAAATCGACCCAGAATGTGATTCTATGCAGATCATCAAAAAGAACTATGGGCCTATCTCGATTCCCTTTGTCTATTACAAAGAAATGCACAAAGAAATAATACCCTGAACATCATGTGGTGTAGGGTATAAATACTCTCAATTTTGTAGGAAATAGGGAGGGATTTTCACTCTCTACATGAAGTCAACACGAATAAATATAGGAAGCTAAACATTTGCATCGATCAGTCTTTTGTCTGCAGGCAGGACCGATTCGAAGATGGGCTATCGTATTTCCCCCACGATATCGTATATCCCCCACGATATCGTATTTCCTCCACGATATCGTATATTCCCCATATAACGTTTCCTCCCGATATTCAGTATTTTGATAATTGTGGCCAAGTTTTTCAATGGAATTGTCTGAAAATCCATACAAGGAGTTGCCTATGAGTACTTTAACCTCTGGAAGAGTATAGCATCCATATAACGGTACCCCCAGCAACATTATTCACCGGAATTGTTACAAATTTCGTATTTGAAGTTCGGAATCGTTACTACAACCTATGAGGGAAAATTGCCTATCTAGGTCTACGTCTTTGTATAACCCCAATACAACGGTACCTCCCTTTATTCAGTATATTGATGATATAAGCGACATTTTTCACCAGAATTGCTTCAAATTTCGTATATGACGTTCGGAATCGTTACTACAGCCTATGAAAAAAATATGCAGCACCACGACTTCGTATAGCCTCCATATAAAGGATTTTTTATTTGAGCAGTATTTTCCGAGGAATTTTTTTATTGAAAATATTCAAGTTCCTTCCGAGTGGAGGAGAGTACAAAAGTTCGGCCCGACCGAACTTAGCTGTTTTTTTACTTGTTTGTCATACCGTTGTTTTATTTGTAAAGTATGTGTATTTTCTCTTCCCACGAAACAAACCCAAGCAGTGAATTAAATATTTTTTCCACTTAATTTTGCACTTCGAGTACACTCTTGCTCTATTTCGAGCATTTTGTCTACCACTCTCGTTTTTCTAACAAAAGTAACTCTCGGACGCTCTCACATACAAAGTTCGGAGAGAAAACTTCGTGTAAAATTCCTACTCTTCGATTATTCCCACCCACAAGTATGTTTGACACCCGAGTAAAAACGAGCTATTCGGAGCTCTAATGTAAACACATTATAATCAGCTCTAATTAATTTGAGACGCAAATTTTAAATTCACTTTTCTTAAAACTGCGAAATGATATATGGAACACTTAAGTAATATTTTGTTGGGGTTTGATTTCTTCATTCGTCAGAGACATAACTCTTTTGTGATTCGATTTTTTTTTTTCAATCCATCCGATCCCAAAAATATAGCAATACAAACTCTGGTATTTTTCAAACAATTATCCTCAATTACAAACTCTGCCTCGTACAAATATTTACCTTAAAAATACAAAACTACAAAAATACAAAACTTTCAAATACTTATGCACACACGCACTCACACACACAAGCGCTTCAATTCAGAGCAAAAGAGGGAAAGTTTTTTATACAATCAAGTCCCACAAGCATTTATGAATATACATAGCTGCAAACACACATACATACATATACATGTATTCACGATGGATGGCTGAATGGATGGCTGGTTGGTTGGATATCTGAATGGCTGGTTTTCTGTGGATAGATGGTTGGATGTTTGTTCTGTTTGGTTCGGTTTGGAGGACTGCACTCTGGCGTGTGTTTAGCAATACAAGAATGGTGAGAATTATGGCTACATATCCCCCATGCATATGATTTTAACACGTTTATAAATTGAAAAACAATTTTTGTGTTTTTGCTCTGAACAAAGCGACACCAAACACACTGACAAACACGTCTGCGGACAAGCTCATGTTGGGTGTGTGTTGGCTGTTTTGTGTATTTCAGACCAAAACAAAAAGTTTTGCAAATGGATTTATTTTTATGCGAAAACCACAATGACATTAAGTTTTAAATAACAATTTCTTGTTTCAACATTTCCCGTTGATGGATGAACATGGATTTTAGGATTCTGGCAATGGTTTGAAGCCCTCATGTGGTGAGGGAGGGGATTTTTTTTGAATATCCCTTACCTTAGCATGGTCATAGAAATGTATTTGCATAAATAATTCTATTTAAATGTAATCTATCAACATTGGCGTCTTTCGGTGAAGGCAATCAATTTCCTGTCCAAGGAAACAATAAGTCGATAATAAATCCAACATCCGGTCTCTGGGGGGGGAAATTTCCATTGAAGATACCTTGTATGTACCTGGGCCATAACACGATAATTGCAGGGCAAATATAAAATTATTTCCGCTTTAAAGCAGCAAATTTATTTTGTCTTCCTTTGTAGCTTCTTCCTCTTCCCCTTGAGGTATTATATTTGACAGTACCCCCACACATTTAAAGGAAGCAATTTCCATTGCAACCTTGATGTTGACCTCAATTAAATGTAATTTCTTTTTTTACCACATTTTCCCAGTTCACTTCACGGTTTGTTATTTTTGCAGAGTAAACATTATTTCAACGTCTTTGGAGTAATCTTCCCTCATTGTATTAATAGTTTCCATTTCTTTTTTGGAAAAGTCTTAAAAGGGAATTTTTAACTTTTAGTTTGTCATTGACAAAAATTTTTATTTCCCCATCTTTTTATCCCTTTCATGTTTGATGTGTATGTTCGCATGTGTGTGTTACCTCACTTTGTATTGTTAAAGCAATCCGAGTTTTTGCCTTTACCAACAACATTGGATTATATATGGGAAAAAATTGCATATGTGCTGGTGTACTCACTGCAAATTGCATAAAAATTGCAAATATTTAACTTTTAACTTTTTCCCATAATGCATGTGACACAGAAAAACGAGGCAGGGTGGTATCTACTCCCTCTTGCAGTGTTGGGATCAAGGAGAAGATACAGTTACTCATGTTGAAATCGTTCTACTATTCTCTTTGGCTATTGGGCAAAGATTAGGCATTAAAGACTAGTATAAAAATAAGCAAGTTAAAAAGTAGTAAGTTCGGCCGGTCAAACTTCGAATACCTTCCACCATTTGGTACGAATTTGAAAAAATAAAAAAATAAATCCGTTAAAATTTTTTTAAAATATTTAAAATACCAAACACAGGGAGTTACGCTTTTTTGAGGTCTCTACGAAGACGTGGACCTGCATATGCAATTTTCTGTTACATGCTGTAGTAGCCATTACAAAGTGCAAATACGAAATTTTAAACAATTCTGGAGAAAAATGTCCCTGAAATCAGGAATATACCGAATGTAGGGAGGTATCGATATTTAGGGGCTATACGAAGACCAGGACCTGCATAGACAATTTTTTGTCATAGACTGTAACGAACTTTAAATATAAAATTTGATACGGTTCTGATTAATAATGTCGCGAAAATTATGGAAATTCCAAATATCTTGGTGTACCGTTATATGAGGGCTATACGAAGATGTGGACCTGCATAGACAATTTTCGGTGACAGGTTGTAGTATCCATTAGGAACTTCAAATACTAAATTTGAACAATGCCGGTGAATAATGACGCTAAAATCATCAGCATATCGAATATCGGGAGGTGCCGTAATATGGGGGGGGAAAGCGTGAACCAGCACGGACAATTTTCTGTCACAGGCTATAATATCCATTACGAACTTCAAATACCAAATTTTGAACCATGAGTTACAGCCATTTTACTGCAATCATTTCGAAACATAGATATTGAAAATATTTCAGTGTGGGAGTGACTGACTGATTCAATGCCTGGGTCAAATAACTGACACTAGAATATTAATATTTTGGATATAGGTCAATGTTGGTGTATAGGGTTAAGATAGGGTAGGATTTTTAAAAAATCGAACTATAAGTACTAAAAGGTGTTCGAAATTAAAGCCATTGCATTCTGAAATTTGAAATGAGGATCGCTGATGGTGTGTAGGCTAGATGTACCAAACGCGTTTTGAGACTTTATCCTTCACCCTATGTTATCTGCAAAACCGGATTTTGACATAATTTTGTGGACCCCTGTGATGGGACCCCTTTAAACTTTTTGGAAGTTTATAAAAAATCCGAATAAAAAATCGATTATTTTTTTCTATATCTCCATTGTATGACCACTTCTTTATACCCTGCTCCAAAATTCTAAGGCGATTTAGCCCTTTCCGTCCGACCGTCCGTCTGTTGTAATAACGCTAGACTCAAATCGAATTAAGACGGGGTGCTAAAATTTTGCACTGATTAATATTTGCCTGAAGGCAGATCAAGTTCGAAGATGTGTCATATTGGTCTACGTATAGCCCCCATATAGTGGTGCACCACCACCCCCTATTCGATATTTTTATGATGTTAGCCACATTTTTAAGTGAAATTGTCCGAATTTCTACTCAAGTAGTTCTTTAGGAGTACTTTACCCTCTGAAGAGAATTGTCCACGACATCGTATACCCCTCATACAACGCTACAACCCCCCCCCCCCCCTTTATCGGTAATTTGATTTCTTTAGCGACAGTATTCACCGGAATTTTTTTTTTAATTTGGTATTTGAAGTTCGTAATGGGTATTTCTACCTATCACGGAAAATTTTCTTTGCAGGTAAATGTTTTTGTATAGCCCACATATGACGGTTTTCATTTGAGCGGTATTATTCGACGGATTTTTTTTTTATATTTTTAAGTTGCTTCAAAATGGTGGGGGTTATACCCTCGGCCGAACTTAGCTGCTTTTTTACTTGTTATTTTCTATATTATTTAAGTAGATCTGGGTGAAACTTGGGTTAAAACCGGATCATTCGGGTAAAATATAAAATAATAATATTTATACATCTTGTTTTGGGTGATAAATCAGGGGACGTGGTTCTGTCCAAAAAAAAAAACAGTACCAAAGTCAGAGCTGAAATATCTACCTCTAAAAAAATCAAAAATTTGAACATTTTTTTACTTATCTTGATTTGTATCTTTTCAAAACACCTTCCCCCTTTCTTTTTTCTTCCTGTATCTTTTGGAATATCAGGTATCAGTTGGGCTAACAGCTTTTCAGCTTCCCCCCTGCATTTGATCGCATTTTCCATTATCCAAAGCTATATTTACTCCTCGAATCGTTTAGGTTCCAAGATTTTATCCTCCCCTCTTAAAAATAACAAACGTCCGCCTCTGGTCTGCATTTACTTTGTTCATAATTCTCCCCCGCTACTTACAATGTTCACATAAAACTACTCGCATTACAGATGGCAATTCTCTGTGCAATTTTTATTCAAGAGGGCTTAGCGAAGTTGAATTTGAACAAAAAGCTATTGACATTCAATACTCTTATACACATACATACATACATATGTGTGTGTGTTCAGATGCGACCATGTGTATGTTTAACAAAGTACAAGCACAAATGCACATATATCTTTGTGCTTGCATATGTGTATATGTGTTTACTTAAACATCTATCTACTTGTGTGTGTGTGTCTGTGTGTTTCTGGGAAATAAAAATCTACTCAAAACAGTTTTTATGTTGCAGAAAAAAAAGAAAGACATTTGCAACAATGTATGTGTGTACGTATGGGTGCTGCTGCTATTTTAATGAAATTTAGAAGGACAATCCTTGGGGAGGCATGTGATACAAAAGAAGAGCGCTTCTTTGTTGCCATTCGCAAATGATTACATAACAATATTTCAAATTATAATAAAATTAGGAAATTTTCACAAAAAATGAATCGTTTATCATTGTGGGCAATATTCCGTTGGACATTATGTCCGGTAATATCTTGTCATTTAACAAATTTGTGTCATCAAATCATAAATATTTGTGCCTTAAGCCAGATAAAAACCTCCATTAAATTGCTATGAAAAATTGTTTCGCCCAGTGTTTAGTCTCCCCATTTCTCGCCTGCGATAAAGTAATGTGGGATTTTTTTTTTTTCATATCCTCATTCATTGACGTCACTCCTCGTACTTAATATGATATGCTCTAAAAATAGAAATATTAATGATTTCTATTTTATTCTTAGTAGATTCTTATGTTTTGTCTTAGATTACTTTTTTCCTCGAAAAGTGATATGAGAACAGCTAGAAGATAAATATATTGTTTTATTCCCCCATCCTGCCATGTTTTCTTATGATGGATTCCTTGCACAATAAGGACAAACAGTAGGGAGCTATTACGTGAATAAAATGTGCCAACTACAGCTGACATATTATAGTTTGCCTACTCATCATGGTCGGTATGTGTGGGAATATGTGCGTGTGTGAAGCATGATTATTGCAAATGGAATTTATGAAAATTTCATCAATTCCTGCAAAATCGAATTTTATTAATGTTTTTTGCTTGGCTTGATGTCCGTCTTAAAAAAATCAATATTACCAAAAAATATCATAATTAAAAAAACGATATTTAGGCAGGATATAAGTATGTTTTCAGTGCTTAATGAATGTTTCTATAATTTTATATCGTCTTTAGTTTTATTAAAGATTTTATAAAATATCTGCACAGTCCCAAGGAATTAATTCTTTCCAAAATTATTTGAAATTTGTTCCTTCTCTCCAGAATCACTTTAAGCTATAATGTTCTTCTAAATGACATCTAAAATTTGCATCGTTAATTCTATGTTTTCTTCCCAGCCATATATTTTCATTACCCCTGACATTTATTGATGCCTGGCACAATTTCCTTCTCGACTTTCTAGCATTTATGGCCATACACAGCCAGGAGAAAGAAAGCAATGACAAGGAAGAAAATATGGATTAAAATATCCTCAGCACACACACATACACCCACACACATACAGACACACACTCAGCCATCCAGCCATTATAATCGTTACTAATTTCACGTTAAGTGCTCAACGTTTAGCTTTGCCGTTCATTTTACAAGTCATTGACCTAATTTTGCATATTTCCACAGGCCATGCCTGTGACGTTCAAGTCGGCAATAAACGTTTACCATTGTGGCCGGCGAAAATCTTTTCACAGAATTCTATTTTAGTAAATTCTGAGAAAATTGTCAATTACTTGGAAGAGAAATCGTGGAGGGGCGGGGGAAGGTGTAGGGGGAGGAATAACACCAAAAATCACTTAAAATCTCTAGTTTTATGTTTTCGCAAATCAAATTGTAAAGTGGAAATTTATGTTTCGCAGGGAAGTAATGTGAGTTTTGATGGTTTCAAGGAGAATAAATGTGTCACTCTGATGTGTAAAAGAAAAGTAAAAAAGTCGTTCCTAACTCCAGCGAAGTCAATAGAAAGGAGAATAAAGTTGCAAAAGCTCTTTTGAGTTTTCTCAGAGAGAGAGAGAGAGAGGAATTTCTCAAAGAAAACACAGGCCTTGCAAGAGCGTAAAATTCCATGTCATCAAATGAGAGCAATAAAACATTTCTATATAATTCCAATATATTTATTTCTTACAAAAATGACGAGATCTTCCCATAAAGGAACTGAAAATTAACCTTCAGAAGAGAAGTTGAACTTTTCTCAATAAAAATTAGGCCTCTGCGTAGAAGTACAGTTAATAAAAAAAGTGTGCTAGATTCTTATAAACGAAGGAAGACCTTCTCTTCGAGGAACATCTATGTGATTTTTCAGAAAATTAACATAAGACAAAGAACTAAAGTAGGTCTCTAAAAAAACAAAGAGAGGACATTAGTAAATGAGGGATTGAAGATCTTTTTTTATAAAATAACAACATGCATACATATAAACGTTACACAAGTAAACACTGCCAACTTCTTATTGAAGACATGTGTTTTTTCTAAAAATAAACTTAACCTCTTCTTATGGATGATCTGAGAGACTTTATTGACCAAAGAGTGTCGTCTTATGCGACTATTAATTTATAGTATATATAATAGTAGACATGGAGGACCACCTGAATTGGTCGTAGAGGATCCGCTGTCTTCTCATAGAAGACCTTCCTGTCTCCTTGATGATGACATCATAAATAGTCAAGATCTGACATGTTCTCATAAATGAAGAAAAGTTCTTCTCCTATCAGAATTCTGACATCTTATATAAGAACACTGACTACTCATAAAGCACCATGAAAGACCAGCTGGTATTTTCGTACGGGCAGACTAGCATCTTCAAAGAGTTAGTTGGTCAAGACTACCTTGTCCTCCCATGTACTGCCCATTGAACTTTTCATCACAACTGTGTTATATTTTTATAGAAGACGTCATTCTCCTTATGTTTTAGCAATCTTATTGAAGACATTCCAGGTATTTCAGAGAAGTCTCTTGGTATACTCTTTAAGGATCAAAAGAGATATTTATAGGCAAACACCGAGCCTTCTCATAAAAGGCCTTCTTATCGTTTTACTGATGAACATACGGCCCTGTCAAGGAAAAATACTTCTTCTTCTTCTTTCAGAAGAGCGCCTGTTCACTCCAGAGAAGACACCTTCTTGTACACAAAAAAGATCAACTATAACCTTATAAAAGATCACTTTTTCTCTTAGACCAACTGGTTTTCGCATAGCAAAGCAACAGTATTGGAGAGCAAGTAAGCTTCTAATGTAAGACCACCGGTTTTTTCTTAATAAAACTCACCTTTCCTTCTTACTGAACACCTAATCTACACTCAGAATCCCCCTGAACTTCCTATATGATACCACCTGGATTTCTCATGGAATATAGCTTGAAATATTTGTAGGTGTCCATCTGATCTTCGACCTAGGAGCCGACCTATTGTTTTCACAGAAAACCACATGCTTTCCCATTGAATATCAGTTGGTCTACCCACAGTTGGTCTAGGATAGCACCTTATCTTCTCAAAGAATGGCACCTGTGATTCTCACAGAAACACTAGTGATTGAAGAACAACAAAAAACACATGGTCTTCCATCAAAAGACAGATTTTCATTAAAGACTAGCTGGACTTTTGATTAAAGACTGAATGCTATTTTATTCATATGAGAATAAAAGATGACCTGAACTTCTCATAGTAGTCGATCTGTTCTTTTATTGAAGGGCACCCAGCTCCTTCACAGAAATCTCCATAGCCTTCTCTTACACTACACAATAACATCCAGATTATCTCATAGATTGCCTGTTTTTTCTTTGAAAGATTGATGAATTTCTTCATAGAAACAGGACTCTTTATATCAGTTAGGATTGTACGTTATCCCAATTTTGTTACTTTCCGATACCATAGTTTTTCAATGATTCTGATTGAGTATATCACTCGACGAGAGCATGTGTATGCATTTGCCCATCGCTGTCTAATATGGATACAATGGCTGTGGTTCCCTATGATCATTATTTTCTCTCTCTCTCTTCCTCTCAACTTCACAAAACTGTTTTTTAAACCCTCAATCAATGAAATGAGCATTTTCACATGAAAATCTCTCCCGACATTATATTACCCACTTTCCTTCAGAAAATACATTCATTATATTAAACAAAATAGATTCGATATTCACTCCACCCCAATGTTTGTATTGAATTTCAGCTCTGAGAACATTACTACACCAACATATGCTGTATAATCAGCCCATCTTGTTACTGTGTTTGATGGATGTCTCATTACTTTGCTTAGCAGCACGAGTGGAGTGAACACGATGTTGAGTGATGACCTTGAGTGAGAATAAAAGATGTTTTTTTTTTGCTAACAAAGCCGATGAGCATGATTCACATGGCATTAAAAGGAGAGATACTGCTGAAACTATGTAACAAAATTGTTAATGGGCTATTTTTAGTTGAATTGCATATTTGTGATGGTAAAAAGTGTTTCGCAATGTCATTTAATATTTCGTGTTGGAGTAAATGCAAAAATGTTCTTTAACACCCAATATATCATGCCTCTCCATATATATTTTCATCAATCAGAGGACAAAACAACACATGTATTGTGTCCATTTGATTGATGAGCTGTTTTAGTCGGGTATTTGCTTTTGCGGGTAAATCCCAGTTTTGATTGTCACACCTGGCAACATTGATATATTGCATTGCATTTTAACTAAATTTCCTCCAACTCCCTCTCACCAGTCACCCGTTCATGCATATAAATCTCTTAAATCCCCATACAATTGTTTATCTATGCAGCAATTGAATGAGACTGTACACATTTGTGTGTGTGTGTGTATGCATGTGATAATATTTTTCAATGAATATGCAATGTATGAATATTTTTTTGTTTCCCAAATAGATAACAATTCCATTAGGATTTATCTAACCATTTTATTTTCAAATGATATTGCCAATATTATCGGAATTTCTTTGGATACCCTTTTATAAATTGCTGTTATTTTCACTGGGAGCTTTTTGTGTAAACCCATTAAAAGCTACGCAAAAGTCGTACAATTAATAAGAATAGAAGGTCAATTAGATTGAACACAATGTGACTTCTGCTCGACTGGAAGGCGGCCAGGGCTGGTTAATGATTATTGTTGTAGGGCAAGTTAATGATTATTGTTGTAAAAACAATGGGGTGTAGACAGTCCACAAATACTTGTTAACGAATGGGTATTAGAGTGCCTCAGATAAGGAAGTTAAAGAAAAATAATTTTATACTTGAACCATATGTGGGGGGGGTGTATGTTTACCAGAAGAAATGGTCCGATCTCTTTATAACATATCTTGTGTTGTTGGAAATATTGAGATGAACCAAGTCTGAATTGAATCGGATGTTAATTATGTGTTTTATAAGCTTCATGGACATTCAAAATGTTGACCCTTTGTGGGAGAGGTACCAGAAGGAGGGGACCGATATATCCCATCTTCACAGCAGACATTGATTTAATAGAGATGTTGTGATGTGTGTGATTTGAAGACAATCGGAATCTTACATCACATTTTATAAGTGCTATAATTATTTAAAAATTGACCCTTTGTGGCGGAGGTGCAGGGGACCATTTTTGCACCTAACCTAGCATTGATGCAAAAATTAGTATTTGCAAAGTTTGAGCAAAATCGGATTATCCTTTTTCTTTCTGTGCCGTTAAACATTTTTTTTGAAATTTTTGATTCTTGTGGGGGAGGTATTAAAAGGAATGAGCTGACATTGCCCATCTGCGAACTCAATCTAAATTTGATAATAATATTACGATGTACCAAGATTGGACCAAATCTCCATTCGAGAGTTGTCGTGTGCACCAGACAGACGCACGGGCGGACGGACGGACATTGCTATATCTACTTTAAAAATCCTGAAACGGATTTGGTCTAAAGAGACCTAGGGTCTAAAATGGTTATTTCGATGAGGCACGTTTTGGCCGTATCAAATGATATATACCCTCTCTAGCCATATGACTGAGGGTATTAAAATGTTTGCTCGTATGGAAAAGTTTATACTAACCGAATGAGAAAATTTGCTGAAAAAATATTTTCTATTGCTTTCAATTCAAAATTTGCTTTTCTATATTAATATTATCCGAGTTGACCACTTCTTTATTTTTTTAATAATTTTTTCTTTAAAGATCTTATGCCTTATGCCTGAGCAATTTTTTCTTGGAAACCCCTTCAAACCCTGTCTTTAAACCAATTTTTCCCACAGCGAACATTTTCATTGCAGCCTTTATCCGATTTTCCTATTATTGAGCAATATTATTTATTCTGTATCGTTTTTATCGTTCATCAATTGTATTATCCCCCTCTTTGCTGTTTTTTTTTTATCTGCAAACATGAAATACCATCTTGACAGTCTATAATTGGAACTTCTGTTCCACTGCACTTATGTGCATGTCTTTCATGGTCAATGCGAGGCTGTCGAATGCGTCACACTTGCCAGTTGGTGTGTTTGCCGCACACAAACACACACACACACACCAAAACAACTCTTTATCATTGCGGTATCTGTAAACAAAACTTCTGCTCTTTGGACGGCCGAGAAAGAAGAAAATTCCAACTTGAATTAGAAGAACAACTACTCAACTAAAGGGAAAACCCGAGAAAAGCAAATAATGGTCCATATTTCAACTTCATAGTTTTTCGTTCTGTAGTTCTTTTTTTATTTTTTTGCATTTCTTTCGTTTACCTCTTTTGTTGGCCAAATCATTTTTCATATTAGTCACACGAGTTTTATGTGTTTGTTTACATTCTTCTGCTTGAGCGGCCATATAAGAGGCAGTAGTTGTAGTAGCAGCAGCAGCAGAAAGGATGGCGACACTCACAGTAGTATAAACAAAAAAGTCTACATGAAATGTTTTCGTTATAAATTTTATTTGCTGGTTCTCTGGAGAGGGTTAGAGAATCTCTCCCTTTAAATTACCAGTATTTTTGCTCTGTCTCTTTAGGTCTCCACGTATGATGTTTCTCTAGTATGTGTGGCTTTGTAATGTAAATGCTTTGCGTTGTTTACAACTTTCGGGCTGAAAAATCGTTGAAATTTGCAGATCCATAAAGAAAAGAAGACATTTGTTGGAAGGGCAAATATTAAGTGTTCTAATAGAAATAAAAATAAAACTTGTCATTTTTTTTAAATACTGTCATTGTCTTTTTTTAATTTTTGCAAGGCATTTGGAAAACCCAGTCGGTTTAAAATGTCAATTACATTGCCTATACCTCAAATAAATCTTCATAAAAAGGTTAACCCCGGATACAGCTCTAACGTAAACATGTATTTATGATCATTCAAAAATATCCTTCAAAATCCTCTATTATATCCTTGACGATACGTGAAATATCGATGGCCCTTGGAAAAATATTAAAAATACACATGATAGGCCTTGAAAAAATTTTAAAATATTTTTGTTCTCCTTAAAATAATTTTAAATCGACGATTATATCCTAAATGGTCCTTGAAAACCATTACAAATCAAAAATTAT
This sequence comes from Musca domestica, assembly GCF_030504385.1. Lineage (NCBI taxonomy): Eukaryota > Metazoa > Arthropoda > Insecta > Diptera > Muscidae > Musca > Musca domestica. The sequence continues at coordinate 10,378,322 of NW_026712277.1, forward strand.
CCTTGGAAATGTCTTTTAAAAATTCCCCGTTCGATAAAAATATTCTTTAAAAATTCACGTATATATGAAAATAAAAAAAATATATATATAATTTTTAATGCCACAGTTAACCCAGATAATCCTAAAAAATATTAAAATTATTTAAATAATTTTAATAGTCCTTTAATATATCCTCGAATTAGATATTCTTTAAAAAAATCCAGATTTTAGACCTGATGGTCCCTTAAGAATATTCCATACAAATCCACAATAATATCCTTGATGGTCCTGGAAACAAATACTTTAAAACTTCATGATTATAGCCTTTCAATGATTCAAGGTTTCGAGATTCTTGAAAACTTCCTTACCAAAAATTTACAATCAATGCCTTGATGGTCCCTGATGATATCCTCAGAAAGAATCTTTTATTATAGCCTTGATGGTCCTTGAAAAATACACAAAGTCTTAAATAACTATTATACCCTCGATAGTCCTTAAACAATATTTGTGGTGTTGATGACCTTTATGGTCTTGGCGGTCTTATGGTCTTAAAGCCTTAATGGTTCTCGAAAATTATTTAAAAACTCTCATGATCCTTGACAATATCTTTACTAAAAATCTTTAATTACAGCCTTGATGGTCCTCAGAAAACCCACAAAGTCTTGTTTCGTTTAAAATCCACGATTATACCCTCGATAGTCCTTGAAAAAATATTTGTGGTGTTCATGATCTTTTAATCCTTTAAGAATCCACATTTATGCTCTTGGCGGCCTTATGATCTTAAAAAAAATATTTAAAAACTGACAATTACAACCTTAATGGTGCTTGACAATATATTTACTAAGAATGTTTAATTATAGCCTTGATGGTTCTTGAAAATGATTTTTAAAAAATCCACAAAATCTCGTTTCATCAAAAATCTGCGATTATATCCTTAATAATCCTTGAAATAATATTCTATAAAAAAAATATCTTTTGTTGATGATCCTTTAAGAATCCACATTTATGGTCATGGAGGCCTTGTGATTTTATAGCGTTAATGGCTCTCGAAAAAATATTTAAAAAATCACAGTTACAACCTTGATAGTCCTTGACAATATCTTTACCAAAAATCTATGATTATAGCCTTGATGGTCCTTTTAAATTACATTTCCACGAAATTATTGAAAAATATTCTTTAAAATCCAATCAAATAACCATTATTGTATAACCATCATGGATATAAATCAAACAAAGATTACTTTAATTGAAAAATAAAAACTATTACACAAAACTCCAAATCAAACCGCACTGTTTTTGTCTCAGAAACTCGCATAGCTTCTCTCAAAAATATTCATCAATCATTCCAAGATAAAATAGTTTTCGTGGGAGTATTCAAAAATAACAAAATTCACAAAGAAATCGCAAAGTTGGCATCACTGTCATATCTCACTGCCATTACCCAGGTTATCTCATAACATTTTTTCTCTCTCTCTCTCTCTCTCTTGAAATAACATTGTGGAATATCTCTAACTTCTGCACAAGACACAACATTGTGGCGTATACTTGTCGTATGGTTTTGTAATGAAACCCAGTATTATCCGCACAAACACAAATTTGTCATGGATGTTTGCAAAAATAACGGGTTTCCTCTTTATTTTCCTTTTTGCTCCCTTGGATTGACAGCTGCTGGCGCTGCAGCTGTTTTTTTTCCAATTCTTTCCCCAGCGAAAATGTGCAAAAATTTCAGTTGAAGTTTATTGGTGTAATCGTGTGGTAGTCAATTGTCAAACAGTCGGTCAACATTCGTGGCGGTCCGTTGGCCTGTGCAGGATTTTGTACGTGCGAATTTCTTGTTAGAGACACGCAATGTTTGTGCTTGGTTGTATGTTTACAAAACGTGTGTAACCTTTTTTTAACTTTTTTTTTTGGTTGCCTCTGACCAGCCTAACCCCGTTCGTGTCGATTTTGTTTACATTGGAAAAGCCGTCGGGTTTTAATACTGCTGATGTGGTTGGTTTGGTGTTAATGCTCAAATACAAGAGTGACCACAAAAAGTGGAAATAAAAAAATAATTAGTCAAAACAAACAGAGTCTAATGAAAGACAAATACACGGAATACCTCGCGTTTCAATGACTAAAATTTGGAAGCCTTTAAAATGTTTCAGCAGACTCAATTTTCACTCCACGAATTCTGGGAAAAATCTTTAAAATCACAATATTTTCTTGTTGTAATTCTTTGGCCGTTTTCATTGGAACTGCCGTCTAAAAATATAACCCTTTTTTAGTTGATGTTTTTGTTGGCATTTTATTTTTAGTTTTGTTGTCATTTCTTTTTATCACAACTTTCAACCCCTCTTTTTTCTCGCAAAACAAAATCTCAGCTCTAAGAGTTTATCTCGGCACTTTGCTCTTATTTCATAACAAGCATCTCTTATTCCATATCCAATGGCCCTCTTTACTCTTCCTTTGGATTAGAGTTGGCGCTTTTTTCAGTTGTTTTTGTTTTTCTTCTCATTCTACAAAAGGATGCTGACTTCGTAGCACAGATGCTAGGCATGGCATGCTGTGGTATGTGGCATGGTGTTTTCTTCTTGTTGTTAGCTTCACTATTAATGATAACGACGCCGCAACAGCAGCAGCAGCCGAGACTTCGCTTTGCTACTGTATCATCTGTGTGTCAGAATTTTTATTGTACACAAAACTCTACCGCTTCTTTTGTACGTTTGCGTGGGCAACTGCGTCATTAGTGGTCTAGTCTCTGTAGACATTTAACGTAATCGCACATTTTGTCGCATTGTTTGTCGGCCACTCCTGCCAGCCGAAGAAAGACACCACACCAATGCCACAGCACAACAGCACTTCAAAATGCCGTATCGCGCTCAACACTCTCAAGACTAATTAACGGGAAAAAAGAGTGCTGCCCCCTCGAGGAGCATGTATTTATTGCAAACAATAAAAAAATGTATTTAAGAAAATTTGAAAAAAAAAAAACTCCCTTTGCCCTACAAACGAGAGGCAATCAAAAGCTGGATAATTTGTAACGTTTACTCTGGAGAAATAAAGATTAATTAGAGGCAAAAAAATCATTGTGTATGTGTTGGTTATGTGTACAAGAATTCTTGAAAATTTGGTGGAAAAAAGGAAGAAATGTTATACCCAACGCATACCATCTCAAGGCTGCCGGGCGAAAGAAAAAACTTTGCGTAAAGACTGCGAGTGTCCGTGTGTGTGTGAGTGTGAGTGCGAGTTACCAAATAACTTGACAAGAATTAATGATGTCTAAAGATTTGCTCAAGCTTTTGACATTGCTGTGATGTTTGAACTTTGATTGATTAATTCCAAATGCAAAGAAAAGTCAAATGTTTCCTCCTTTATATGAATCGCCGAAGATAAAATTTTCTGAGTCACTTTGTAAACATAAAATTGTTATTTTGCTAATAAAATGTGTCAAATTTAGCCGAACTTTAATATAAAAAAACAAACTTTGTGCAATAATAATACCGTTTTTATCCAAGTTAACTATTATGTGAACTTTGTGTATATACTGAAATGTAGAGGCTCTGGTCCTTTGGTTCAAATTACTTTGGATTTTTTCTTATGGATTAAACAATCAAAGGACCTGAGAAATGCTTTTTGTTGAAAGGAAGATATCTCAGTAGTCTATAAATATTAATATTTTCTATTAATATCTCTATCGTCAAAACAGCTTTCAACGGAATGAAATACTCCAACATAAAAGGAAAACCTTTCCTTAAGAGAGATTTATTGTCAAAGGCTGAAAAGTCTTTACTTTGCGAAATAAACTTGGAAGCACGTTAGAAATATCTGTTGGCAATGATCCTCGAATTCCATATTATTTACGAAGTCTAGATTCTAGTCCTGAGGTTCCCTGAAAAATATTCTATAAAAATCCACAATAATATCCTTGATGGTCCTTGAAAGAAATACTTCAGGTTTCACGATCCTTGAAAACTTATTCACCAAAAACGTACAGTAATAGGAAGAAATAAGAAAGAGAAATATCTTCTATAGAAAAAATACTATTGGTACTGGAATTTCACTAAATATTTTCCAGACCCTCTTAGCTGAAAAAAAAAATCTTTGACATCTTTCTATTCCATAAAAGTGTTCTTTAATCATTTTCCTTTGATCGTTTTCGCATAATAAAGAACTCTTCTTAAAGGATCTAAGGAATCATCTGTAACATATTTCTTGGAGACCTTCTCAACTCAACCCAAAAACTTTTTGAGCTCTTAGAACTTTTCCTACAAAAAGAATTTTTTTTTTAATTTTCTCAAAACCAAAGAAATTTTTCGTAGCGATGAGAATTTGAGAATTAATTCTAAAACAAATAAAACTTTCAAGGATCTTACTATCCTATAAGATGGAAACATTGTCATATATTTCCTACAGAAAAAAACATTACCCAAGAGAATCGTGAATAACATTTCTTGATAGGTGAGCTCAGCCATGTGGCTACAGAGGGCACGGCCAAGACGTGCCTCATCGAAATAACAGTTTTAGACCCTAGGTCTCTTTAGACCAAATTTGTTTCAAGACATTTGGAGTCGATCTAGGAATGTGTATCCGATTTGGAGCCAACTTGGTAGATCGAGGTGGGAGATGGGCAATATCGGTTCACTCCTTCTGGTACCTCACCCACAAATGGTCGAAATTTTCAATGAAAATACTTTACTACACAGAACGAAAAAGTCTCCAACTTTGCGAATCCTAATATTTGCATCAGTGCTAGGTCAGGTGCGAAAATGGAAAATGTCGGTCCACTCCATCAAGTACCACCGCAATGGGTCCAAATTTTGAATAATTTCAACTCTTATAAAATATGATGTAAGGGTCCAATTGTCTTCAAATTACACACATCACTATATTTGTATTAATCCAAGGTCTGGTGTTAAGATGGAATATATCGATATACTCCTTTGGTACCTTACCCGCAAAGTGCGACCGTTTTAAAGAACCAAAACGATTATAAAATCCAAAATAAGCATCCCGTTCTCTTCATATTTCACACATCCCTTTATTTCTACTAATACAACATCTGCTGTGAAGATGGGATATATCGGTCTACTCCTTCTGGTGCCTACCCCACAAAGGATCCCAATTTTGAATATCCATGAAACTCATAAAACTCGAAATTAATTTCCGATTCCATTCCAGACTTAGTAAATCTCAATACTTCCGTCAACACAAGATCTGTTATAAAGATCTCTTCTGTTACCTCCCCCACATAGGGTTCAATATTTTGAAAGAAAGCGAGATAAGCTTCAAAGAGATAAGCATCTTCAAGTTTCTCACATAGAAACAGTTTTACTAACACAAGATCTGTTGTGAAGATGATATATATCTGCGAACCCCTTCTAGTACCTAACCCACAAAGGATCACAATTTTAAATACTTTTATATGTTATAACTTGGAAACAAGTCAGCGATTCTATACAACATGCTATATCTAAATATTTCTCTCATCCAGAAACCTGAGATGAATATGGAATTTATGATTTCGCATGAAATTGGACATAACTGTTGGATTTTCTTCTAATTTTGCCCATACCAATATTTTTATCCGTATTAGATGAAGTATGAAAATCGAATACTTCGGTGACCATATCTGGTACCTCACGTGAATTTTAACATTTTCAAAAAAATTGTCACATATGTCATGTAATATGAAGGAAGTGGACGATAGAAACTTTGTACGTCGCAATATCAATATCATATTTATTTAGGTCCGATACAAAATGGACAATATTGGCCCATCACTTCGGAACCTTCTCTATAGAGGGTCAAACATTTCAATAATCGTAACAGAAATCAAAATTCATTTAAATAATCGAACATTGACTGAGGGTATGCATCTATCGGCAAAACCAACTGATATTTCTTAAATTGTTTAATTATTTTTTCACAATCCTAAAGTTTTCCCCTTTGCCTAATTAAGTAATTAAAAAACAAACTAAAACAATCATATGCACCCTCCATTATCCTTGAGCCAACAATAGACATCGTAAATAGTTTTCCCACCAATTTTATGCTTCTCCGAAACGATCTGTAAACTTTAGCGGTTCAAGTTTCTCCTTCAGTCATGACAACTATCGAAAATAAAAAAAGTTCATTAACAATTCTTGTCTTTCAATTTTTGCAAAAGTTTCCTTATCATCATAAATCTCTACATTTCGAAATACAAGCTGATTGCAAGAACTGGAGGAGGTTGTCGTTGCTGTTGCTGCTGTTGTTGTTTTTCTTGTTTCCTTTGTTATATTCTTAGGCGCAGAAATGTGTAGAATGTAAAACAATCTTTGCACATAACTCGTAACTATGATTAATCCCCCATCTCCATGCATTGCATCCGGATGAGTTGGGTCAAGGCTACAGATTCCATTTGTCTTGTGCAGCAGCAGTAGTCATAAATAAAAAAAAGAAACAAGAAAAGGATGGGTGGGGGTGGGAAGGGGAAGGGAGGTGGGAATTTATGTACACAACTACGCTTGCTAAAAATATTACTCAATTAATTAATGACACAGAAAGGGGGGCCTCACTCCCTCGCCTCCGACACATCAAATGTGTCACCAACGAAAATTTGCAACCATTAGCTGGAACTCACACACACACACGCCCTCTCTCTGATACTCAAATGCTCACGCAAACAAATGATTTCTGAGTAAATTAAAAGAACATTATTCTGGCGGTGTTAAAAAAACAACAACAGCGAATATTCACCACCTTGAAATACTGAAATAAAGAAAGGAAAACATATTCCATCTTTCACTGACATTTATTTGCTTTTATTTCTGTATTTTTGCAAAAAGCGAAAAATGTACAATTTCCAGCCTAGTTTCGCTCGTTATTCACCGACTCAAAAGACTTATGCTGCTCGCCCGGCACATTAGGGCCCAGTAGAAACCGACTCAAGGTGAAATATATCTTCTACTTAAAGGAAATGAAAAAGAAACACAAAAAGCCATATTGGCAAAATCTATATGTGTATGTATGTGTGCAATGTGTAATGTGTACGTGTACGTGTGCTTGTGATTGTAATGTGAAAGCACATTAATGGATGATACTCTCCGAAGACGCAATGAATACGCAACGTCGTATAACGCAAACAAAACACAACAAAACTATGTGCCCCACTTGAATCTCCGCCATTTCTCTTCAAGCGAATCATCAAGAGATAGCAATAGCATCCTAAAAAAAAAGAAACAAGAAGAACGAACGAGAGCAGATAACTAATAGCGAAATACTGCAAGCCGGAGAAGAAAGGGGAAATCAACTGAAAGCGGTGTGCGGAATTTATTTGTCACCAAAAGGTCTAAGCCAGGCAATGTTGACGGAAATAAGCCCCCCAGCTTAAGGGGTTATAGCCACAATAACCCCACCACCGCCCACACCAACTCACACAAATAAGAATAAGAATAACAATACGACGAAGAAGAAAAATTCTTTGATGACACCTAAAGCTCAATGTAGAAACACACAAAAAGCAATATTTTATGACCCAATTACCAATTTTAATACGAATACTAATAATTACAAGAAAAACACAAAATAATTATAACAACAACTGAAAAGAAAAAAACGTAACAAAAAAAAAAACCAAAACAAACAAATAATTAATATCAAAAATGCCTTTCGGCCGTAAATCACCATTCGAGGCCCTGGCCCTGCCAGGCGTCATTTTAGCCTATAAATATAGTCAATTTCGTCAGAGACGTCGAGAAGCTGCCAGCCGAAGGGTTACGGAGCGAGAGCTGTCAGCATTGCATCATAAAATCGTGAGTACAAGTTTATAAATTTTTAATTATAAGCAAATATATTGAAAATACTTGAGGGGACATGGTGGCGTATGATTATTTTGTTTGTTTGTAGCCAATACGTATACGCATGGTTGTACCACAAAGGAAACGATCTAACATTGCAAAAATGTTTCAAAGGTCTACACTGGATATTTTCCCTACGTTTCGGTGTCTTCTGATTTATAGATCCTAGGGGGCACTGTATCAATTTCGTTTATACGCTGTCAAAGTATCTAAAATCTGAGAAGGATTACTTTCTGCGACTATTTTTATCTTGACAATATCTCTCTAAAATTCGATTTGGTATTAGGTCCACAAGAGACGAAATTAAAATACCAACATTTAACGAAATTAAATCGAAATCCGACCTAAAATTTGAAAACACCTGGTTTTACTCTTGTAATCCATTACGCTCCTCTGTTCGAACAGTAAAAACACCATTTTTCAAAAAAGTATATTTATGAAAAGGGTACATTTTTAAACAAATTTCTATGTAGGTTGTAAAAGTCATCTATTAGTAATTAAAAAAATACTCCCCTAAAAATATCACCCTCCCCCCTCGATAATAGCGGTACATTTTTGAAACCCATATAACAACAAATAATAAATGAAACAAGTAAGGATGAGGAATTATTGCCAATATATGTAACCGTTATACTAAATATAAAAAACATGATTTGCATGCACAAGCGTGACTTTCCATTTGTGTAAACTTGACTGTTCGAAATTTCGAACACTAGTTTGTGGAAAAACGAAAAATCGAAAAATTCTTTTGAGTAAATTTTTAACATCAGTGGGCTCAAATTAACCTAAAAAGGAAATTTTTCAAAAACAAAAATAAAAATTAATATCGGCTAACAGGGACTATACCAAAAAGTGACCGATATGACCCATTTTTCTCAAATACTCTTCAAATAATCCAAACCTCTCTCTATAAATATTCAAGTTTCTACATTATATTGTGAGATATACCTCAAAATATTGTCCTTATGCATATACGGTCATAAGGTATTTATTTTTGCCTAAAAGCTTTAAACTCCCATGGGATACTGATCTGCAAACTCAGTGTTCTTAAAATTCCCAGTCTGGCTATTATACATAGTGTAAGAAATTTTCAAGCAAAATTGAAAAAAGGGCTCAATTTGTCAAAAAAAAAAAGATTTTTTTAATTAAACAAAGTTGATGATATTTTTCTATGATACATGTTATGTATTCAAATTTCTTTTGTTCAGAGACTCATATTGAAATTGGATGTAGAATATTTCTTTCCTTGACACCTTCCCTAAATATCGAAAATTAAGGGAGATTTTGACTTGGAATGAAAAAGTGTTGAAATAGCAAAAAAACATAAACACATTATTTTCAATAGGAATACATAAGTTTCGAATACAATTTTCTTAAAAATTATAAAGCCTACATATATGGTTTATTTTGAGATTTATAATAAAATATGGTGTTGAATATATCATCTTTTGACACTTTTTGGATGAAACGAAATTTTACATTATTTTCATACACCAACTCGAAAATATTGAGGAAAAATTTATTAAAAAATATCAGGAAATTCTTTCGCGTTTTCGAACAAAAATTTCCTTGATATATAATGGAACTAGAGGAACATCATTGTCTCTGACGTCATCCTTCTAAAATGATGCCTTGTCGGCGAAATTTACATATAATAAAGTACTGCTTTAATATTTATTAATTCCTGACATTTAGGTAAGATGTAGGCTTTCGGTGTCTTCTGAGACCTATGGTAGTATTTTATGACCAACAACTTCGTATAATATTTTGACCTGCTACGAGAGCTCTTAAAGGTAGTTTCTGCCATTTTCTGGAAAAAGAGCCAAAAATACCCATTTGATGACTCTCTAGGGGATTGAAATTCTTGATCAAAATAAATCTCGTATTGTTATCTATAACATTGATGAAAACCCCATACAACTGAAATGTAAAGAACGTAAGGAATTCGGAAGCCTACTCTTGCTGAACGTAGGTGTTGTCTATGGTGCTATTTTGTTTAATATTATGCAATAATTGGTTAGATGTTTTCTCGTGGAAATCCAAAGGCGTATCAGTAATGCCAACAAGTATACGCCACATTTTCTTTCGATATCACTATCTTTTTTCGAAATTTTTTTTTTTTTTTCAAAAAATCCAAAGTTCCCAATCTTCCCTGAATGTTGTATCAGATATTCTTTTGTACATGTCATTCCCCATAAATCTGTATTTTCGCTTGTCTTTTACAAGCAAAAGTAGCCTCAGCTACTCGTAAGAAACCTTCTTTTAATTGAATCAAATGTTATTATCAATTTAGCTCTTTGTTGGCAATTTTGTTAAATATTTAAATTTCATTAATGTTCCAGGCATGACAAAGAACGAATATTCAAGCGTGAGCCGTTTCGCCATTAGTTCATGCTTTGATTCACTGCCACTTTCACGGACCCACCAGGCAGCACAGTGTTTTAAATTAATAAAAAAAAAGTGCAAAAAAACTAATCCATAAATCAAGTATGCCCATACAAGTTAAAAATTGGCCTAAAAATTACTCAATTTTTAATGCTTAAGGAAAAAAAGGTTTCTTTTTAATGTAAGATATTGGAAATTTTAAAATTTTTAGAATAGACACTAGGCTCTAAAAATATAAAATATAAATTGAAAATCTTTTCAAAGCCATTACTTCTGAAAAATTGAGTAATTTTTTGATATTGGAACCTAAGATTTTAAAAGTTATATCAGGGTCTGTAAAACTATTATTATTATTATTATTATTATTATTATTATTATTATTATTATTATTATTATTATTATTATTATTATTATTATTATTATTATTATTATTATTATTATTATTATTATTATTATTATTATTATTATTATTATTATTATTATTTTTATTATTATTATTATTATTATTATTATTATTATTATTATTATTATTATTATTATTATTATTATTATTATTATTATTATATTATTATTATTATTATTATTATTATTATTATTATTATTATTATTATTATTATTATTATTATTATTATTATTATTATTATTATTATTATTATTATTATTATTATTAATATTATTATTATTATTATTATTATTCATTTATTTATTTTTTAAATGCTTTCATATGTTTTTCTTTTAATATTTTATATGCAATGTATATCACACCACAGATTCCCAATTTATAGCCAAACTAATGCATTTTGTACCCACTGTTCCCACTTGTTTCCTGTAATTGTTGTTGTCATTGGGCTGTTGTGGTTTGAACCTCTTAAAAATTAAATTTCCTTTTGCGATTATCCAAACACTTTCACTGAAACCACACACATACAGACAAACATACACATGTTCATACAAATCGACACAAAAAACGTGCACACACATCTTTCTCTCTTTGCCAGGAACTTAGACATTTATTGACCTTTGTCTTACAACAGTTACACTGACGACAGTCGGTAACCAACCAAGCACTGGAACATCTTAACCACTTCAAAAACACTAGAACCTATCATATATATGTATGTATGTGTGTAGATGTGTGAGGTTGGCCAACTAACAATTATGTTACCTGTAAACAAGCCTTCTCACTTATACTGGTCCTCTTGTTGTTATCATACCCAACCAACCAGCCAGCCAGCTAGCTAGTGTGCCATCCAACAGCATCACCATCAACGTCATCTTCAGCCATACAAGTCCGTGTAGGGCGTTTGTTCTTTGGCTTTATTGTCGGCTCTTTGGGTGGCCTTTTTATGTGTGAACCGAGAATCCAAACAGAAAAAAGGACATCTTGGTGACTATGCCCGCCTTTGTCACTTTTCATCCAGATGATAGTAAATATTTTGCTGTTGTTGTTGTTGTCATAGTTGTTGCTGGTGTTGTTGTGCATGTTCAATGCTTTTGTTTTAGAGGATGTTTTTGTTCTTGCCGTTTTGTAGATTAAATGATGCTTATCTGTTTTATTTATGGTTTTATCGTTGCTTGTAGGTGGTAATGATGATAGCCGGGTATGAATGGTATGGTCATGCCATGCTAGACGAACAGGATGTCAGTCAGTGTCGATGTTGAAGGGGCTGCGAGGGTTGGGGGGGTTATAACCTTTTGGCGACCAAGGTACCCGGCTAAGAGAAATAAAATTCAATTTATCTGTATGTCGACAGTTTTAAATTGAATTGTTTAGCATTGCCTTTTAAGTTTAGTTTCCATTTTTTCCTTCTTTCGAAACGAAATCAGTGGTGCGAAAAGGAAATGAAATTAAGCGGAATGGGGAGGAAATCATTTTTACATTAGCAAAAAAGAAAAAAAGACAATGATGCCTAGTTGATTATATTATAAAGTTATTGAAAGACAAATGTATCCATTCCAAAAATTATGATATTTGAAAATACTTTTGGCAAAAATTGATGTAAACATAAATTCATATTTTGCTAAGTCGACATAATTCGAAAATATCCTTAAGTAGGGAAGAAAGGAAAGCAAACATTTATACCCTGACCACAATTGTGTGTGCTACTATTTGGAAGCTGTCCAAGAAATTTGTATTTCTAAGAAGAAATATTCATTTAGAATATACAAATATTTGCATTAAAAATATCTTAAAGAAGAAGAGGATATTCGAATGGGAATAAATGGATGTGTGAATATTTTCCCCCGGCTTATAAAGTAATAAATTAAGCATTAGAAAAATAAATTGATGTAAATTGATTAATATATTTTCAATGGAATTATGAAATTTCAGTTCAGTGTAGATACAAGGGACAATGAGGGCACAAAAGTTTCTGCCATCACCGAGCATTTTAAAAAGGCGTTGGATAGGTTCTAAGATACATAGTCCCTTTTTATTATCAATGGCTGGAGCAAAGTTAATGACATTTTGGTCTGAAAATGTAAATTTGTGCTGAAATGAAAAATATTAAAAAATACTACAAAATGTGACCAATAGTGCATACTTTTAGGCGTCAAAGTGCTACCTAACACTGAAAATATAACATTTATGTTTCAAAAGTAAAAGCAGTAAAAAGTAAAGGTAAAAGCAGTGTAAGGTGACTGTTTCCCTTTAAAATATTGAATTTCAGAGCATACTTATAGGCGTTCCATAAATGTTGCATAGCATGGTTCGTCATTCTATTTGTAACTCATCGAAACAATAACAAAGTATATATATTCTTGATCAGTGTAAAATTCTAAGACGATTTAGCCCTGCCCATCCGTCCGTCTGTCCGTCTGTTTTAATCACGCTACAGTCAAAGCAAATAAAGATATGAAGCTAAAATTTTGCACAGATCTGTCTTTTGTCTGCAGGCAAGTCAAGTTCGATGTTGGGCTATATTGGTCCTCAATATCGTATAACCCCCAAATAACGGTACCCACGATTTTGATGATTGTAGCCAAACTTTTCAATAAAATTGTCTGAAAATCCCCAAAAGGAGTTACTTCTGAGTGATTTATCCCTTGGAAGAGTATTGTCTGTATAGTTCCACGATATCGTATATCCCCCATATATATTCGGTATTTTGAAGATTTTAGCTACATTATTCAATGGAATTGTCCAAAAATCCATATTAGAAGTTCTTCTACCGCCTATGACCAAAAATTGTGTATGCAGGTCTACGTGTTTGTATAGCTCCGATATAACGGAACCTCTTTATACCACATTTTGATAATTTTAGCTACATTATTTATCACATTAAAATATTGGATTTAAGAGCATACTTATAGGCGCTCTCTAAATTGTATTTAATTTAACCGATTTTTATTTTTGGAAATCCTTGGTATAAGTAAGTATTGTCATTGTATTTTACGGCCCAGGTAAAACCACATTAACTTCATTCCATTGCAAAAATAACCTCCGATAGAAAGTAGAGTTCCCATTTTTGTACATTTAAATACCAAACGATTACAGTTTCTTCTGATCACGACATTTCCAATATTGGATATCAACAAATGTTTCCTTACGATTTTTGGAGCCTTTAACCATCTTTGCAAAATCTTTCTAGTATAGCTAAACTATTTGGTGCCTGCAGTATTTTTCAGGTACATTTTCACAACGACTTGATTGTAATTTGCCAATCGCCTTGCAAAATATTCAATTTCGTCCTAGCTTTATATATTAGTCCTTTATAGTGGGTCCAGTTTTTTTTGCTCATTTTTCAATCCCAGCACTTTTACGCTCACAGCATTAGCTATATATTTAACAATACTATATATACTATAAATATACTATATGATGGTATAATTAAAACTAGAGTTGAGCCAATTGAGTTCAATCGAACGGACCAGTTCCTCAACTAGTTTCATGGATTCCGGTCGTTTGTATGAAAACTTTGCGTATGAGTGATATGAAATATAAGAAGTTTATGAAATCACTCATACGATCAGGAACTAGTGTACTGAACTATGAACAAGATCAGGGCTAGCCAAAACACAACCCATGTGAAATTCAACACACCTCGCATACAATTTTAGTATTGTGCATAAAACTCACCATCGATCAGTGAACTCGCCACCAGGACTGTTCATTTGTTTACCAACAACAAATTTGTTTTGTAAACAGTCAGTAGCTTTTCAGCTATCAATGAAGTGGGAAATACGGGCGTTTGATTTTATTATTTTCAATTTTGCATAGAATTAACACACAATGTTTACCGAGAGAGGGAGAGTTACTGTCTCGATGTCCACGTCTGTGAAACATACACAATCAAAGCTTTTGTGTAGATAATGGTTGGCTGGCCCTGAACTAGATTGTCACAACTCTAGTACAAACATTTGTTTCGTTGTTTAAATATTGTGTGGGTGCCTAAAAGTATGCCCTAAAACGCCAAAGATAAGCATTGAAACGGTCACTTTACATATAACTTTAGCATAATGTGTATTCTGGTCTTTACTACGTAGAAACTCTTCACAAAAAAGATATTCGATGATGGGTACCAGCTATAGGTATTTTAAAGATCCTACGGCAACGGGTTATTTGAGGGCTTCGCATCGATTAGAAAACTGTCTTTCCAAATCAACAAAGTAAGATGTTGAATTAGCTTCGAAAAATACCTTTTAGAGTGTACATATGGAGAATAAGTATACACTACTTATCACATCAATACATATTTTTTTTTTTTTCAATTATAAACATAAAAATGAGTTGTATGTTTAACAATACTATAGTAAAATTTCGCTCCAGTAATCAGATATATATCAGTCGTAACTCCTCACCCATGAAATTTGTGGTCCCTATATTTTTTTTTTTACTTTTATCATGGGAAAGAATTCCACTACGGTTATACTGATTTTTCAAACCAATTATTTTTTATTTCCAAACAAAGAAAACACATAAACATTGGTAAAGAAAAGTAATACTCGTAATCGCCACATTTCACCCAGAAAAAAGAGCACCTCTACCAACATACCCATACCAACATATAGAAGTACTCTTCTCCCATCAATGGATTATTTTCTTTATCAAATTTATGAGTTCCCCTAAATATTCTTATTTATTGTACTGACAGCGTTTTAATGTTTGCCTTTATTGCAATTTCTGTTTTGGTATTTCCCACATCTCACTTCCACCACTCCCAAAGAAGGAAAATCAGATGTGTGCCATAAAAATGTTAAGCTAAACGCATCCAAATAAAGCAGGCAACAACAAAAATCCCTGTTGATTTTTGCTGAATATTTATACCTTCAAGCAATTCCTAATAATATGCTGTTTGATGGCTGTTGCTTGTTTGGCGGATAAAGGAAAACACATCTAGCCCCGTCCTCCTTCCCCCCTTTCGCTTTCCTCGCCTTCTGGGTCGGTTCACAGTTAACTTGTTGTTACTGTTGGTCTTTTGGGGATTTTAGGCATGTTGTAGTCATTTATTTGTTCGTTGCTTCGTGAATTCTATGTCTGCTAACACCATTACCCCTTTCTATGTGTACCTTGTTTCGCACCATAGGCCCCGCCATTGTTAAGGTGGGATTTTTATTTCTTCCTCCAACCCCTCCCAAACCCTCCTCTCCATCCGCTTTCTATTTAATGATAACATACGATGATAGCCCTGAATAATCTCGTTGCCATTTAGTTCCCATCCATGGGACATGGGGATTACAAAGCTGCACGAAGGCCTTAACAACGAATTGTTGGTGTTTTGTTAGTCTTGATGTGAACGTGTTTTAGCCAGCATAAATGATGTTGCTTTCACTTTTCGCTTTTGTTGTTCGTTTGTTCTTTATCTGTTGTAGCAACGAAATATGTTGAGATTTACA
This sequence comes from Musca domestica, assembly GCF_030504385.1. Classification (NCBI taxonomy): domain Eukaryota; kingdom Metazoa; phylum Arthropoda; class Insecta; order Diptera; family Muscidae; genus Musca; species Musca domestica. The sequence goes on from NW_026712277.1 coordinate 10,394,341, forward strand.
CATCGAATGTGAGGATACTAGTCATGTTAATGGGAGGCATGTCTGTTTTTGTTTTTTTTTTTTTTTTCTTATTAGAGTATGTATTTGTAAGTTTCCTTTTGTCTATAGAGAAGGAATATGAACTGAAGACTATATTCTTAATTGTCGAATTCTTTAACTATTCTTAAATTCTATAAAAGGTCCAAAAAAATTGAAAACTGTATTGAATTTCTTACAGGTGGACTCATGTATAAAAAAAACATATAAAATTAAAATTCTAATGCATATTTTTAGGCACTCTCCACATTTTACTATATATATATAATAAATATATATTATTTTTTATATTCTATGTTGTTAAACGTTCCTTTTAAATACGCAGATATTAGGAAGCTCTTAAAAGGATGCTATAAAAAGCTAAATTTATATGTTAAAAGGTCAATTTATATATGGCTCCATCACGATGTGTAAACTAGGCTATAGAACAATGCGTTTCCAACAAATAATAAATAAAAGTGAAATAAAAATCGACCAGGTCAAATCTGATATCCCTACCATTTGGAGGTCTGTTTATATGAAGGCTGTATCAATATTGGTTTTTTTTTTTTTGAGACAGGTTAATCTACCCACATTTCAAAATTACAGCTGTCTTAGTTGGAATTTGGAAAACCTTAAAAACTCTAAAAGATGTACCTTTGTATGTGGAGTACACTTAAAAGGGGACCGATATTGAATATTTAGTGCGAGGACTTATATTATCCTTAAGATCCAAAAATTTCCAATAATAGCTATCTTGGTTAAAAATTCCGTTCGAAACTCAAAAAATACCAAAAATAAGGAATTCATGTAAGGGACATATGTGGGATATATCAAACCGATATTTTTAGACAAACTCGTGGAAAAATGTGACAAAAATCATCAAAATACAGTATCTAGGGAGGTACAGTTATACATGCGCTATAGCAGAGCTTGAACCCATTATGACCTACAAATACTAATTTTTAGACAAATCCGTAAAAAATGTGGCAAAAATCATAAAAATACCGAGTATCGGAAGGTACCGTTTATGGGGGCTATACGAAAACGTAGACCTATACATATAATGTTCTGCCACCGAAACTAGAACCCATTATCACCGAAAAATACCAAACTTTACACAAATACGTGAAAAAATGCTGCAAAAATTATCAAAATACCGAACATCTGGAGGTACACTTATATGGGGACTATATCCAAACGTTTACTGATATATCTCATTTTCAATACCAACAAGCCTAGACCCAATCAAAATTGTTGTGTCAATTTATGGGGCCTACGATGAATATTTAGGGATGTTACAATCGGAATGACAAAGTTAATATACACACCTTTTTCATAAACAGGATGTACTGATCAATGGACACGGTTAAGTAGACTTAGAATTTTGTGCTGATCACGAATAAATGTACTTTGTGGAGAGCGCATAAAAGTATGCTCTAAAAAAATAAATATAAAAGAGATTATGCCTCTTTACATATGACTCTAGCATGGCGTGTAAACTAGCCCTTAGGAACAAAACATCTAGAAATATCGTATAAGTGATGACAACATGTATACGCCCCCATGGTAGAAGATTACAGGCAGTCGCGTCGACACAGCTGCTGGGACAATGAACTGTCAAACCAATTTTAGTATTGAAATTTTTAAATGAAAAATTATCCAAATTTGTGAAAATTGTTAAAAAGTGGATATCATAAGAACCTCTGATTGGCATAGAACTCATATGGATCGCTCAATAGATGGCGATCATTTGATAGCTTGGTGATCATATAAAAGACCCAAGCCTTAGATCGAAATAGAAAAATATATTTTAAAGATTCGTCATTGACTTTCAACACATTTTATAAAAAACATATCTCCGTTTCGATATCTTTTATAGGCAAAACTATGAAACCCGCTGGAAAAATAAACCTTTTGAGTCCAAAAAATTCGGAGTTGACTAATCCCTTTAACTCCGTGCAAGCCCTTGTACCAAACTTATCCTATTATTAAATTATTTCATCATTTATTATGAGTCTATTTTTTCAGAGAGAGAGAGAGAGAGGGGGAGAGGGAAGAAATTCAAAATCACACCATCCTACCTTCAATAGTTATTTTTTCCTCAATTAAACTCCTACTCATGTATCGTTCGTATGTTATGATGGCTAAATACACATAACGACAGCAACTATACCCCATGATTTTTTTCAAAATTAAAACTCTCTGCCAAAATGGCAGATAGATTATCTAATGCGTGTGTTTCCTTTTTCTAATTTTATTAATTTTAATTTATTTTATGGATTTCTCTTCAGCCGCTTTATTAAAGCTTTAAGAGTTCAAATATTTACTCCACTTTTCCTCTTGACTTTACACACATCTCCCTCACATTATATCTCTTTTTTCCTTCCTACCTCTCCTTCTCTCTCTCTCTCTTTCCCTACTCAATACAACTTTATGATTTATAAAGTCACAGTTTCTTTGCTTACTCAGTTCATTGTTATTGTTGTTGGTGTCGTCGTCGTCGTCGTCGTCGTCGTCGTCGTCGTTTGTTGTTGCTGCCGTTGTGTACTTTCCTCCCATGAGAGAGAAATTTTACTTCATATTTCAGTAATTGAAATGTATCTTGGAGCCATAAATATTGTTGTAACGGAACGAGCAGTAACCTTGACATCAGTGGTGGCCAATACAAAGGCAACAACAGCAACAACAAAGTAGCCCCCATCATGCCGACGACCAAATGTATGGTCATGCTTCGTTTCTTTTGATAGTCGACTTAAATAAGACTTCCTTTTTTTGTTGAACACGAAGAAAACGGAAAAGAAAAACACCAACAACCAAAGAACGAAATAAAAATGGCCCAACTGCTCTCCGCCGACAACCGTTTCTGAGACCTATGCCTACACACATCGTTGCTGCCATGGAGTTGTTCACAGACAGCAGGTTCTGATATAAATATTTGTACGCTCTCACACAAAAAAGTAGACTTTTTGTAGCCCCTCCATGGAAAAAGTGGACGCTTGCCATTTGGCTTCTGATGTCAAGTTGGAAAAAAATACACCAACAACAACAACCACAATAATAATAATATTAAAAACACACCCCACTGTTTGTTTATGGCATTCATTTTGCGGGAAAACATTTACCAAAAGTTTTTGTGTAATACGTACCTCTTGTTGTTGCTTTTGCAGTTTCTTATAAAAATTTCAAATGTTTTCTAAAATACATGAGGTTTTCCAGCCACAAACTAGAATAAAAAAAATATTTTCGATTATAGATTAGATGACCATACACCAACACACAAACAAACACACACAGTCACATGTGCCATTACATTACCCGCCAACCACACTGGTACCTAAACCCTATTTAGCCGTTTCCAAGCCATAAATTTCAGTTCTTGATAGTTTTTTTATAATTTACGTTGTGGCCGTATTTTGGGTATTAGCTTTTATTTTTTTTTTTTCGTTTTTATTGTTGCCTTTGTTGTGTAAAGTTTTTGGTTTTGCTAGAGACATTTAAAAATATGGATTTTAAACGTTGTGTGTGTGTGTGTATTATTTTTAAAGGTATATGTACGTGTGTACATTTTGTGGTAGTGGCCTTAATTAGCTCGTGTGTTTCATTTGTTTTGAAGTATAACTTTCCGATTTACGACACTTCGTTATGAAAATGACAGTTTTTGTAAATTATTATTTTGAAATAAGATAGAAGAATAAAATGTTATGTCAGTTGTAAATGCCACATCAAGATGGATATCTTGGAGGTTTAGTTGTCCAGAGACAGCTTACGCTAGGATTTAGTTATATAAATTTTTGTGGAAGACAAAAATTTTATTATTTTAAAGTTATCACATAAATATAGGATAATCATGATTGTACATATGGAGACTCGTATTTAATATTTTATGAAATAATATTTTAGAAGAAATCTATAACAAATTATGTCACATGTCAATTATCTACAACAAATGCCATAGGACTCACAAAATTTTAGATTCTCGTAAAATAAAGACCCTTACTATGCTGGACGTATTAATCGTATAATATTAAATTCTTTTCTCAGAGAAGTTTCAATTGAATGTCATATTACCAATTTGCCATCCGTCGATGTCCATATTTATTTTGAATAAATATCAAGACAAGTTACGGATTGAAGGCCTCAAATTTAAAAGTAATATGTTCGATACGATTTCCAACGAGAAGGACCAAATAAAAAGAGTAAGTAAGTACACCTCTCATAGAAAATGTAGTTGAGAAATATTTTTTCTGACGCTCTTTATCATAAGTACCTAACATAGCAGATACTTAAAGTAAAGAGAAGGAACGTTTTCCATAATCTTTATAATTAGATTAAAATATATTCTCTAAAAATTATATTTTTCTCCTCCAATCCGACCATTCAAACTTCTACGAACCCAGACACAATATTTATTGCCGGAATAGTAAGAATTTATTATCCGAAGTGACCACCTTTTCATTTGAAGTAAGATTAAATAAAATTCAAGATCTTGGTCGCTCTCCATGGATTTATCTAGAGCTAGAGCCGAAAATCGAGCTGACTATTCTCTACTCAGACCTGTTCGTAATACTATCGGCTCAGAAGCAATTGGGTAGATTTCTGTTGACTCAGAATCGTTTTGTAATAAAACGGGTTGTTTGCTCGCAGTTGTGGACGCTGGCAAAACACATGGAGCTACCTGAGAGCTTGCTTAAACCTTAGACTTAGCTATGTGCTTAGAATGTGTAAAGCGCAGCAAGCTTCCTAAGATCGCGATGTATGATAAAGCAAAGAGCTTTTAAGAACAGGTATTTGGAAGAATGCTAAGAGTAGAGAGCTTACTAAGAACGTGTTATCGATGTAAGACCTGTTGAAATATTAAAGACACAATTGTCCTTATTACAAGGCACCATATGGAAGACCTTGATGGTCTAGAGTTAGAGGTAAAGAGATACAAAAACAGAGCTTCTAGATCAGGTGACAGGTATTTTCAGAAGCTTTCAATTGATACTTACAGGGTGAGATAGAAAACTACAACAAAGTCAAACGCCATAATTTTTACATTTTTTTCTTTTAAATTTTATTAAATGAAAGCAAAACATGCCGGAAATACCATCAAATTTCAGAACAACTTTAGATTTGTTCGAATTGATCATCTTTGACACAAATTATGGCCTTCAAACGGCCAATGAAACCGTCACATGCTGCCCGAATGTTGCTCTGCGGTATTTTAGTCCATTCCCGGCGAAGCGCTTGCTTGAGGTGATCGACAATTTGGTATTTGTTAATGCCAACCTTGCTTACCAAAATACTCCAGACACAATAGTCCAACGGATTTGTATCCGTAGATTTTGGTGACCATTGTGTGCTGGAAATAAAGCGAGGAACCTCATTTTGTAACTATTCTTGGGTGGCGCGTGCTGAGTGCGATGGTGCTGAGTCCTGTTGGCATGTCTAAGGTCTGCGCTCAAAATGTTTGCATGCCCAAGGCTTTAATACACCCTCCAGAATATTTTCGCGATAATATTCGGCATTTATTCCGATGCCACTGTCGATTAATACGAACAGAGAGCGACCATCATATGTTATGGCGGGCCACACTATCACCATGGCCGACGCTTGAGTTTTGTTGGCCAACCGAAGGTGCACATTTTCAGATGACCTCTTTGGCAAGTAAACACGAGTGGATCATTTTGTTTGTTTACAAACTGCTGGACAACGAATGTTTTCTCATGGCAGAAAACCAAATTCGGCAGTTTACCACTTTCGGCCAAGCGAAGCAACTCTTTAGCTCTTTTGAGTCTATTTTTCTTTCTGGTTTTGTTGCGGTGGAAGTCCTTTGCCGAATGGAATATTGCGATATTTTGAGCTCAGGAGCCATTTTTCGGCCACTGCGACGCGGGTTACGATCAAGTCGCTTCTTTACTCTTCCAACCATTTCTGCTGATGTTGCTGTTGTCTTCCGTCCGCTTTATTGACGCCGGGATTTAATATTTAATCAACTTTTTCCAAGCACTTATTCAGTTTTCTTCCCATAAACGTTCTCCAAAATTTCAAAACATAAAACCTTTCCAGCATCCGTGATACCACTCTAAAGAATATTACTCCCTCAATGTATTTTCCAAAAAAAAAAACTCAAATTATGTGTAAAATGTACAATCAACTGCAAATTGTATTCAACCCAAAGCCTTTCCTATCCTTTTTTCTTTTTTTTTTTTTTTTTGCCTTTTCAAATCAAATTTACTAACTCGCATTTGCCATTTGGCAGTTAATTGAAATGGCAACAATTTGTAAAACTATCGTAAAATTAAATACACCTTTGACCATACGTGTTGCAATTTAAATATAAAATGAACGCACTTACCCAGTTCCCAGTTCGAATGGCTTGAGTTCCGTTTCCTTCTCAACTGGAGGAGACAAACTTACGTGTTTGTTGGGCATACCAACAAGAAAAACAAAACGAGAAAAAGAAACAAAACTAAAAACGGCCCCACTTTAAAAAGTCCTAAGGAGACAGCCAACAGAATTCCTGCGAAGTGCTTTTAAAGGGCCTAAGCAACCACAGAACTTGGTTGGGTGTTTGGTTTATTGCGTTAGTTGAGTGAGTTTTGGAAAGGAGGTTGAACGTGCCCACCACAACAACTTACACCATGAAGTTGCTGAGACGCCCCTAGAACAAGCTTCTGTTTTCTTTTCAGTTTTCTAAAACAAACATGTGACAAAAGGACATTTGTGCCACCAACTAATCTTGGTACGTGCGTTTTCCACAACAACTGACATTACAGGGCGTATTAGCCCAGTTCAAAAAAATAGAAAAACAAAACAAAAAGAAACGGCTGTGTTGTCCAAAATAATTGCCTTTAAACACAGAGTTTTTCTTTTGTGGAGCATGAACACAAACGCGTGTTCTTTTTTTTTGTGAAATGTGGCCATAAAATTTATTGTGTTTCAGATTTTTGTTGCATAAAATTTCAATTATTCTGCTTGGCTTTTGTTAATATGCATGATGGGCTTATCATGCCAATCTTTGTCTTATTGTAATGTAAATGCGAATATTGTTGGGACATTGTTTTGTGGCAAGGAGTATCCATTTCTATATATACGTGTATGTGTGTGTTAATGTCTCTGTTTTGTGTGAGTGTGTGACATAAAAATGCTTTGCTTTGGAATTGTATAAAGTAGATAAAACGTTGTCGCACATCCGCCCCATATCTGTGTGTAGAATTTATAGGCAGAGGGATAACACACAGGATGATAGCAGCCACTAAACTGGGTTCCTTCCTTTGATGGCTTACATTCATTGTGTAATAGTTTTTTTTATCTCCCAACACAATATCTCCACCAGCCATTGTTGAAAGCAAGGAGGAAGAAAGAAAAACGCTGCTGATTATTCCGGATTTAGTTTCCAGTTACTTACCAAGGATAACAATGATTTGAAATCCCTGCTAAGTAGGTCAAATGGGAGAAAGCTATTAATTCTACAGCAGTTAAAGATCTTTTGCTTCAAAACTAAACGTTCTGTATGGTTTTTCTTTTTCTACTTTTTGCTAAATGATTGATTTTCTTTTGGTTTTTCATGGTTTTTCTTTCTAATTTTATGCAAGCTTCACAATTCACAAGCGGAAGTTTTATGAAACATCCGTTTCCGCTGAGATAAACTATTGTTAACTATTGTGTGGCAACATGTTTTTTTTTGCTCTCTTCAATACTCATTCACTCAGCACGTTTTTGTGTCATTTACAACATATACACGCACAAAATTGTCTCTACAACAATGACTCATTACTCACATCACATTGTCCACAAAGGCAATTACAAAAAAACAACAACAGCCTCTGTTACATAGCTCTCTGTAGGCCCAGCCACAGTAACAAATAGTAATGACAACCAACAATAAGAACAACAAAACAATCAAACAAACAACTCATTTGCACACACACACACGCACGCACACATTGCTCCCCTGCTTTATTTCCTTGTCACACAGTCAGACTGCTGTGATTCACAAAATGCTTTGGTCGGCATCGCAATTTTTTCTCCTCATACTCTCACACTCTTTGGCTCTCCTATTTAGTGTGTGAATGTGAATTTGTGTGCGAGTGAAAGCCTAATTACAGTTTGTCATGTTAAGTGTAAATGAGTTGTCGTCGTCGTCGTCATCGTCGTCGTTGTATTGTTGGCAAATATGTTTTATCTCATCTCTGAGGGTAGTTTCTCACCCTTTTCTGTCCGTTTCAATGACTCTTCTCTCTATTATTGGTTGGTGTTTTATACTCTACACCCATACGTCCCTGAACAAAACCACGTTGATAGGTGTTGTATGCCATGTCAGACAGATGTGTGTGTGTGTGAGTGAAAGTGCCCATCTGCTTGTTCTGGGGTATTGAAAATTTGTCAGAATTGTCATCGTTTTGAGCGAACAATGACAGTTAGCAAAATTACCATTTAATGGAGACAATTGATAGAATTGAAAGAGAATAGCTCTACACTGGAAGGCAAGTTGGGTAATAAATTTATAGGATTTGATTGCAGGGGGTTCAAGTATGGAATATATATGTCTTCTGGCATGGGTTAATTAACAAAGGATTTGGTTAGGAATTGGGGTCTGGGCCAAGGGAGTGAAGAATGAAGTTATGGTTTAACAAAGGGAAAAAATTAAATTACTTTAAAAGACTGACAAAAATTACATTCAAAATTTCATTAATGGACACAAGCAATAGGTAATACCAAAATGTGGATTCATATTAGTCATTTTACAAAGTGACTTTCTGGATGCTCAGAACTCTATTCTGTAGCAAATAAGAACTTCAAAAAGGACAAAAAGGTCATTGTAGAAATTGATTCATAAGGACAAAATGGTTTTCCTTCCTTATCTAAAAATGTAAACCAATAGCCACAATGACAGAGATGATAAGTATAATACCAAAACAGAGTCGTGATATACCCTATTTTTTATTGAAAAATGTATAAGAGTCTACAAATTCTTCTTTGCTTCTAAGCTCTTCTGACGATAAATAATCTCCTTCCGACCATTCAATCCGTCAAAAATCTGTAATTTCATTCTCTGAATGCTGTATCAGAGGTCAAGTTTAAAACATTTACAGATAAAACTTACAACAATCACATGCAACTTAAGTCTGTCATATATCCTGGTCTCAAAGAGAGAGAAAGAAATGAAAGCTTGGATTCTGTAATCTTTGATAATTCTGTTATGTTCGATAAAAAATGTTATTCTTCAGATATTGAAATTCAGCCAAAACTTTGATGTCCCTCCAGTCGTATGAATATTGGCAACACTCATACGTCCAATGGGAATTTAAAATATTTAATAGAATTTAACTTTAGACCGCAATATCTATGCTGAAAATATCACTTTAAAAAACGGTGCTCTCCCTTTCTTTCCCATCTAACTCTCAAATAAAGTTCATGTTGTTCTTTGCTTCATAATCATTCTTGTCATTCGTTGTGTGCCATAATTCACCATTAGTTTCTGGATACTTTTAAAAACCCCTAATTTCTACGATTAACAACTCCTGCAGAGAGCTTCACTGAGCCATTCATCTGCTATTCATGAGTCGATTCGTTTCCAATATTATGGCAATGGCCAGAACTCAGCTTAGCTTAATAAAGAAATACGAAAGTCTATCAGGTCGTATGAGTAATGACAACACTAATACGTCCCTATGAACTTAAGCTATTTATTAAAATTTCAACTGAACGCTATGATGTCCATATAGACTTTTTTACACATTTTTCTCCCCTTCCTCTCCTCTAAATTTTCAGAAGTATCAAAATACGATTTTTTAGAGATTTTTGTACACACTTTTCTCTCCTTACTGCCCACTAAATCTTAAAAAGTTATCCATAATTAAAATTTTAAATAGATTTTCTTACCTGCTTAATCATAAATCATATCGTTCTCATTTTGTCATAATTCATCATTAGTTGCTGGCTACTTACACAAGCTCGCAGGACTGTGATTAATAATTTCTGACAACCCACAAGAAAAGATTAAAATAAAAAATATTATTATCTTTGGCAAACGTGTCAGGCAAAATCCCTTGTAATTACAAATGTTCATTAGTGAAATATGACACGGCAAAAACGCCATAAAAACGCTCAGCAGAAAATCTCACACGCAGAAAAAAAGGAAAATGCCGCACACACGCACACGTTTCACACACACTTAAATAAGCCTATTTAATTTAATGTTAAGGACATTGAAATATTAGGCTTGGTTAACATATAAATCTAAACACACACAGACGCACACACACAAATCAGCTTTTAAATACTGTAAACATTACAGGGAGTGGTCAGTCAGTCCTTACATTTGTCAGTTCAACGCCCAAAACGACGAAAGGCAGAAGGAAAGAACGAAAGGCCAGTAAATACTTTGTGTGACTTTGCCTTGACAATTTAGACATGTTGAAAACAGATTTCGTGTTAAACTACAAACATGCAATACTCCTCACACACACAGGGGGACATTTAGTCAGAAGCACAAATACACACACACACACAGAACACAAACACATAGATTTCCTTCAAAACAAACAAAACTGTCAGATTTTTATAATGCCTTGCAGATTCCAACCCAACTAAATGGCTAATTTAGTGGTTGCTTTTGCAAATGCCATGAAAATGATGCCCATCAATGGAACAAGGCAAGGATTTGTTGTTGTTTTTGTGCTTCGAGCAGAAGATAAAAGCGAAAAAGAGTAATGAGCCAAATGGGATTCATAAAATGCCATCAAAACATTTAACTGTTTGAGCAATTAGAATGTCATAGTGGCTACTTAATTTTGCTTGCGGTGGCAGAAGACACCAGGGCGTATGAATGGTGGCAACACTCATACGCTCCATGTTCAGAGGAGGCAAGGGGGAGTTGTTTTATATGTGTTTTGATTACTATAAAGGATTATCAGTTGGAAATTGTATGAAATCTAAGGAAAATGTATGAAAATTTTAATTTGGAAAAATCTAAATCAAATGAAATCTAAAAAAAATATCTAAAAATCCAAATTTTAATCTATTCGTGGATTGAGTATAAGTGGTTCCAGATGTAAAACTGCTGTCTTGATTTTGAAAACTTCTTAATGGTATTTTTGCAATGATTTAATCGGGACCCCTGAACCTTTTTTTGACTAGTATTGCCATAAAAGCAAATTTGCTACTGCAATAGCATCTAGATCTTTCATACTCAAATATACTGAGTAAAATCTCTTCTATTTAGAATACTCACATTCTAATCAACCACATTCTAGTAGTTCTAATAATAAACGGATGGATAAATATTCACAACACCAGGCGATGACAGTCATTTCCATATCTATTTCTGGTGGTTGGAACTAATTGAATATCCCAGGCAAGTGTAGCCAATGATAGGCGCTCTCTCCTCGTGGGCCTCGTGTTTACTTAACCGCCGTTGGCAGAATGCAAAAAACTGAAAAAATTGCTTCATTAGTTATTCATATTTTAGCTTTTCCTGCAATTATGCGGCAAAAACTCTATGTGCTGTGCTCTCAACGAGGCAATAAGAAATTTCAATGATGGTTCGTTAGATGGGTTAGATGGCAGACACAGTGGGTGAATATATGAAAAAAAAATGCAAACTGAGAAGTCTAAAAGAAAAAATATGTTCTCTCTTATCAAAGAATTAAAATGAATGGAAATTTTAAAAATTAAAAAAAATGGAAGGAATGAAATTTGGGCAATTGACCATTTCCATCCACTGTCCCATGCCATATTATCGTGTTTTTTTTTCTCCTCTCTCTCTCTCTCCCTTTGTCTCTTTTTTCCTTCGTCCTTTTTCTCTTTTTGTTCTTTGTCACATCTGGCATTTTTGCTTAGTTCTAAATTTGTGCAATCATTTGCATTTATTGAATGTGCAAATGCTGTTAATAAAGGAACATGGGTTTACCCTTGTTTAGGCTTCATGTCGCCATTTAATAGCCACCAATGGCGTTTGTTTTTTTACAGAAAATTTCGGTTATTAAATCTAACGAACTGTAAAGCAAGGCAAATTGAAAGAACAACTTGTCATAATAGGCGGATTTTGGATTCAAAAATTACTATGCGGATTTTCAGTTGAAAAATAACAAACTAACTGCAGTGCAATTGAAGTAATGCAGAAATGGACAATTGTTGACGCATTTCAAAAGGCTGATTTGAGTTGTCCTGTGAGGAGGTTTTTTAATTGACTTAAAAACATTTAAAAATAAATATGGTGTATAGGAAAAGGATGTTTAAGCAATCATTAGGATAGTACATTTTCAAAACTTGCAGCAATTTGGATATCAAGAGAATGCGAGAGGCTATTTTAAAGAGTTTCTGGGATTTAGAGAAAATACTATTTATGACTCATACAAGTTGTGACCAGAGAGCATAGCTTTGTGGTAAAGAATGGTTATTTCCTACGAATGTTTTTTCAAAAAAAAATTACCCGATAATAAGAATTATTTTACCGAACGTATACTATAGGCTGGTCGGGGAGTCACACATTTATATCCTTTCAGTTTATTTACTCTCTATCTACATTGTTTTTCAATGGTGTTAATTGTGCTGAGAGAGAGTCTGCCTCGGTCTATATAAACATTGTCGAGGAGTCACACATTTATATCCTTTCAATTTCTTTACTCTCAAATTGTAATGGTGTTGATTGTGTGGAGAGTGAGAGAGAGAACTTCCTTTTCTAGGAGCCTGCATTTGCCTCCCTCGATCTACTATAAACCTTTAAAAGTTATTGAGAATCAGGACAATTTTTTTATATCTCTATTACTCATACCCATACTCTCGCGTTTACTGTTCTCTTTGTGCGTTCTTCTATACCTTTTAAAATTTTTTAAGGTTCTCTCAGACAAAATTTACAAATGTTTTATATTTAGTGTTAAAAAAAAACCGTCTAAAGGTCTTCTAAAAATTTATATAATATTTCACCTTTTTAACCCACGCTCCATCATTCCGCCCTAAAAATCTTATCACACCCCATCAATCCTTTTTGTGGAATTTAGATATTTGATCGCTTTAAACTTGTTTTAAACCTTCCGGAAATATTAAACTCACCTTTCTTAACGTTATCAAGCTCAATCCATCCTTTTCAAAATCCTTCAAATCTACCAATCCTTTTTAATAATCGTGAAAAACCCACACTTTTCAAAAACCTAGGATCCTGTTTCAAAATCTCTAGAATCCAAGCTTCTCAAACTCCACCGATACTATTTAGAATCTTAGAAACACTACGCTTCTCCATCAATAAAAAAAAGCGCTTTAAGAATCTTTCACAATCCACTCGTCCTAACCCTAATCGATTCACAGATCTTTTTAATGTCTGTGAAAACCCACATTTTTCGAAAACCCATCGATGCTCCTTTATGAGCCTCATGAAATAGAAAATTCCACGTATCCCAAACACCATCGACCCTCTTTAGTTTGTTTAAAAATCAATGTTAAAAATCAATGTTACAGGAGCTATTAAAGCTTTCCTAAAATAAATTAAACTCCGAGTCCATTAGCCTCCATGAGAACTATCAGCAACCTTCCATCTTTTGCAATTATTGACCGTAATAAATTTTCCTTGGAGTCATTGTTTTTAAAAACACTTTATAATTTAAAAAAAATACTGTCTAAAAAATTAAATAAATATTTTCCAATAAAATTACCAATATTTGAAAACCAATGGCTTTTAAAAATAACTTTGGCATTTTTTCTGATAACGAGGACGATGATGTCAAATATAATGCAAGCGTATTTAGTATCACATTGCAAAAAATTCCGAACGATAACCTAATATAAATACATTTAGCAAACCCCCATCCAGTTTTTTCCTTCAACCCTGGTGTTGGTTCACATCTGTTGTCGTGGCGAGCAAAATAAAAATGGCAAAAACAAAACTGGATACATTTAAAACCCCGCTCATATGCATACAAGACATAAATCAATCAATCATTTTCACTTTATCCCCTGTCACATGCACTACCCCATCTCAGTTATGGTACATCTTCTCACTCACACACACACAGACACTGGCATGAACACCCTACTTTGTTTTCACAAACAAGAGAAAGTTAAACTTGTTTTCTATTCATATTTATACGATTTGTCAAACACATACAAACAAATACATAAACACGCGTATATGTACGTGCACATAAGAAACATGTTCCTACTATTTACACACTTAAGTGTCATATCATTTACAATGGCTGACTTTTCAAATGTCAGACTCACACACACACGTAGGCATTTTAAATGGCTTGATGCCACACACACATACACACTCACTCGCTCACACTCAATATCACACTCTGTTTTGGTCTTTCTTTTTCTCATTCCCAGCTGTTGTTGTTGTCTCTGTTACCTTCTCATATTCCTTTGACATGCATTGCTAATTTTTTTTAACAAGTATTGACAGGCAAAACATTCCGGATCATATTCCGTGTTTTTTTTTTGTTTTCTCCATTTACTCGTGTTGTGTACCCAACACACAAAGAAGTGTGAATGTGTGTGTGTGAGTGCGAAACCCGGGCGAGTAAATGGATAAAATATGTATGAATGTGTGGTTATAAATGCATTAACATATAAATGAATGCGACAAATTATAATTGATATACTTTTTTAAATAGACATTTCACACACGCATGCACACTCATTCGCACACACACACACACATGCTCGGGCAAATGTCAAAAGGAAGATTTCATATTTTTTAACACACACACGTATGAATACAACAGAATTAATTAAGGAATAATATTTTGAAAAAAAAAAAAAAAAAACAACTACTGTAACGTGGCAAGTAGTGTTGTTAATGTGTGTATTATTCACTTGTTAGTGTTATTGTTGTTTGCTTTCATTACTAATTATAGCTAGCGGTTAGTAAACAATCAATTATTATAAATATGATTTTTTTGTAAATGCATTAAAATAATGTATTCCATGATATTTTGTTGCAGGTGCAAATCGTGTGATAAAAAACCATTGCCTATGTTAGGGAGTTTTCCATTAATGCTGATTAAATTTAATGGAAAACTTAATTTAATTAAAACTTAATAAGAAAATAATTTATTCATACCACAAATTTGTAATTAATAATTAATTTTCTTAAGGGATTTTTTTCATAATGTCATTTCATAATAAATATTTATTTATTTAATTTTTATTCCCTTAGCCTTATGGCCGTATATCATTTGATACGGTCAAAACGTGCCTCATCGAAATAATGGTTTTAGACCCTAGTTCTCTTTGGACCAAATCCGTTTCAGGACATTTGGAGCCGATCTAGCGATGTCTGTTCATCTGTCTGTCTCTCTGGCTGATGGGTACGATAACTCTCGAAGGGAGATTTTGTCCAAACTTGATACATCATAATATTATTATCAAACTTAGATCCAGTTCGAGGATGGACAATATCGGTGCCCTCCTTCTGATATCTCCCCACAAAAGGTCGACATTTTCAAAAAAAAAAAAAAATACTTTACTGCACTGAAAGAAAAATTATAATCCGAGATTGTTCCAACTTTGTAAATCCTGATATTTGCATCAGTGCTACATCAGGTGAGGAAATGGACAATATTGGTCCACTCCATCAAGTACCGCCCCCACAAAAAGTCAATATTTTGAAAAAAAATTATAGCTCTTATGAAATGTGATGTAAGAGTCCGATTGTCTTAAATTACACACATCACAATATGTTTATTAACCCAAGCTCTGGTGTGAAGATGGAATATATCCGTCTTCTCCTTCTGGTACCTCCCCCACAAAGCGTCAAATTTTGAATATTCATGAAGATCATAAAACGCGAAATTAACATCCGATTCCATTCAACATTGGTGCATCTTAACATTTCCATCAACACAAGGTCTGTTATAAAGATGGTAAAGATCGGACAACTTCTTCTGGTACCTTCCACACACAGGGTTCATAATTTTAAAAAACAAAACGCTCAAAGAAAGCGGACAAAGCATCCAAGTCTCTTCAAATTTCGCACATACAAACATTTTTGCTAACACAAGATCTGTTGTGAAGTTGATATATATCTGCGAACCCCATTCTGGTACCTCACCCTCAAAGGGTCAAAATTCTGAATGTCCATTAAGGTCATAAAAACGCGAAATTAACATCCGATTCCATTCAGATTTGGTGCATCTCAATATTTTCATCAACACAAGCTCTGCTAAAAAGACCGGACCACTTCTTCTGGTACCTCCCCCACAAAGAGTCAAAATTTTGAATAACCAAATGGATTAAAACGTGGAATTAGCATCCAACTCTCTTCAAATTTCACTTCTGCCATAGTTTTTTCTAACACAAGGTCTGCTGTGAAAATGGGATATATCGGCGCACTCCTTCTGGCACTTCCCCTACAAAGGGTTAAAATTTTTGAAAAAAAAAAACAATTTTTTGAAATGATTATCCAACTCTCTTCAAATTTCACACATCCAAACATTTTTCTAGCGCAAAATCTGTTGTGAGGATGATAAATATATGCCAACTCCTTCTGGTACTTCACACACAAAGAGTTACAATTTCCAATACTTATATAATAAATAACTTGCGAAACAAGTAGGCGATTCTTTACGACTTGCTATATCTAAATATTTCTCTTAGCCAGAAATCTGATATGAATAAGAAATTTATCGGAATTTATGATTTCGTATAAAATTGGATATAACTGTTCGATTTCCTTTAAATTATGCACATTTCTATTTGAAGAAGTGGAATATTTCGGTCGGCTATATCTGGTACCTCACGCATATTTCCACATTTTTGAAAAATTTGCATATATCTCATATAAAGGATGGGGAAATCCTAATATGGCACATTGTAATATTTATATCGGACTTAGATCAGATACGAATTAGACAATATTGGCCAACTGCTTCGAAACCTCCCCCATAAAGGGTCAACAGTTAGAATATTCATAACTCAAGGCTGGGGGTATCCATATGTCGACAAAACCAACTGATACTATTTAACTTGTTTATATTGATAAAAAAAATTACCTCCAAACCTGCCCAAAGCATTAAGACTCTTAATTGCAAATAAACATATTTTTTGTAATTAAACAAATGACCCTTTTTAAGTATTTATGTCATAAAAGATGTCGTTTCAAGTCATTAACCATTTGGTTGTAAACATCACATAAATGTTATAACGGTACTTATTTTTATTAAGAGGGTAGTGACATCAACTCCACATTAAAAGGCTTTTATTAAAAACATTAGGATTCTTGTCAATGATTTGTAAACAAAACAAATACTTTTTACATAAATTCAATTTTTTATTTATTTATTTTACTTTCTTCCTTCTTCAAATCATTTTTATGTTCATTACTTAAATTAATTTTATTTCTCTACTCGTCGATACATAAAGCTATTGCAATTGTCCTTGTATTTTACAAATACCATTGGACAGTGGAAAAATGCATTTGAAATGAAATTCCTATCAGATGCATAACTAGATGATACACACTTACTAAATACATACATACATACATAAAACTTAATAACATACATACAATAAATAATTTTTTTTCTTCTTGGTGTTTTTTGTTAACCTACAAACTTAAACAAATACTCTGAAGCGTTGATGTGAAATTTGCATTTCTAGGAATGAGATTTAAATGTATGCAATGCGGTTAAAGAACCAAATGGGATAAGTCCACTTTTTCCAAAGAATTATGTTCATATGTTTTAAATGAAAAAGGAGGAAAACAAGACAACAAAATATTACTTCATTTTTAATAAACATACAATAAAGTTATCCCTTTTAGCACTTTAAGCTCACATTGGTTGTTGTTTTTTTGGTTTCGTTGAGATTTGAATGTGAAAATAAAAAATGTAAATTTTAAAAATTCAGGACTACTAGGAATGCATAAATGAAAGTGAAGTGGGGATATGTGTGAAGAGTTGTGTGTATGTGTTTGAATGGAGGTTAACTTCAGCAGTGCTTTGTTGTTTTGTTTGTTTGTCTTCTTCATCTTCTTCTGTTCCATTTTATTATTCGCACAAATGTTGTCACGTTTCTAGATTAGTTTTACTGCCACTGACATTTGGCACTTTATTTCCAACCCATAACGCGGCGGCTCGTCTCGTTCTGCCCCTCGCTGTAGCTGTTGGGGGTGCTCGCGTCGTTGTCGTCGATGATGTTGGCGTTTTGGTAGGTGCAACAACATCTAACAATGTATCATTTTGTTGTATTACCAAATTGTGTTGTTGTTGCAGCTGCTGAAGTTGTTGCTGTTGCTGTAATTCCCATTGCAATGGCAGCAATGTCAATGCAGCTGATGCTCGTCTATAGGCCGATGGAGCCCAGTGGATTACTGCGACCATAGGGCGATTCTCCTTTGGTATCCAAGAAAAATTTGCCACGTAATCTGAGGAGTGGAAGAAGAGAAAAAGGTTAAAGAATACTCGTGGTTTATGAGCTAGAAAGAATGTGGATAAAAAAGATTATAACGGTTCATTTTAAAGACGTGCTGGTCTTTATTATGGGAATGTAAATTGCCCGTACAAAATATCATTAATAGAAAACGTGAATAGTTTTGAAAAAAGATACTCAAAATTTTGAAAAAATCGAAGTATAAGTGTGTTAGATAATCTAATAATTTGTACAACTGACCATTTTGAAACAACAAAATTTGTACAAATTATAAAAGAAATGCTGCTCTCTAACCCAAAAGTCCAATAATTGAGAGCGAGAGAAGAGAGCATATTTGATGTTTGCCTTACAGAGAGTTTATAAATTCTCATTGCAGTGAATTTGCTCAGTATGAACTGAAAATCTGATATTTACTATTTTCAGACAATAATTTAAATACTTTCATTAATTTTCAAATAGTGAACCTTCAGCATAGTATTGTATCAACAATTTATTATTTTTTCGCAATAAAAACTGTTGTTTTGATTTGATATTCTCAACAATTTAAAAGTGTGACGCATACATTTTTTCAAGGACCATCAATTGAAGAAGCGTGGATTTTTTTAAAGAATATGTTTTCAAGGACCATCAGTTGAAGAAATGTGGATTTTTTAAAGAAAAATTTTTTAACGACCATTGTTTGAAGAAACTTGAATTTTTTAAACAATATTTTTTACAGCGACCATCAGTGTATAAAATATTCTTTAAAATATTTTGTAATTTTTTTTTTTTTTGATAACTTTTGGCAATTTTTGTAGGTGAGATAAAAAAATCTCTCAGAAAAAGATACTGAGTACTTTTTCTGCCCTCCACCTTGAAAGGTTTGTAACATCACTCATGATCAGCATAAAATTCTAAGTCGATTAAAAGATGTCCGTCTGCCTGACTGTTCAAGATACAGCCCACATTATTTGACGTAGAGCTTTAAAATTTGGCACAACAATTTGTATTGTGTCTACGATAGTTGGTATTGAAAATGAAATATATCGGCCCACGTTTTGCAATAGCCGCCACATAACGGTACCGCCCGATATTCGGTTTTTTGATGATTTTCGAAACACATGTTTTACGGGCTTGTTTAAAAATTGGTATTTGTAGGTCATAATGGCTTCTAGTTCCAGTGGCGGAACATAGTATATTTTTCCACCAGTTTGTCTAAAAATTGATATTTGTATTCCGTAAGAAGTTCTTGCTCCAGTGGCGGAACATAGTATATACAGGTCCACGTTTTGATATAGCCCTCATATAACGGTACCTCCCGATATTCGGAATTTTGATGATTTTTACCCCATTTTTTCCACGGATTTGACTAAAAATTTATATTTGTAGTTCGTAATGGCTTCCGGTGACGGAACATAGTATGTGTAGGTCTACGTTTTCGTATAGCCCCCACATATTAATACCTCCCGATATTCGGTTTTTTGATGATATTTGGCACAGTTTTTCACGGATTTGTCTAAAAACTGGTATTTGTGATTCATAATGGGTTCTAGCTCCGGCAGTAGAACATTGAAAATTTAGGTCCACGTTTTCCTATATCGCACATTTAAAGATACCCACCGATACTCGGTATTTTGATAATCCTAGTCACATTTACCCACGAAATTGTTCTAAGAAGATTTGGAAGGTGGCAATCCTCGAAGTATAATAATACCTAGGGAGGTTCCCGCTTCCCCATACAACGGCCTCATCCACTTTATGGTTTTTTGAAAAGTTTAACAGCAATATGCATACCGTCGGTCTTACTGGTATATATAGTTTAATGTGAAATATGTTTGAATTCAGATATTTTTAAATAAAAAAGGTTTCTCTACCCAAAAGTGGAGGGTTTTAAAAGTTCGGCCCGATTTTTTGATTTAGATTTTTTATTTTAAATATATCTTTTTTCAGTTACAGGGTGTTTCCGGTAATATTAATTAATTGTAGGAATCAGAAACTGAAAATAAAATTAAAAAAATGTTTCTAAAATAGGAATATGATTTGGCCAAAAGGTACCTCACGGCTTTAAATAGAAGAGCTCTGTAGAATTTTCTTAAGAAAAATGTTTTTTTAAAGACTACTAGGAGTTGTTTTATAAAATAATTATGATTTCAAAGGATCCGATCTTAAAATAATAACAATTGTCATCTGCTAAAAAACTTTTGTCTCTTTCCCTCAAATAAGTCCTTAAAAATATTAAAAAATCCTTTTTTTATTTTTCGCTTCCAAAATAATTTTATCATTAAATTTAAAAAACCCCTTTTCCATTGATGTAAACAATTTGAAACTCATTTACAATTAATTAAATTTAATATGAAAAAACAAATTCCTGCACACTCAATATATTTTCTTTTACCCATCCACTTTATTATAATCATCTCTCACAGAATAACAACAAACAAACATACAAACACAACAACAACAAACATACCTCTTATCAGCTCCCATGCCCATAAACGCCTTGCCGTTGCCACCATCACGACAAGTGCCAAACAATTTCGAAGGCTCACATCTGTTGGCTGGAAATGCCATTGGGTAATGGACAGATTCAATAAAATATTCCCAGGCACGTTGATGGCTACAACCTACTGCAAACACCAGCAATGCCAGCGACAACAACAACAACAACGACAACATGCAAAGAAACAGTAAACAAAACCAAAAACATATACAAGACGACAAAAATATATTATTTTTTTATTCTCTGTTTTGGGAAAATATGCACGACATCGCCATGCTGGAAAGATACTCACTCAAAATGCCCAACCAGCGATTATTGGCAATTTCCTGGCGTGCACAGCCCGGCTGTAGAGCATGGCCACCATTTGGGTAGAAATCAACATGACCCATAGCCTCAGGATTGCCTAAAATGCCACCGTCCGTGTGTATGATATCAACGAATAGGGCATCGTTGGGTCCCAGACGACGATTTGGACTGCCATCCTCGAACAAAGGCAGGGCAGGATCAAGACCTAATTAAATGGGATGGTGGGGTGTGGGGTGGACAGATAACTTCATTACAAAGGCTTCTAATTAAATTCAGGCGTTGATGCACTTACCCGTTATGCGTGGCAATAATATGGACCATTCCTGCAGCTGTTGGCCAATAAATCCCGCCACCTCGGCACCCAAACTGAAACCAATCAAATGGATGTCCTTTACGGGGAAACCTTTTTGCACCAGAAACCTTATAAAGCGGGCCATGTAGCGGGCGGCAATGGGTAAATTGTCCACGGAATTTGTGTACCAAGGCACGGCCGTCAAGGGACTCCAATCGATGAGTATGACATTGTATGTGCCGTTTTTCAGAAAAGCTATTAACCAAAAATACACATACATCCAAATAAATGAAAAACAAATTGCCATAACTTGTTTAGTTTTCCACAAAGGGAAAAAGTGTTGTCTCTTACCATCTTTAATCTCCTGACTGCTCTGCCTTTCGCTTGTGGCCGACTCGGAGAAGCCATGCAAGTAAATGACCAAAGGATGATTGAAATTAAAATTGCTTTTGCGCAAACGTTTATCATCGCTCAGATACAGATTTTGTGCCTTAAATGGATTTTTCCTTAACGAACGAAAAAGAAGAGGAGAAAAACAGAAAGCGGAAATGACAAAGATTAATGAATAACTGATTGGAGTTCATGAAAAATTGTATGTTCTGATGCGTTCATTTTTTAGTTTCAAATGCCTTGAGGAATTTTTGCAAACAGAGTAAATTAAAGAATAGAGTGGCAGAGAAAAATGAAAAAAGTGACAAAAACTGTTTTCTGGAAGGGAAAATATGTAAGAATATATTCTGTATTTAGGTCCTAAATAGGATTCCTACAAGGGAGTTGAGGTTTTGCTGCATTAGGATATAGATATTTTGGCAATATGCGTCTCACGTATAATAGCTACAGGAAATTGATCAAGGCTTTTAATAAATCGCCCACATAAGAAGGTTCCCAATTTTCTAGATTCTGTCTAAATTTCCTATCGATTACTGGCTCTGAGAATTGTAAGCTAGGGTGTGTCCACTAAGTCATCAGAGACCAACTTAAATTTAATATTTATTCCCAGGCCAAACATTTTTAAGCTAAACAAAAGTAAAGTGGCGCCCAATCCCATTCGCTATATTTAAGTTAAACCAGTGAGGAAAGGGAGGTACTATTATATGAGAGCTGTACCAAAACGAGGACCTGCACAAATAATTTTCTGTCATTTTCTATATTATCCATTATGAACTTCAAATACCAAATTTGAAACAATTCCGGTGAAGAATGTTTCTAAAATCATCAAAATGCCGAATATCGGGAGGTACGGTTATATGGGGGCTATACGAAGACGTGGACCTGTACAGACATGTTTCTATCATAGGTTGTAGTATTTATTACGAACTTCAAATACCAAATATGAAGCAATTCCGGAGAATAATGTCGCTAAATTCATCAAAATAACGAATATCGGGAGGTACCGTTATATGGGTGCTATACGAAGACGTAGACCTGCACATACAATTTCCTGTCTTAGGCTGTAGTATCCATTACCAACTTCAAATGCCAAATATGAAAAAATTCTGGTTAATAATGTCGCTATAGTCAGCAAAATACCGAATATCTTGAGGTACCGTTATATGGGGGCTATACCAAAACGTGGATCTAAATGGCCCATTTTCAATACTAAAAGTCCTGCAGACATAATACACATTTGAGTAAATTTTTATCAACCTACTTCATTTCGTTCGGAAGCTAGAGTGATTTCCACAGACGGACAGGCAGTCAGACGGAACAACGTTGACATATAATTTTATTCTGATCAAAAATATATATACTTTGTAAGATCTAAAATTTAAACTTCGAGTTGTTACAAACGGAATGACAAACTAAATATACCCTCCATACTATGATGGAGGGTATAAAAGTAAAGTGGCGCCCAAGCCCATTCGCCATATATAAGTTAGAAAAACGAATTTTTAGATCTCTCTTTTCTACTTCTTCGTTATTTGCCATTGAAAATAATTCCATATAGAATATATTCGACCCTATCTACCTCATCTTATTTACTCCACAATTTTTTATTTTACCTCACTTCCTCTTACCTTGTGTACAGCATAAATTTGACATCATCTCGCTCCTTTATCTGGCAGCAATTCGAACAAAATCCCCTCGGTGTGGGACTATAAAATATTGGTGAACCAGCTGGAATGACAACAAAAAAACCATGAAAATTGTTTACACAATATTAAAGACTTAATTAAATAATGGCATAATTGAGTGGGATAAGTGGCTTTCGGATTTCAAAACACCCTGAACTTGAAAAGAATTCAAAACCGGTTTGCAGAAATGGTCAATAAACTAAAACTTAAGAAAAAAAACCTATCAAAACATTCTAAAAATGACTCATTAGGTTTTGCTGTTGGATGTGGAAGCACACAATAACCATTGGTATTTTAACAACAACAACATTAATAATAGATTTATTCACACATTGTAAAAACGTGATTTTCATATTTCTTTTGTTGAGTATTTTTTCTTGTTTTTTTTTATTTTTTTTTTTTTTTTTTTTTTGTTTGTTTAGAAATTGTTAAGTTAATCGATTACCACACAGAAATAAAGGCTTTGCCCAATGGGGGTAATTATCTGTTTTGTTTTTATCGCCAAATTCGTTGCAATAGTCAATGTTAAACCCTAAGGTTGGGTGGCTGCATTTATTCAAATGTCAAATTCATGCAAATTTGCTGTCGATGTGCCACACGATTCATTCATTCATTCATATTTTCGAGTGATTTGTTTTGTCTTGAAAATCTTTTGTGAAAATAACTGACCTTGACAATGACACTGGGCTACAGCTAATAGATATTTTACCTATTGTTAAATTATGTGAATGAAAAAGATATAATTTTTCAAGATCTAGGCTTTTGGAAATCTTTGGGATAAAAGGAGTCGGTAATGAAGAGGAGATTCCAGTTTGTGATTGTTTGTCTACAATCAAAAAAGTTTTGAATTTTCACTGATCCAAATGTTTTTGCACGATTTTTCAAACCAATAGAACATGCAGCCAATAAGTACGTCATTAACCTCAGCTCATCAACTGGGAGAGTTCATCAAATATTTATTATAACCTCAACAATATGGCTAAAGAGGGTATATATCATTTGATACGGCAAAAACGTGCCTCATCGAAATAACAGTGGTATACCCTAGGTCTCTCTGGACAAAATCCGTTTCAGGACATTTGGAGGCGATATAGCACTCGAAGGGATTATCCGATTTAGTCCAAACTTGCTACATCGTAATATCATTGTCAACTTTAATTCGAGTTCGGAGATGGGCAAAAACAGTCCACTCTTTCTGATATCTCCCCCACAAAGAGTCAAAATTTTGAAAATACATGAAGCTCATAAAACGCGAAATTAACTTCCGATTCCATTCAGACTTGGCAAATCTCAATATTTCCATATACACACGATCTATTATAAAGATAGTAGAGATCGAGCCATTTATTCTGATACCTCCCCCACAAAGGGCTAAAGTTTTGAATAACCAAAACGATTATAAAATCCGAAATAAACATACGGTTCTCTTCATATTTCACACATACCATTATTTCTCTTAACACAAGATCTGCGGTGAAGATGGGATATATCGGTCCACTCTTCCTGGTATGTCCACCACAAAGAGTCAACATTTTGAATATCCATGAAGCTCATAAAACATGAAATTAACATTCGATTCCATTTAGACTTGGCATGGGAGGGATCGGACCATTTCTTTTGCTACCTCCCTTACATAGGGTTTAAAATTTTAAAAAGCACAAAGAAAGCGAAATAAGCATCCAACTCTCTTCAAATTTCACACATCCAAACATTTAAGCTTACGCAAAATCTGTTGTGAAGATGATAGATATCTGCCAACACCTTCTGGTACCTCACCCACAAAGGGTCAAAATTTCCAATACTTATATCTGTCATAACTTCCAGAACAAGTCGGCGATTCTATACAACTTGCTATATCTAAATATTTCTCTTAACCAGAAATCTGATATGAATATGTAATTTGACGGAATTTATGATCTCGTATAAAATTGGACATAAATGTTGGATTTCTTTTAAATGTTGTCTGTATTAGATGAAGTGGAATATTTCGGTCCACTATATCTGGTACCTCACGCATATTTCCACATTTTCCAAAAATTTGCACATATACCATATAAAGTATAGGAAGTAGACGATATAGTTCAAATATGGCACGTTGTAATATTTATTTCAGACTAAGGTCTCATATGAATTGGACAATATTGACCAACTGCTTCGAAAACACCCCCCCCCCCCCAAAAAAAAAAGGGTCAACAGTGTGAATAATCATAACTTAAGGCTGGGGGTATAATTCTGTCGGCGAACCGACTGAGAAACAAACGGTAAATATAACATAAACACATTTTGACATTTCGTCTGATTATAAAAATGTATTGTAACACCTTATATATGTGTCTTCTTAAGACCTTCGATTGTCATCTGTTAAAATTGCTGTAACAGTTATACACAGCCTTAAACTAAAGAAAACCCACACACATTATCTCCTTATTTTCAACTGCCGCTTAAAAAATAAAACTTCCAACTCAGACACTTAAAAATATGTTTAGCACTTGTCCCTATTTTATGTTTAGGTGCTATAATAAAATACAACCGTATCTCATGGTTCGCTAAAATCGTTCACATTTGTAGCACCGTGTAATAATAACTACGTCACACTTTGACCATTACCATAATCCATGGCAAATTTAAGCAGTTTTTTTTGTCATTTCAAATATATTTTATGTCTGTCTGTGTATCTGCTTTTTTTCTCACATTCATTGTTAATGGGCTTGTTAAGACACCACGCTGAGAAGAAAAAAATCATCTTTATTTTTTGTAAAAAAAGGAAACATTTTTAATATGTCTCATGGAGTTTTGTGTGTGTTTTTTTTTCTTTTGCGCCTTCGCCTTCTGTCCGTCCGTCCGTCCATCCATCGCTCACTTCGTTCACACTACTAAATAATGGACTAAAAATGCGGAAATATATTTTTTTAATGTTGTATTTATTCATTTGCCGGTTAATGTGTATTAAATTAACACTTTTATGGTCATGACTGGCCATAATCAGAATGGCGCAAAAAAATGCCATAATAGCCGGGCAAAATATGAAAACTATTGGCCCGGCTACTGATTTGCATGACATCGCAACGTCATAAATGCCAGTGGCGAATTTCAATATGAATGTGAGAGTATCGGATCAGATGATCGTTTATTTGATTACTAATTTATTAGTTCTACAATCAAAAGAAGATCAATGTTGTGATATCAACAACATTTAGAAGTTCATGGCAAAAAAAATGTTGATTTGAATTGAAAATACAATACATTTCGAATAGCAAGGCCTAAAACTTTAGAGTTCAATACAGAGAGAATGGCATTGTGTCACTGATCTACAGAGATCAGACTTTTTATCAGGTTAAGAATGTCAATGTTTTGAATTTCTTTTGTCAATGCAAAGGTAACGAGGTAAGGTATGGAATTTATAGAATAAATAGTGTCATGAGAGAAAAGCGATCTAGATTCACGTTGAAATAACTAATGGAATAAGACACTACAAAAGAGAAATTTTGGTTGTCACATATAATTTAATGCTTATTGGGCGCCAACCAAGATTATTTTATGCCAATTTTTAAATACTTATTTACACTCTACAATAGATAAAATTAAGAAATCATATAGAATAGATATATGAAAATTATTATTTTAATGTTTGCGATTTTGAAATTTGGCTTGATGGTTACTATCTTTGTGCAGAGGAAAGGGGAGTTTTCGCATTATATGACCCTTATAAGTACTTAGTGTGTTATATGGGATTTAGGGTCTTTAGACGTTTTATTACGAATGTTGAACGGTTAGAATTCCGAGTTTAAGTATTATATGTATTTGGCGAAAATTAAAAAAAAAACCCTTGTTGTGGGACTGTCAACTATGAGTAGACCAGATAGGGTGATACCAAAATTTAAAATTTAACTTGAATAGGATTGAAAACCGGTTTGCAGACATGACAACAAACCTAAACTTAATTAAGCAAACAAAACTTTTTAAAAATAAGTCATTGGTTGCTGTTATTTGATATTCGATGAAAATAAGAAAAATGCAAGTCTGTAGTTGGATCTTATTGTGTAAAATATACACACAGCAATTGGTATTGAGCCCTCCAAACAGAGGCCAACTGCTCTTCTGGGAAAAGAGCTACTGCTCTTTTGGAAGAAGAGCTTCTGCTTTTCTGGGAGAATAGGTACTACTCTATTGGGAGAAAACCTTCAGCTCTGCTGGGAGAAGACCTTCTTCTCTTTTGGGAAATGACCTTCAGCTTCGCTGTGAGAAGAAAGTCAACAAGGTGACTCAAATCCCCTCACCGCCCTCCGAACAACTGTCAACTGCTCTCTTGGGAGAAGAGCTACTGCTCTCCGAAAGAAGAGCTACTGCTTTTCTGGGAGAAGGGCTACTGCTCTTCTGGAAGAAGACCTTCACCTCTCCTGGAAGAAGAGATCGATTGAGATGAAATTTTCCAAATAATATTTGTTTGGCCCAACGACGAACCCTACTGAAATTGGTGAGAATCAGTTCAAATTTAGATATCGCTCCCATTAATATATTCCACCGGTTTGGAGTTAATTGTGGACCAAATGGCCAATAACAGTGAAAAGGACCTGAATTTTGGCGCATCAGACCGAATTCAGTCTAGAAGCAATTACATCAAATTTATTGAAAGTCGGTTCAGATATAGCTTTAGCTTCCATATATATGTTTCATCCGATTTTGGGTTTTAAATCCCTCACATTCGTAATATGCATTCGACAAGAATGATTTTGATACCAGATATCTTATAGAGCTCGGAAATACCTTTCCCTAATTTTATCGAAGTCGGCTCAGATTTGGTTGTAGCTCCCATATATATCCCTAATCCGATTTCAGGTTAATTGTGCAAATAATGCCTAATATCAGCCCAAATGGAGTGAATTTCGGGACGTACATTTCCATTTGGTGGGATATGGCTCCGATATATTTTTTAATATAGCAATGTTATTTGGTAAAAAAGATAAAAATATCTCCGTCAAATTTAGTTCCCTCTGAAACCAAATTATAACTCCTCTTAAGGCAAATGTTGGTAGGTGGTATGATTTACTTCAAATAAATTCTTTTGTTACGGAAGCTCTACTTAATATACATAGTGGTGTAGGGTATCATATAGTCGGCTCCGACCGACTTTGGACTTTTCCTTACGGGTTAAATGTAGATTTATAAAAAAAAAACATTTTTCATGTACCGCTCATGGAAATTGAAGTTAGGGGATTAATCCTTTTTCTTTCATTATTGTGTGATTGGCGCCAATTCTATTTGTCCCATAACAGATAAGGTTACGAAAATCGACTTTTATATATTGTTTTTTAATTTCCAATTTAATTTGTGTTAAAGAAATATTTTTCGCAGAAATACCACAGATATCATGGAAGTCTCCCAAAATGAGGTTACATTTTAATCACTGGCTGATTTAATTTTGAATACGTTTATACTTCAAGAAGGACGAAAATCATACTTTATTAAAGATAGATTTCACTTGTGTCATGCCCTGTTTTTCACAATATTACGCCCCTTAGCCATATGTCAAAATATGAGATAAATCCTTTTATTTACCAATTAGTAACGTGAAGATGCTGCACAAAGCTGATGTGGCGGGTATAGGCATTGTTGCTTAATTTTATTTTTAAGTTTTATTCTACTTAAGAAACCAAACTACTTTTCAATATTTTCAAATAATTGTATCACTGACTTTTCATATTTCACAATTTTTATTTTATATATAAGCTATTATATTTGTTTATACACTTATTGATTTATTTTATTTTCTTAACAAATTGTTATCTTTTTTGGGAATGTTTTATTTAACCACTTATTAAAATTGTAACTTATTTGTTAGCAAAATATTTTCGTAAATTTTTTTCAAAAAATACACATAAATTCTTGTCCGAACTCAAAAGAATAACAAAAATTCTCAACAACCAATTCAATACGCGTTTCAAATCAAACTGATTGCTATAAAAACTTGCGAAATGACAAAACAAAACAAATAATCAAAATATAGCAGAGCCAAGCTAGACAACCAGACAGTCAGCCAGTCAGCCAGCGAGCCAAGAGCGCCAACCCCAGCAAACATGCCAGCACCACGTTGTTGACTTAACAATACAGCAACAACAACAATAAATAATACTATAAAATAAACAACCACAATACAAAAACAAAAAAAAATTGTTGCTGGTGTGCAACAAAGAAAACAACATAGAAGACATGTGTCTTCTTAACAAAATATAGAATATTAACATAGGAAGAGGAGAATAATTTGGAGAATAACAGAAGATTTTTTTGTGTGTTTTTGGTTGTAAGGAAAAGCTAGTTCAAAGAATTCATTTAGATGGTGGAAAAAAGTGAACGCTACTAACTCTGTTAACTTGGGCCCGCTAAATGGTGATGTCGAACAAACAGAAAACAAAAGACTTAAGACACGAACATCAATTCTCAGGCAATAGCAAATTATGCGTAACGGACAAAACATACATGAATGGACGGACAAAGTCCATTAGATGGATCGGTCGATGGTAAATAGATGGTGGCCAATAACACACACACACACATACACTTCTTGCAGCAAGAACAAAAATGTTAATTGTTTAATTACCAACAATAAGAGGGTGTTTACCAAATTGTTCTGCTCAATCAAGCGGGAGATAAAATAAAATATACAAGAAGAGCTATTTGTAAAGAAGCGGGCACCAACACTCCTCTGGAAAAAAATTAGCACAACATTGTAAATCAATAGCTGTTATTTTTTAATTATTGAAGACCACAAAAAAACAGAACTCCCACCCATCAGCCGTTAAAGAGCCTTCCCTCATATTTATTAAATTCTTTATCTTCGCATTGCTATTTCGTATTCACCATTGTTGCTGTCAACAATAATTGCTAGTCAATATGTAAATTTCCTACATACATGGCAAAATTTCCTACAATCCGGGTGTCGCGTGCTTCTGTCGCTTTTGAAAATATTTTGAAACAAAAAAAAATGTTAAACCATAAACCATTTAGCCTGTCGTCCATCAGACAAGTGGGGAATAAAATTAACAAATACTATGATATTTTCTTTTATTAAGCTCACGTAGTTCCGTATCGGTT
Organism: Musca domestica; assembly: GCF_030504385.1. NCBI lineage: Eukaryota > Metazoa > Arthropoda > Insecta > Diptera > Muscidae > Musca > Musca domestica. The sequence continues at coordinate 10,424,957 of NW_026712277.1, forward strand.
CGCAGCGTACAACAAGAACAACAACAACAACAACGAATTTATACGTGTTTGTCATAGTTAAATGGATGTGTAAATTTTATTGCTCTCCTTAGAAAATTGTCAGCTATACTAACTACATATTTTTTTTTTAATTAGGATTTTTTTTTCTTTCGAAAACTTGGCATAGCATTGTTTTTTGCCAGCGAATATTTCCGTATCGGTTTTTTTTGTTTTTGTTCTAGTTTTAATCTAGAACATTTTTGGAAACATAGTTAGGAAATTTACTTTAAATTAAGATAAGAATCTGGCCGTTATTTCCTAGTCACAATGATTTGTGAAACAATTGAATGAAAATCGATTAGTTCTCTAAAACAAAATCTTAAGAACAAATCTAAGAATTCAAAGATGACTAATTCAAATTGTGGGAATTTTTTAGAAGCTTTTCGATATTCTGACTGAGAGAAACCCCCATGGAAGAGTTAAAGAAAAAACCTGTTTAAAAAAATAACTTCGAAAAAACAAAACTAGAGAGCAAAGTTCAATGGTGACCTGTCTTGGCCGTTTTTCTGAATGGCTCGTATATGACAGTAGTCTTGATTTAGAGATTTGATAGACATTTTTAAAGGAAATTGGAAATTAATTATCACGGTTTAGCTCTCAATTTATCCAAAATTTGACTTCTCCGAAAAAAGGGGCGAACTTTGAAGCATTATTGTATTTAGCTGGAAAGGAGGATAACACTTCTTAAATGTTTAAATTTGGAGGTATTGTGCTAGAGGGAATTTTAAATATTAAGATGTTAATAGGGGCTTTTTCTTTCTAAAATTTATTGGATATTTCCATTAAATCAGTCAGAAGTCCACGTTTTTTGCATATCCCGATATTATTGGACTGGTTAATTTTGCATTTTTCTAAGTTTGGTCTATACTTTTCCAACTATGTTCGAATTTTTGAAAAATCCATGAACAAATGATTGCAAACGTTTTAAATAAAAAATATGCATTTTGAGACCGCAAAAAACCTCAAACGTCCTTATGAAGCATGTGAGGAAACCTAGCATTTAAATTTATTTTGTATCGATTTCACTTATACTTTCCAATTTATGACATTGAAAATTCAGTTCAATTCTCTATAGGAATACTATTTTATGTTCTGAAGCAGTAAAACATCCCTCTACCTTTTGGTATCTCCCCATGCTTTTTTGAGTTTCAAAAATTAAACTTTTACTTCCCAATGGAACCTAACTTATTTTTATACCCTCAGCCATATGGCTAGAGAAGGGTATGTATCATTTGATACGGTCAAAACGAGCCTAGTCGAAATAACGGTTTTAGACCCTAGGTCTCTTTGGACCTAATCCATGGTGCGCACGATAACTCTTACAGGGAGTATCCGATTTGGTCCAAACTTGGTACATTGTAACATTATTATCAAACTTAGATCGAGTTCAGAGATGGGCAATATCAGTCCACTCCTTCTGGTACCTCCCCCAGAAATTGTCCACATTTTCAAAGAAAATAATTTACTGCACAGAAAGAGAAACGATAATCCCCTTTTTGCTCCAACTTTGCAGATCTTAATATTTCCGTCAGTGCTAGGTCCATCAAGTACCTCCCCACAAAAGGTCAAAATTTTCAAAAATTACAACTCTTATAAAATGTAATGTAAGTGTCCGATTGTCTTCAAATTTCACACATCCCAATATTTTTATTAACCCAAGGTCTGGTGGGAAGATGGAATATATCGGTCCACTCCTTCTGGTACCTCTCCCACAAAGGCTCAAAATTTTGAATATCTATGGAGCTTTTAGAATAGGGAATTAACCTCCGATTCCATTCAGATTCGGCACATCTCAATATTTTCATCAACACAATATTTGTTATAAATATTGTAGAGATCGGACCATTTCTTCTGCTACCTCCCCCACATAGGGTTCACAATTTTGAAAAACAAAACGCTCAAAGAAAGCGCCCATCCAAATATTTTTACTACCGTCTGATACTATTTTACTTGTTTTGTTAAATATCAATTATAATTATTATTTGCGACTGCTGTGATTTCAAAATCAGATTTTATATATTTCTAATTTTAGCACAAAAATATAACGAATTTGAAATTATGAAAATATTACAATACCAAATTCCAAAATTTTCTAAGTCAAATTTTATTGCCTAAACCTTTGTTGTCTAGATGAGAATAAAAAACTGACAGTTGTAGCTCCACCTCAATTTGAAAAGTGCCACAACTATTGTCTAGTCATGTTTACCCAAGATATTCGCACCAACTTCAAGCCGCAAATAAATATTTATTGTGGCGGTTTGATGAGACAAAGGTCATTCCAATGTAACCACACACTTCAGACTAAGGTCTTTGCTGTTAGCACATCAATAGAGTCGATGGCGGCAACGCAATTGAAAACAAAATAAAATTTCAATTTTAATAACATATTTCAAAATCACAATTTAATATGATTAATGAGCTCCAAATAGAAAATAGTTCAATAAAACTATTTTAACGAAGCAAATCCCCTCAAATGCAATAAAAAGTGTTAAATGGCAAAACTTGTTTAAGAATTTTATTTTTCGCACACACAAAACACTCGGTGCGGTTCAGACAATGAAGTAAGTTCAAGTGTGAGCCAAAAGGTTGTTACCCTAAGTGGAGAAGCAAAAAAAAAAAAAAACAAAAACAACGAAACTTCCAGTGTCCGGTTAGCTTTTTATGAGGAACATAATGCACAGACATTGTTTCCACTGCCAATGACCCGAAATTAATGGGAAATCGTAGATGAAGTCATCTGGAATTGTCTTTTTACTGAGAAGTTCTCCAAGGTTGAGTTGTCCAATACATTTTTAACTCAAGACCGGTGAACAATGGTTTTCAACGACCAACCAATATCCTATATCATTTTTCACTTTCAATGCGAAAATTGAATAATGGATTAAAATTAATTAATAATATTATGTTACTACTATGCTACGCACGGCGGTGCGCAATACAGTGGAACCCATTTAGTATTGAAAACATATTTATTTTACCATAAATGTCTTACTTTCAAATTCTGCCTCTCTCTCTCTCTCTCTCTTCGCAGTTCCACAGTGTCGAATAAATTTCTTAAGAGGCGGTGGCCCCAAGATTCCCTAATTAAGCTCCCACTGTAACCCATTGTTGTTGTTGTTTTCCAATAGAGAAATGCCACTAAAATTAAAACAAATTATCTGTCTCGTAATAATTAATCAAAGTAAGCTGTTGGGCGCCAACCTGCCAATCACATTCAGCCTAACCACTAATCATCGGTTGCAAACCACTTTGAAATCGAACAAAAACAACAAAAGAAACACAACGGTAATAATACCTTGACATTGAATTGAATCAACCGGCTTTGATGGAATTAAAACAATTCGTTAAGCCTCAAATAACAACAACAACGACAACACAGAGCATAAAACTAAAAACAAATCGCATTGAACGACGAAGTTATAGCATAAAACCGCTATGTTGTTTTTTTTTTTACAAAATCTCTTTTGTTTATCGCCGTTGCTTATCTTCTTTGGACTTTGAAGCAGAGATCAAATATTTTGAGCATTGAAATTAAAATAGAAGGGGGTGTGCATTTAAATGACCTTGACCAGAATGTCCGAAGGAGTAAAAGTAATGAAATTTGAAATACGTGATCAAAAGACTATTGGGTTAAAATTGATTTAAACTTCGAAAATAAGTAAATATAAGTCGAAACAGCAAACAAAAGAATCAGCAAAGATAATTCTGACAATGCCGAGTTGATTAAAAAATGACTGTAAATTAATGGTAGTTTCGGATGAAGAGACATTTAATTTGTTTTGATTTTTTATCCAAAAAGTTTCAATCAATTCATTCCAATATGGAAGTTTATTATTATTATTATTATTATTATTATTATTATTATTATTATTATTATTATTATTATTATTATTATTATTATTATTATTATTATTATTATTATTATTATTATTATTATTATTATTATTATTATTATTATTATTATTATTATTATTATTATTATTATTATTATATAAACTTTGTTTTTATATAAATTGTTATTTATATAAATTAAACCTGTCGCCTTTGCAAAAACGAAGAATATCAAGTTATCTCATCTTCATATCGACACACTAGAGAAAACATCTTAATCCAAAGCATACTTTTAGGGATGCAGCAATGTTAATGGCTTAAATGTAATAAATGTAGCATTTACTGTTAATCTTAACATCTCTGTTATAAACATTGTATAAAATAAATTAAAAAAATTATTTCGTTACTCTTTTCAGGATAAACTACTTAGCAAACTAGAGGAAAGCGAACCAGATCCACCTACATCCCAGGAAGATGAATGTGTTATTTGCATCAATGCCCGGGCGACCATGCAGACATCACCTTGTGGTCATCGTGTCGTATGTCGGCGATGTTTCGTCAAGACCATTCAGAGTGCGGTGGCACAACGTTTGTTGCCGCTGCGCTGTGTTATTTGTCGGGCCCGTGTCAATCGGCTGACATCATCCAGTGGAACATGGCGTATTCAGGTAGTATTAGACTACATTCAATAAATAACAGTTTATAATGGAAAAATGGTTTTTTGTTTAGGAATCAGCCAGCAGCTATTCCATGGGTGGCAAAAGCTGGGCTTCCGTCGGTGTGTCCGCCGACGGTGTAGCCCCCTCGGCCAGTTCGTATTCCATGAATGATGCCCACAGCGGTCATCACAGTTTCCATTTGCATCCCTCACGCTTTCCCCGTAGCCCAAATGGTCGTGTCTCCCAATCGGATAGCCTGTATTCGATGAGTTCGACCGGTTCGTCGTCGGCAGCTTCTGTATTCTCGAAAACGTCTTCCATTTCAAGTGATTTGTGTTCACCAGCCTCGCCTATATCGCCGACAACTTGCTCGTATAATCAAACATCGATGGTGTTGAACAACCATTTGGCACCGCCCACACCAATCATATCACCCCACTCGCCAACTTCCACATCGGGTTCGGGTACATCCGGAGGTTCACTGTCACCCAAGGATTTGCATGTGCACTCGCATCACAGCGGCTGTCCTAGTGGTTGCTCTGGAGCCATACCTAGGAAACCTCTAAAATCGTTAAGCAATTCATCTTCCAGTGGTTCGTGTAGCAGCAGTAGCGGCAGCACTTCCTGCAATCAATATGTGGCACCCTCGACACACACCTATCCGGGGAGGAGACACACCAAGGGAAAATTGGTGGAACTGCAAAATCGCCTACCGCCCATCAAGGAATTCCGCAGTCCAGCCAAGGTGCCACATCCATCACCGGTCCACATAAGTAATCCAAGATTTCGGTAGGTTTATGGTCCCGATAATTCCAAGTTGTATTCCTTCATGTTTGTTTTCCAAATTCCAGTTATGCTTCCTACACAAAAACCACGCACGACAATGCCAGCAGCAAGGAACCTCCATCGCCACCCAAAAGACCCATGAACATTCACATTAGTGCTTCCCACAATACTTTGGCTCCACCACCCTTGAAAGCCGGTGCTAATGGCAAAATTAGCCCTTTGGCAAGCAAACATCAGCTATCGAAGTCAGCTCACAGCGTTTCAGCTGGCAAAGACAAGAAAACTTCCTCCGCCTACTCGAGCTTGGATAGCACAAAGAACAATAATTCGGCTAAAATTAGCCACAACAACAAAACGGCTGCCTCCACAAATAATATTTCGCTAACGAAATCTTCCTCCGCTTCTACATCCGGTCGTCATAGCCAGTCATCAAATTCAACGACAGGGGCGGCGACAACGACGGCCACGACAACATCTGGATTTTCCACGAGTAAAAGTTTTCCATTGTTCTGCAGCAACAACAACAATAATCACAGTAAGTGGAATTTTTGTTTTCGTGTTTATTCGGTTTGGTGTGTGTGTTCGTGTTTTAATTTTTGTTCGTTTGTAGATTTTTATCCAAAACAAAACGCAAAAGAGTAGCCGGGTTTTATTTTTATTTTATTCGAAAAGGGAAAAAATTATCCACAATAAATAACAGTGAATGGAGAAACGGGGAAACTATGGAGTTTTGGAATAAAATTCTTTTAGAGGACAATATTTAGGTAGTATATGAAAATTATACTTAAGATATATGGTGGAATATTCAAATTGATTGTCGGATTTGATTTTGTAATGACAATCTGTGTAAACATTGCACAACAAATTAAATCTGAAGATCTGTTTTGTTTTAATATAATTTTCTTTATTATTGGATTTTACGTTATTGACGAATAACTTGCCTGTAGTCCAAATTCAGATCATATTTATAAGAAGAATTTCATGCTCGATTTTTGAAGGTATGTTTCTTTGAACTATTTCCCATTCTTGAGTCTATTAAAAGGATTTTATCCTCAAAGTGTTTAACATGGCCCATATTTTGGCCATTTGGTATTAATTTTCTACAATCATCTCGTTATCTACATTTCGAGAGGCACTCAAAAGTTTGCCACCCTCATTTTTTGCTTCCCCTCTCTTCATTACTTTATAGTTTCAAAATAACCTTTTCTAATCGGATTACGGATTAACTGCACATTTTATCTCTTAAATCTCCATTGCAGAAGAAAAGTCAGACAATAAGAAAAATGAATCGGTCGAACGTAGAAAGGAGGAAAAACTTAAATTGAAAGCAGACAAAGAAGCAAGAAAGGTAATTATTTTTTCTTTTCTTGTTCTCAAAGCGCTTAAAATGTCTTTGGATAATCGCTTGATTTTTCGTTTCAATTGCAGGAAGAAAAACGCCTGGCCAAGGAGGAAGAACGCTTGGCAAAACTTATGGCCAAAGAGGAGAAGAAGAAAAGTAAAAAAGAAGCCAAGGAACTGCTGTTAGCACACGATGGCAATTGCAAAAAATAGAGCTAAGATTAAGTAAAGCAATTAGAGAAAAACCAAAAAGAAAAACACGACAAAGATAAATGTAGTAATGAATATGCTTTGCAAAGAAAAAAGAGGAAACCTTATACGTGATATTAAAAGGGAATATGGTGTGTAAATACAGGAGAACTAACAAACAAGCATATATGATGGGGTTTTATGTTCAACATGTGGGATTATTTAAAAAAAAAATGATTTTGAAAGAAAAAATCTGGCATGTTAAAGAGTAATTCATTTTATCTCCAGTTTTAATACAAAATATGGTATTAAAAATGGAAATATGAAGGAAATACCAACACAAAATCAAACATCCTGAAAAATCCCCATAACTTGAAAGTAATATGAGAAAGACGTATTTTATCATTAACTAGAAATATGTTTTAACCAAAATCCCCATTTATTTCTCAAAAAATTTTATAAAAAAAAAATACTAACCTATGTCATATTATTATATAAGCTATTGATAACAACGACTTTTATTCAGTAATATTTTAAATGAATCAATTTTCATTTTTTTTTCTGTTTCATGAAATACAACCATTTTCTTAACAACAATATCATTATTCTCCATTTAGAAATTTCTCTTAATGCCAAAATTCACTAAACATTTTTCAAATTTAGTTTTAATGAATTTGAATTTAATCATGCTATTTTTATGTTAATTCCGTTTCCGTTTCTCTTCCTTACACATTTTATAAGCTTTAGCCAATAGATTTGTTTCTATTTATCTATTCTAGTGTTCTTTATCAGTTATCATTTAAATAATTCACCGGAGGAACGCTTTTTCTTTTGGCAGCACTTTTGTCACAGTGTTTTTTATAATAGATGAAGCACCCTGTTTATCCAAGTATTTATTTTAGACCGTTATTACACCTTACAATTTGTTTTTGGTTAAGGATTTTTAGGAAAGATCCCTAGCTTACTTTAGCTTAAGAATTTTTAATTCAGTATTGTATTGATTTTTTTGATAATACCAAAGCCTACTTATAGGGTCGCCCAGAAGGCGAATTTGGACTATGGTCTTCTCTTGCTGTCAAAACCGAAGAATTATTTAAACGTTATACACGGGTATTTCTGAAAGTAAATAATTTATCATGAATATAATAGGTGTGTCTGGTTACTTTTCCTGCAGGAAAATTTACAGCAACATCTTTCTGAGAGAGGAAGGTAGTTTTATTCTCTTTTCCAAGGAAAATTCGAAAAATAAACAGTAGCTTGCAACTATTCTGCTGATTTGTCAAAACAAACCAATTCGTCCCACATTTAAAGAATTAAAAGAAAGGAAGCACCACTAATTTTAAAAGTTTCATAAATAAAAATTAAATTTGAACGAAAATAAAAATATGAGCAATAAAAGAAAAATAGATTTGATGTGTTCCCCGGAATCCTTTGAATGGCATTTGTCAAAAAATGTTGGAAATATGCATTCATTTTCTTATTACATATTAACCCTTTCAGTGTCAATGAAAATTTTTGTCGAGATAAAAATTTGAAATTCCGTACTAATTTACTAAAATGTGCTCAGAAATTCGAAAACGAAACTAATAGAATATAACTGCAATATTTTTAAATAGCGAACGTGTCTGTTATTAAAAAATATCAAAACTAACGGTTCGTAAGAAAAACAAAAAATGGCAAAGAAAGAGAGTACTTTTAAATGTCAAATATATTTGACAAAAACACTGAAAGGGTTAATATTTACGTTTTTCACATTTTGTAAAGTTGTTCTCCAAAAACAATTAGTCTTGCTAATTCCAAATTGAAAGCACAAAAAGAAATAAACAAATAATTGAAAACATCTGATTAAATGTCTATGAATGAGAAGAAGAAGAGTTGCAAGCGATTGCAAGAAGAAATTTGTCCAGCAAGAATTTGCAAACTCTCACTGCAAGAACTGTCAAAATCTCTCTCCCCTACTGCTCTCTTTTGCAGAACTTTCGGCTTAACAGACGACAATAGTTACAAATTTTAAGGTAACCAGACATAACTATTGTCCAATGAATAATTTTGTAAACATTTTAAAGATATGATTGCATGTCTTGATCTTCTTAATTCTACCATGCTAATTACTATGAATCTCTCCTAAAAACCCCAACCCAAAACCAGCAATGGATCCAATAATGATTTAAGTTATATATTTGTTTCCCTTAAATGCCCCAATTTTAAGGCTCCTATAAATAAACAATGGTTTTGACACTTTTTTGCAATTGACAGGAAAATAAAAACAATAAAAAACTTGTTTTATTTCATGAGTTTTGTTTACATAATAAAAAAATGTTCTAAAAGAAAAACTGTTATAAAGCCAAGTTTTCACAATAACACATCATCAACTCAACAAATATGCACAGACATACACTTTCAAAAACACACTCACACACATAAAGGAGTGCCAAATGGTTTAATTTTCCTAGGTTGAGAAAAAAATAAAAGAAACAAAGACTTTTTGCACAACTCTTGTAGAAGAGAGTTCAGGACAAAAAGTACTTATGTTCAATTATTTATTTATTTTTTTTATTAAAATCCCCCTCTTGTCATTTCATTTTGTATTCATTTTGTTCACAAAACAATTCAGATTTCTGTAATAATGTTCCATTAAGAAAAGGTTGTTTAATATTAAAAAAATTAATACTACTTTAATAAAATAAAATCACAAAAAATTAACCCAGTTAAAAAAAATTTGCTAAAACAGAAAAACTGAAGTTTAGAGAACTTTTAGAATTTGAATAATGTTAATTATTTATATAATAAAACAAATCACATATATAATTATTATAGAATACAAAAGACGTTTTTAAACAAACCAAAAAAGAAATGTCCCTAAAATCGTTTTTTAACCAAGCAAAACAAAACAAAACATGTTTCAATTGTGTTGTTATTGGCAAAAATATATTTTTTATTTAGAATTAAAAAAAACAAACTAACAAATTATTTATTAAATAAATGATATTCTAAAGTAGATTTCATATTTAATCGGGTTTGAAAAACAACAACAAATTAAATTATAGAAAACAACATATATTTAGTAACTCCAAAATGAGAAACATTTACCCATAATTATGAAAAAAAAAAACCAAAACGTTCATCAAGTTCGTAAAACATTTCTCAAATTACGTTATAACCAGAAATGAAAAGCAATGTTTTTTCTAAAAAAAATAACAAGAAAAGAGACACAATTATGGGAAATATGCAAAATACTTACAAGAAAACAAGAGCAACAAATGTTATACATAAAAACATGTATAAAAAGGTAATATGATAAAAGAGAAAATAAAGAAAAACAGCCATGTTATTTAGTTACAAAATATTGTCAATTTTAATGTTAATTTTATTAATTTTGAGAAGCAAGTAAGTATAGGTCTGTCTGGCTACTTTTCCTGCAAGAATTTTCTAGCAACTACTTTCTGAGAGAGTCATGTGGGTTTATTCTCCTTTGTCAGAAAACTATGAAAAGTAAACAGTTTGAATCCTTGTTGCTGATTTGTCAATACAAAACAATTTGACTGACATTAAATGAACACAAAAAAGAAAATGAACTTTGTTCTTAAAAAAACATAACAATTAGGAATTAGGAATAGAATTTCAAAATAAAAACTACCGGATACAGGCAAAAAAAAAAGAGTTGCAAGTGATTGAAATAAGAAATTACAGAAATATGTTGACAGTTCTCTCTTGAATTATTAGGTGTGTCTGGTTACTTTTCCAACTACTCCTTTCTGAGAGAGTAAGGTAGGTTTTATTCTCTTTTGACAAAAAACTATCAACAGTAAAATAGACGGAATCCCTGCAGAAAGTATCAAGCAATCAGCTGATTTGTCAGAACGAAGTAATTTGTGCGCAATAAACAGTAATGAAGCAGAATGAAATTAAAAATGAACCGAAATTAAATTAAAAATGAACCGAAAAAATAAAGCAACCAGCCTTACGATTCCCAAAATAAAGGTGTTTTTAAATTGCTTGCCCAAATATAAATCTCTGGAAGGAAGAAAAGCAAAAATTTACAAAACCTCAATGGAACTGTTAAAATGTCTCTCTCAAATTGTGTTAACAGACGACTTCCAGTGACAATTTGCAACAAACTTTATATGGGAGTCATCCCAACCATTATATGGTGCATACAACTCCTCCACACCGGCGTGTCAGGAACGACCATATAGACCATGTACTATAGAGGGAGGTCCAATGCTATAAGAGAAAACCTTTAGATCAAGAAGCCTATCAGGCAGATCTGAGTGGTATTCACACCGATGCAGTCGCAGATGACATCAGCAATTACAGGATGAATGCCGTCCTCGGAGGCCATTCCCATCTATTGCAGCTGAAGAACATCAGCTGCCTAGACAAACCAGGGTAAATTTGGCGCAATTATGTTCAGGATGGTGCAGTCGTCTCAATTCGTATCGGGCACGAATTGACGAAGACGTGTGATACAGGCCCACACAATACGCTGTACTTCTTTAATTGCACCGCCAAACCTACCTAACTCACTCCAGACGATCTCTGGTTACACCCACTAAAGGTAGCCGAGTTTTTCAAACTAGAGCTCGAACCAGATAAGTAGAATACAAACATCTACATGTACTACTGCTACAACAACAAACTTTACACATGCGAGAATGAAAAGTAAAACCTATTAAAAGCTGAAATTATAGATTCCAGTTAGTCAAATTTAAAAGTGCTTCGCAAAAACCTCAAAAATTTCCAGACAAGTAGGGTGAGAATTACAAAATTATCAATAGATTCTAACTATTGTACGTGGTCATTGGCCATTTTAGAGCAATCTCTGAGTTCTACATCATTAATAAATTCATATTATTCTCCTTATTATACTTTCAAAATCTTTTATTCATTATCACTACACAAACCAAGATTTTGAATTTAAATTTTCAAAATCTTTTATATAGGTAAATTTGGAAGACTTTCTGCCTTGAGAAATGGTAATACGAAATAGCATCCAACTCCATTGGGGAAATCTTGTGAACACCTTAAAAACTAAATGAAACTGAATTGTTTTTAAAAACATAGCTATTAGGGAGCCATTTTAGAATATTATCTCCATCTACTTTCTCCATTCACTTGAAAAAATCTTCCTCAAATGTTCACTTTTCACAATTTAATGCTCCATTACTACCCTTAATACTCCACCTTCATTCCGATGTTTTAGGCATAAGTTTACTGATTTATTAAATTATGTTCGATATAAAAAATAAAACTTAAAATATATATTAATAAAAAATGAATGGCGAAGTTTGCTCATTAAACTCTAAATATCACTTTCAGTTGGCACCATAAGACTTCAAACAAAGTTCCAAATCAGTGGCGTATTTGTGGGGTAAATCACCACCGCAGCCATAACCGCCCAGCTTATGGATGGCAGCATAATCGAAACAGTTGACAGCACCGTCCTTGTTGCAATCCTGGCCGTATTTGAGCATATAGTTTTGGATGGTATTGGCGGCACAGTAGGGATCATTTACACAGTTGGCATAAGCTGAAACAAAAAAAAACCAAGAAAAAATGACGTTAAACATTAAAAAAAATATTTGCACTGTTGCAGAACCTGCAAAAATCGTCAATGGTGCGATTTTATCGATATCGTAAAGGGAAAATAAGTTATCGTAACAAAATCTCTTACATTCTTGCAGTTCTGGAACAGACCAAATATCTGCACTGTTTCAGAACCTGCAAAAATCTACAAATTTGTAATTTATTTTTGCTATCATAAAAGCAAAATCGATTTTCGGAATAGACACTTTACATCCTTGCAGGTTCTATTATCTACTCAACTTACCAGTTTCCGATTCAGCAGGTTCGCCATTAATTGTAAGTTTGCCGCCATCAGCCCAATAGGCCCATGTAATGCGGAACAAACCACAAACACCGCCGGCACAATAGTTCGTTTGATTACAACCAGATGAGGCCTCACAGATGCAGCCCAAACAAATATCTGTCACTGGTTTTTCTAGAAGTGAAAAAAAAACAAACAAATAAACAAAACATTTCAATGTCAATAATCAAGATTGCTGATAGATAATAAAATTATTGTATTTATTAGCTAATAAAACAATTATGCAATTACATGCATTCCATTTCTGAGAATTTCTGTTTGGCTGGCTGACCTATAATCTACGAAAAAAAAAAAATCTCATCCAATTTCACCTTGTTAAAATGTTATCAGCACTTTGGTGACCTAAATTTTATTTGCGTTCGTTTTTTTAATCTTCCCATTTGTCGTCAGTTTTTGATTTGATTTGAATATATTCCGAGAATGTGAATTTCAGGTTCTTTGTTGTTATTGTTGTTTATAAAAACAAAGTCTGGGACAGTGAATGAGTTTAGTATCGCATCATCATCAATAAATTCCAAAATAAATTTCTCAAATCAAATACAACACCTAAAATCCATAAAATTTGATATTTCATTACACATCACTGATGATTTTGATTACTAAATAATTGAAATTAAATTGTAAAACGTAATTTCGCATGGGACCATTAACATTTGTAATTTTGTTGTCACTCGAATTTGTTGTGAATTCTATTTAAATGTAATCCTAGAGGCTTACATTCACAATTCATAATTAATGCATTTTTTTATTGTGGCCAAACACTGTGCAACATGTAAACATTCATTACCGGATTAGATTAACATTCAACTCAGAATTTAATTGTTGGTGTCAATCTAATGAAGACCACATTTTTTTATTATTTTGACACTTACAATTAATCAATTGCCAATATTCATGACTTATCGATGCTATATGCTAACATTTCCTCACTATTGGCCTCATCAGGTTAGAGAGGACACACATCAATTTGAATAAAATTAATTTGAATTGACAATTACTACAACTTCCTGTCAGATTAAACAAAAAATAAAAATAGGAAAGATACTCGTTTTTACAAGATTATATTTTCCCCCATTCTCTTATGTTATTTAGCCTTTTTTTTTGCTATACTAAACTCTACTTAGTTGATAATGAACGCCCCTGAACCTTGAAGTGGAAGAAAAATGATCTTAACTCTCGTCTGCCGGCTGGCCGTTGCTTGCGATGATATGCCTGAGGTAAGAAGTTTCAATGTACAGCAGATATGTTGCTATCTTCAATTTGAATGACAACAGCAACAAGTTTTGCAACTTTTCCAAAACCTGACAACCAACATCCACAGTCATTTAACTGTATTCTGGCTTGGAGGAATAACTAAAACACTTTAGACAATGGCAGGGTGCATAAAGCGGTAAGCACCTTTTTTCAAGAGGCATGCCAAGTGGTGGAACTGCATTTCCAGTGAATTGAGATCGTTTTTACGACGACCTTCAAAGAAGTTCAATGTAATTTGCGTTTTTAAGTATGGAGGAAGGCTTACCAGGCAATTGATTTTAATATCTTATGTTTATTCAAAACGCTATTCTTCTTGGGAAAGACCATTACCATAATTTAGTCGAACAATAACGACACAGATTAGCAAAAAGTAATTCAAAATTTTATAAAAATAATCTTACTAGACATGGCTGATATACCAATAAAAATCAGACTCAGTCTTAATTGCATTTGCCTGGACTTAATTGCATTTGCCTAATATCTCTGAATAACCATGGGCTGGGTTAAAATACTTTAAGCTATCAGAAATTGCTGGCTAAAAATCAAAAATGCTATATTCCAGAATATGGCCTATATAAGGTAGGTCGAAAAGCCCATCTGACAACTCTTCGCTTAACATATTTTGTGACATATCATAAAGGGAAGCCATAGTCGGATTCGAATTTTGCCATCGTTTCCCTTTATAATTTGACATTAATATGCATAGTCATGATGCCAAGCTGTTTATGTACTTGCACCTTAATTTTCCAGTCAAAAGACATAATTGCGATCTGAAATTCAAAGGGAGTCAAATCAAACAACCAAATTTATTGTCAAACTTTTGTCTTCTTGACTGACCTTATGTAGGTCTTGTTCCAAAACTAAAAATAACCACACATTTTTACTACAATAACACATTCTACCTTGATAATATCAAAAAAATAATAAATTAGAACTAAGTTGCGGATTCTGGAACGGAAATAAACTGTATTAAGAATCATTTACACGGATGAAGTTAAATGACCCCCAAATGACATGAATTATTACTCCCTCCCCATTGGAACGGTAATATTTCTTTCAAACTAATGTAATAAATTATTTGCAACTGGAGTGAAAGGGGAGTGACAAATGCTGGCGGCAATTTAAATCATTGAATGATAAATTTCTTTTTTGTTTCGAATTATTTACGGGAAAATTTGTTATCGGAATTTCAAGCAAATAAATAATGATCTGGTTTCTCTTTTTTGGAATACCACAGCAACAAGATATGAATGCAAAATGGATTTTTTGACAAAAACAACAACAAAATTATAAACAAAATCTTAGTCATTTTTGTTCACTTCATACAGGCAACAAACAAAAATTGTTTTCATACAAATTACTTTTCAATTGAAAGAGGCTAATAAGGCTTATGATGACAGACAAAGGTGTGGGTGGACAATAATATTGTACATTTGTTTTTTGTCTCTACATGAGAAAATAATCAGCTTAACAATTATTCAATTATTGTTTTAATGACCTATTTCTTGAAAAAACACAATAATTTATTTTTTATACGTGAGCTAAAACCCCAGGCAACACTCATGTTCAAAAAAAAAAAACATATAAGTGATTTCTAGGTCGGTCATGTTTTTGTTGGAGTTCTTTAACCTTTGTTATTTTCCTACTATCATGTTATGAATTACTAATTATCATATTTCTGGTAAATAAATGTTTCAACAGAAAAGCCAAGATCTTTTTAGAATTTCGTCTAAGTATTTTTAGGTTTTTGGGAAATCCCTTCTATACGGCAATGAAACATAAGCTTGGCGACTGATAGTATCAACGTGAGTTTGGGAATTTTTTTATAACACCATATCCCATTGTAGTTGTTATTTCATGTTGCATGACGTTTGTTCAAACTTAAATTGTTGTTAGATAATTATCTTTCATATATTAGTCTCGAAGCCAATTTAATTCATTAAGAGTTAATTTCCAACGAAACAATATTTAAAAAACTGGTTTTATAATACAAAGCTAATAATATTTGTATACAAAATTGAGAACTTAAAAAATATTTAATAAAAATGCTTTATATTTAAACATAAAGCATATGCTTATAACCAAAGATTGTGTTTTTTCCCTCGTCGTAAAGTACCGAATACATTTATTTTCCCACCAGCAACAATTCATAATTCATAAACAATAAAATTGTACATTGTCTATGTCATCCATTTAATTTCATTCACTATCCACCTAAACGCGTGGAATTTACAATTTTATCGTAAATAAACACACACACACAACTGCCATTGTATTGTTTATATGTACATCCGTTAAGAACACCGGTTAATTCGCACTGAATTGTTAATAAACCAATGGTGCTAATCGTCTAAAGAAATTATTTTGAATAAGAAAAGAAACGGGTTTAGTTTTCATTGTTACTCCCAAACGGAATTTGTTTATTCGTCTTTGATAGACAAAACAAAAAACCCACAAGATATCAAACTGATTTGTCAATATAAAAATAAACCGATTGGATCATAAAAAAGATTAAAATTTAAAAGATTCTAAGAACTTTCATACAAAAAAACTGGATTTTTCGTCGCTTATCAAAGATGTATTATAAATCGATTTAGATTCATATTTTCAATGAAAATTACTCATCCTATTGTTCTAATTTACATACCTTGGGCAAGAGTTATTGCAAACAACGCCAGACACACAACACTGGCCACGGTGAAGGCATAGAAACTTTTATTGGACATTTTGTTGGTTTATTGTTTATTTAACAGTTATTTCTTTTATTTATTAAACACTTTTTGTTTCGACCAATTTCTAACAACCGCGTTTTGGGATTTGCAATCAATGAACCTCAGCTCTTGATAAACGTTTTTAAACTAAAATAATTTTTCGCTTTCCTAGATTTTTAAATCGCTTCAATATTTGGTTTAAAAGCTTTTGATATGAGCTTTCTCAAAGTTTTGTTTGGAACGCTTTAGCACAAAAGACTTAAGAAGCAAGCGTTGATTCAAACAACATTCAAAAGCTTATGACTAACAGAAATTATACAAAACGACCAAACTCATGAAAAGTGTTCACTAAGGACATTAAAATATGTAATTTTTATCCTTGGCCTGTTCCAGAACTCCAAGAATGTAAAAGTTTTTCCTACGATAACCGATTTTCCCTTTATGATATCGAAAAAATTGCAAAGCTAGTAGATTCTTGCAGGTACTGGAACGGAGCACCTTTCAACAAATATTATAGCCGTTCATTCTTTCGGAGTACCATCTACAAACAATGCCTACAAAAGCGATACAAAACATCGTGATTTTGCTGAACAAAATGAATTTAACATGAATGAATTTGAACTAGAAGATAAATTTATCGGTACGTTTTTGGTACTTTACTTAGTGGTACTTAATAATAAACAAATATAATCTTATCTTATATAACATTTATACAATTCAATGAGAATTTTCAGAAAGGATTAGTGAAATAGTACGTAATAATTACGAACTCTTGAAACTAGAAAAATTAATCTCCTTACAGAAAGTTTGTCAAATAGAAAACAATTTTTACTATAGATATATAAAACACGTAGAGATGGTACCGCACCCAACGTTAAGCTCATGTAATTCCACCAGTTGATTTCTAAATAAGAATCAAATCCAAAACCCAATCAGCGTTAAACTCATGGAATTGCACCAATTGATGTATAAATGAGAATTAATTCCAAAACCTATCCATAAAACCCTGCGTCACCAACAACACCCGAATTAATAACACAAATAAGCATTTTCTTGCTCAAATTATAAAAGAAATCTCATTGTTTTATTTGAAACCACAGTTAGTGTTACACCTTAGATCTTGTTGAAGGCAGCAATGTCAACAGATTGAACGAAATCTTCGAATTCTTGAATCTTTTCAGTCAACAAATCAATGGAGACCTTGTCGTCTTCAATGACGCACATAATTTGCAACTTGTTGATACCGTAACCGACTGGAACCAACTTGGAGGCACCCCACAACAGACCGTCCATTTCAATGGTACGCACATTCTTTTCCATTTCTTTCATGTCGGTTTCGTCATCCCATGGCTTGACATCCAACAACACGGAAGACTTGGCAATTAAGGCGGGTTTCTTTGATTTCTTGGCGGCATAGGCAGCAACACGTTCTTCACGGATTCTGGCGGCTTCAGCATCTTCTTCTTCATCGTCGGAACCGAATAGATCGACATCATCATCGTCATCGGCTACTGTGGGTTTGGCACCAGCAGCTTGTGGCAAAGGAGAACCACCCCAAGCAGCTTTTTCGGTGGCATCGAAGGATGCAATGTGTTTGTACCAACGGAGAACGTGTGGGAAGTCACCAGAAGGAGCCTTGCCCAAGGCTTCGAACACAGAAAGATCAGCTTTGCTTGGTTCATAACTGCAATGCAAAAAAATTGAATAACGTCATCAAAAATGCCGACGTTTCTTTTCAAACATAACCTCAAATAGGAGATGCCAGCCAAACTACTTACCCGCTGATGTAGCTGTTATCGGCCAAGAAATTGTTCAATTCCTTAAGACCTTGTGGGGTTTTAACATCACCGAAAGCCATCTCTGTTTATTTATTTTTAAAAATATAAATTAAAAACTTAAAATTATCTGGTTCGTAGGCCAAAGTCTTCTGCTCGCCAAAATCCACAACCGGAAAGAACGTGGGTACGAAATAGTAGAGCTGGCAAACAATCGATGGCACAGTCGGTCAATCGATTGCATTTATGTATCGATTATCGCTCATCAGAAATATGCCATGTTCTCATTAGCATTTGGTTGAGAAAAGTGTCATTTTCTTCGGAAAAGAACAAAGTAGCGTAGGTCCAAAATTGAGTTTTTAAGATAGAGGTTCAAAAAAGAAGTGGCATTCACCTCCATTCTTTTCCATAAAACTACTTCTTTTTCCCATAAACTTTTCGAGTCTATTTTTAGATTCATTTGTTTGTATTCGTTGTAGTTTTCAACATTAAACAATAAAACGGTATTGCAGAACTACCAGATGATTACAGTTTTTTGTGAGTATGCCCGAATGTTTTACCCCGATGTTGTCTTGTTATCAGAAACATTTATAATGTTACTTTAAAAATGGAGAAAAATAAGAAATAAAAGAGAAACACTTGCAATGTAAATGTGAACATTTTACCACGATAACCGTTTTTTTCTTTTTGATATCGAAAAAATTGCAAAAATAGTAGATTATCCTAGGTTTTGGAACAGAGCAAGTATTTATGAAAGTATTTACCATATTTAGCATGTTTCCATTGGAAACCGAACAACGTTGTTCGCTCTCAGAATTAGGTACACAATATACGGCACGATTCGTAATTCATAATTTGTAGTTTTCATTCATAATTTTCAGTCTTCCCAAAATTTCATTAAATTTTTCTATTTTCAATTTTTAAATGTCATAATTTATTTTTTCGATAAATGCTCTCATTTGTTAGGGATGGTACATATTTTTTCGTTGTTTTGAATATTATTTGATTTGAACCATGGTACAATGAATTCAAGGTAGGACAGAATACCATATGATTTCAATTTTTTTTTATTTTTCTGGCTTAATATGTCAACTTCATTTGTTTGTGTGTGCGTATTCTTTTCAATAATAAAAAAATTGTTCAGAAAATATTCAAATTCGGGTGTTTTCAAAATGCTTATTGCAACACATGCATCGACAAAGTCAACAGTTTTTGTCGCGAAATAAACCATAAGATATATATAGAACATGATTTTGAAAATAAATTTTGATCTTTCATTCAGTTTTCGCGGTTTTAAATTATTTATTCAAAATCAATGCAACAAGTTCTTTGCTTTTTTATTGTTTCGATAATGATTCTGAAATTACAAGCCAAACAGGTAGACCTCTATACTTGCAATTTTTTCAAAGTTAGCCTACCTTGTATTCATTGTACCATGATTTGAACAATGTACAAATATGAGTGTTCGCCCAGGAAATTTTGTGTGAAGAATTAGCAGGGAATACATAAAGCGCTTATTTGGCTGTCTTAAGTCATCGGCTGGCTTCTTCGGAAATGAACAAAGGAGCCTAGGTCAACCCATGGTACAATGATATCAAGGTAGGGCTATGATACCATATGATTTTAATTTTTTTATTTTCTTGGCTTAATATGTCATCTTTATTTGTTTTGTGTAATTGTTTTCTTTTCAATAACAAAAAAATTGTTCAGAAAACATTCAAATTCGGGTGTTTTCAAAATGTTTATTTCAACGTATGCATCAACAAAAGCTAGAGTTTTGGTAGCGAAATAATCCTTTAGAAATATATAGTACATGATTTTGAAAAGAAGTGTTGACCTTTCATTCAGTTATCGAGGTTTTCAATTATTTATTCAAAATAAATGCAACAAGTTGTTTGATTTTTTATTGTTTTGGTACTAATTCTGACATTAAAAGCCAAACAGATAGACATCTATACTTGCCATTTTTTCAAAGTTGGCCTACCTTCTCTTCATTGTACCATGGGTCAACCTAAAACTCCTTTGTTCATTTACGAAGAAGCCAGCCGATGACTTAAGCCAGCCAAATATGCGTTTTATGTATTTCCAGCCTTAGTTTTTTCATAGTTAAGGTTCAAACAACGAACAGAGAGCGAATCAAGTGCAGTGGAAACGCCACATTTCTCATGGCCAAACGGAAATTATAACCCTGTTTATATAGGAACTAAAACAAACAATTCATGGGGGATTTAAGTTTTTCTATTTTACAACGAGCGATGGTAGGAGACCCTAAAGTAATTTATTCACATTTAAATGCCGGAGTGCTCCAACGCTTGAATTCCAACACGAATCACCAATATGCTTTTGTACGCTTGTAAACAATATGATAAGCTGTCACTGGAATAATTTTAACAGCTGTCGGACTAGTGGCAGCAATGACAGCAGTCTGAAGTTGGTTGCAGTTTTTATACCCTCCACCCATGGTAGAAGAATATAGGTAGACGAATCGACACAGCTGCTGGGACAATGAACTGTCAAAACAATTTTGCAATTGAAAATGTTGAATGAAAATTTATTTACACTTGTAAAAAATGTTGAAATTCCTAATTATAATAACCTCCGAACGACGTCGTATAAGAAAACATATAAAAATCTACTTATATTTGAATAAACATTTAAAAATTTTTGACATATCAATGTTCCCAAGCATGATGCATCTACCTGTATTTTTCTACCATGCCCTCCACCATACTATGTGTATTTTGGCAATAGCCCCCATATAACGGTACATGCCGATATTCGGTACTTTGTTGATTTTAGCGAGATTATTCACCGAAATTGTTTCAAATTTCGCATTTGAAGTTCGTAGTGGATACTACATCCTATGACAGAAAATTGTCTGTGCAGGTCCACGTTTTATAACCCCCATGGCACTTCCCTATATTCGGTATTTTAATGATTTTAGCTACATTATAAACAGTTTTTATTTTTAAGTTTCGCATTTGAATATTGTAATAGCTTGTGACAAAAGTTGCCTATGCAGGTTCATGTCGTCTTATAGACCCTATAATACGACTACATTCGGTATTTTTAAGATTTTAACAGAATTTTTAACGGATTTTATTTTTTTGTTTTAGTTTTACTACTTAAAAAGTACTGGAACACAACTCATGTCTGTCAAACTACGATAACCGATTTTCCCTTTATGAATGATATCGGAGAACATTTTTAATTCAATCACAATAATGCTACCAGTATCACGGTAACGAGCGATGTTAGGAGACCCTCCGTGTATATACGGAGAAAGGAAATTTTGCTTGCAAAAATAAAAAGTTATATATAAAAAATAAATGTACTAACAATAGAAGAGAAGTGTTAATTGAAGCACAAACTAATAAAGCAACAAATTGAAAGAGCGAATAAAGGCAAATATTTATCGGGAAATTGTTTTCGTGGCCGCGGATGAAAAAAGTTGCAAAAACGCAGAGGAAGGCTTAATTTTCTTTTCTTGTACGTATATATTTCCGAAAAGAAGAAAAATGTATGTATGTTATACAGCTGTAAGTGTGTAAGTCGAATCGTGGACGACAACAGAATGTTGAAAAATTGTGCAAATGTTTATAAGGATACGGAAAAGTAGTGTTTCAAGTGTCGTAAGTTTGTGAAATATTTTGATATTGTTCCTGGATTGTTGCTGGTGGTGTCTCTGGCTGTGGCTGGACGTGAGTTTTGGTGCGCGATTGTTTTCTTCCTTTTTCTGTTTGCTGAATTTCGTTGCCTGCTGTTGTGGTGGGCAAGGAAGAAGGTGGCTGGCTGGCTGGCTGCTAGTACCTCTTTTTCGTGTTTATTACTTTGTGAATTCATCATAATGGCGTATTTGGCGTATTTCCTTCTTGCGCGCTCTCTCTCGCTTTAGCTTACTCCTGCGTGAACTTTCGCTCTTGATGACTGTGTGGATGCTGTTTGTCGGAGCAGAGATTCCATAGTTCTCAACCACCACCGCCGCTGCTAGCAACACACCGTCACCGTTCATCTATTATTTTTGTTCGTTTCGTACATCTATTTTTGGTTCGAAAGAATTTCGGGAAGTTAAAAAGATGTACGACGATAATGATGCTGATACGGGTGAGATGTTACACGGAACACAGAGAGGAAAAGGAAATGCTTGAGATCCAGAAGTTTGTGTAAAAGTGTGTACAAATCAAGTTAAGTTTGAGGACAGTGGTGAAGGGGGAGGTTTGTCATGGAAACAAATGTATGTGAATTCGTATATCCTGTTGACAATTTTGGCATTTCAATGCATTGAATTAAAACATAGATTAAGAGTAGGTAATAAACAGGCAATTTTCTTAGGTTCTGTTGAAATCGGAGTGGTTGGGTTTGATTTTATCTTTGGCTTTATATTCTCGTCTTGCAATATGTCCTTCCTTTGCCCTATGTTACTGTCCTAATACTGTTTTTTCCTTTTTATTTTCCACTTCATTTTCACAACAATGTGACGTATTACTGTAACACATTCCTCTTTGTCTTCGCCTCCCTTCGTTGTCCACGGTGTTTCAAGTATCTAATTTGTCTAAAAATATTTCCCTTGAGGCTGCATGATTCAAAGTTACTTAAAAACGATATCTACCTAGGTCAGGGATGGAAAATCAAAAATTCCAAAAGGTACTAAAATGGTACTTTTTTAAATAAAATTGTACTTTTTTATAATTTTTTTTTTTAGAGTTACAAAAAAACTTTTTATTCATTAAACATAACAAATTCATTCACCTATGTATTTAGGTACATATGTATATAGCTTCCAGGAACATAAAATGTGAGATCATTTTTTCTTATATAACATTCTGAAGTTTGTAAAGTTATTTTTATGATTAATTTCTTAAGGAAATTGTCAGGAATTTTGTAATCAAAACAGCAAGACTTATTCGATTTAAGAAGATCTTTCGACCTTATGAGATTAGAAAGTCTTTCTAGCTGTAGACGATTTCTTTCTTTAGTCTTAGTGGCATTTTGAATTGAAAATATTCGTTCAAAATTCGCTGAAGAATGGAGAATTGATAATATACCAAAGGCAATTCTTGATATATTTGGGCACATTAATTCCCCCAATTCGTTTTTAATAACACTAACATTAAGCCAAAAATCACTAATATTACCATCTTTACATTTTTTAAGTTCAGTTTAATCAGATAAAGCTCTAAATTGGGAGTTAATGTTTTCAAAATTTTGTTCTTCCTTGGGAAAGAATTTCATTAAAATTTGCATTTCAAGTTTAGTATTATTAATTAATTTTAAAACATAAGACAAAAATAAGTAGAACATTTTCATTATGGGACTAGTTAGTTCATCGCTAATGAATTCCAACTCTATGACAAACGCATCCAGTTACAAAAAGATATGGAACTGACAATTTTAATATTGCTTGCACACCTTTGTATTTCAACATCATCACTGAGCAATTATCAGCCGTAAACCCGATCATTTTCTCCAGTGGTATGTTGCATCCGTTTAAAACTTCAATTATTTTGTCAGTAATGCCTTTGCCGGTTGCCTCCACAATATGTTCTAGTGATAGGAATCTATCTTGACACTTTCCATCAAAAGTTCTTACAATAATCGCCAAATGCTTGGACACAGTACAGTCAGTGCTGTCGTTGATAACAATTGAGTAATAATTTGCATTGCAAAATTTGCTTATAGCTTTAGTATTTTCTGGTCACTGATATCCATACATTTGCAATGATAACCGAAGTTAGTGCCAATGGTGTCGTAAGAATGTGTATGAAATATTGAAAATTAGTAATCGTCGATTTACACTAATTGCATTATAATGGAGACAACTTAAGTGAAATGGTACTGAATATCCCGCGGTAGTACTTAGGTACTTTTTGTAGTGAAATGGTACTGAAAAAAGTACCATTGTACTGAATTTTCCATCCCTGACCTAGGTACTTAATTCCTGGTATTTTTTGTTGGAGACAATTGTGTTAATACCTATTAACGAATTTCACTGCATGTTTGTTTCCTTCGTGTTTCCTTTTTGCTAAGAATAGATATCGATTAACAAGCTTCACTGGCCTTTCTTGCTCCATCATCTCGATTCGATTTTTAATTAGTTTTGTTGTGTATAATTATAATTAATGCACAGTAAGCAATAATGTCAATATACTCTTGTGTTCCGTTTCCTGAAGGCTAGTCTGTGTTGCCATCCACTCTTATGGTATCTATCTATCTATCGGCTGCCGTCAATTCATAATCGAAAGGTGCACCAGTCACTATTATTGGTTATTAATAACCCAACATGTGTATAACAATATTCATGGCACTGTGTCTGGCTGACTGGCTGGCTGGGTCTCATATTGAAAGGTGAAAATCTAACTAACCACATAATTAAACACTAGTACATATTGCTTGTACATGGACATAGTCCTTTATTTCCCTTTATATATCATGCCAGTTTCATAGAACATAATGCTTTGATAGAACGTCAGATGTTGTTTGAACTGCAGTATAAAGGCATTCGTATGTAGGTAGTTGGTATGTAAATTGAAATGAAGTCCATTTGCTTGCTATAACCACCTATCAAATATTAAGAAATCTTTCGGATACTTCTTGGTTATTTCAGCACCATCTGCTATGTAAGCGCAATGTCCGACATTGGGTATTTGAATAAAAAAAAAACTAAAAAAGCCTCACTACTCAGGTTTATGTTTTTGTTTATTTTCCAATGTCAACCTGTGTGGATGTGTATTTATTTTATTTTTGCGTGATATTTAGTTGTTTGTTGTTGTGGTTCAATGTAAAACCGCTTCTAAGATTTTGTTTGGCAGCTTTAACTAAAATTAGCCATATTCGGTTAGTGTTTTGTGACTTTTCTTGTTTTTTTTTTTATTTTACTTGAATTGTTTTTATTTTATTTATTTGTTGTGTATTTTTTCTGACAGTTGGCTGTCATACTGAACCATCGAAAATATGTGAAAAACGTACATCTGTTGCTGTAGCCCAAGAAAATAGAAGACACAACAAAGTTGAAACCGAACGTATTGTCTAAGTATATGACGTCAAGAGAAAAAGGAAAATATTTTCACTTATTTGTAACAGTTGTCTTACGTTTTACTCATTTTTTCAATTTTCACAAAAAGCTGCAGCGAAAAATACCTTTGTCTCTTAGCATAACTTTTTGCACGCCTCCTTAATGCATTAAAATGCCGCCAAAGTGAGAATTTTCTTGCCTTTGTAAGCAGTCGTTTTATAAATAGACCAAAAAATGCAATAAAAACATCGAAAAACAACAAAATAATGGAAATGAATACATTGACATTTGAAAGTAAAATTTATGTAATGCCAACAGGGTGCTGCAAAGTGGATGTGTCAACTGGCAAGATTTGTCCAATCGATGGGAATAGTACACTGTGAAAGAGAATTGTTAAGGTATTATTGTATTGTCTCAGAAAAGCCATCTAATGGAACTTCCGACTTTATATTAGAGGTATAAAGCTTTGGAGGTGTACCCAATATTCCAAACTTGTTGCATTTATTACCAGCAATTTTGATGTAAACAGACTCATTCCGAGTTGTGTTTTTCAAATGTGGTCCTAGCTTGTATACAAAGCGTTATTTCGAGTAGCACACAAAACATACCAACCCACCCTGTATTCAAATGTGTTTTCGATTGTCTTGTTCTTCGTTTTCATTTTTTTGATTTTCTTGTTGTTTTCTTCCATTATTTTTATTGTTAATCTATTTACAGATACGAAGAAAACAGCAAACATTTTTTCTCAGTTTGCAAAAAAGCAAAGGAATAGCAAACACAATCTAAATCTAAATAGATGCAAACATAAACAAGCCAGCCATACGCAACGCAATACATACCACCACCATTCTGTTGGACAAAGAGGGCAAGAGCCAACAAGCACGATTTACTGTGTAAACACACCGAGTATAAAAGTTAAATATTTTTTGGGGATAAACTGAAAATCAAAATAAGCAAATATAGCCGAGCCGCACGCAAACACTTACCGATGCACAGATACATACAGACGTTGCAGGAGGCATCATCAGAAGAGTGAAAACAAGGAGAATAACATTTCGTCTTTCATAACAAGCATGATGAATTGATGGAATCAATCAAATTTCGATAGTATGGTGCATTTAAGGAATCCAATTGTCAGCACCACCAACAACAATAAATACAACATTAATACGGCTAATATAATAATAGCAATAACGACAATTGCAACTTTTATTGGTAGACGCTGAGAGCAACCCGTACAAGCACGGAGTAACAATTGTTTTTAAAAATAACCCAGTCAACCCAGGGAGAAAAAACAAGAAAAGCCGCAATTTAAAAAACGTGTTGGTGTTTTAAGATATTTACAAATTTTGCGAGCTCTCTCCCCAGTAGTGCATCATCTGTTTAATTGTTAAATAATTGCCGACCCAAACACACACACATACTCCCCTCACTGGCTGCTGCGACATATATCAGCGACGTCTGCAGCAGTTCGAAAGCCAAAAACAAACGGAGAATCAATCGTGGTTGCTAACAGAAAGCAGCACCACGGCGAGCAAATATTTTTTCAAAACTGTTATTTTTTAAATTGGAAAAATTACAAATTTCAAAATGAAGCGCCGTAATGCCGATTGCGGCAAACTACGAAGACCTATAAAACGTAACAAAATTACGGAAAGCATGTACGGCAGGTAGGTGTTAAAGTACAAAGTTGCATAAAACTTTCAATTAATTTCGTTTTTACTTTTTTCTCGGCAGCACCACTGTTCTGTACATGAAATTTTTGGTACTATGGGCAATTGTGATAACAGCAGATTTTATGTTTATGTTCCGCTTTGAATTTCTATGGCCATTTTGGTTACTGCTGCGTTCAGTACACGACTCTTTTAAATATAAGGGACTGGTGAGTTGTTTTAACCCTTGCGAAAATATGTAATTCAATTTCTCATTGTCTACTTTTAGGCATTTTCGGTTTTATTTGTATGCATAGCAATAACATCCGATTTGGTATGTTTATTCTTTATACCAGTTAATTGGTTATTATTTGCAGCCAGTACATATGTATGGGTGCAATATGTGTGGCATACAGGTGAGAATGGAAATTACAATTTGAAGTGAAACATATAATTCTGCTTCCGATTTTCATCTAGATAAAGGCATTTGTTTGCCAACCATAATATTGTGGATGTTATTCGTATATTTAGAGGCTGGCATACGATGGAAAGACAGCAGACATATGCCTCACTTAGATTTATGTAGACCATTTGCAGCTCACTGGTAAGTTAGCGTGTTAGCGATAAGTATTTAGAGAATAAACTAAACTTCGATTTGTTTCATTACAGCATTGGTTATCCTGTGGTTACTTTAGGCTTTGGCTTTAAAAGCTATGTTGGCTATCGCATGCGGCAGCGGAAACAGCGTGAGGTAGCTAAGGAAAACGAGTTCTATATGCAATTATTGCAACAAGCACTGCCCCAGGAGGAGTCCACACAACCGGCAGATGAATCACAAACTGTGGTAGCCGCCAACTCAAACAGTTCTACAAGTGCTGTTGCTGCCATCTCCTCGGCGAGTCATGGTGCACAAAATAGCAGTCATCATCATCATCATCAGAGCAATGCGTCAGCAACGGGAGCATCACTTTCTGCTGCACATACTCAAATTTCCAATTCAATAGCTACAGCGAATGGATCTGTGGCATCGTTAGCACAAACTCACCACCACCACCACGAGCAGCAGCAGCAACAACTGTCGCATCATAACAATCACAATGGTAACTGTTTAACAGCAAATGGTTCCGCTTCAATGGCTTCATCTGCTGCTTGTCAAGTAACGGGTGTAGCCAGCTCCAATTTCTCCTCATCCTCAAATTCTTCCTCTTCTAATAATACAACATCTTCTACATCTACGTCTTCAGCCTCATATTTATCTACTATGCTAACAACGGCCTCATCATCATCAACGTCTAATGATGATAAAAGCTATGTACAAATTGGTGGCGGTAGTGGTGGTAAATTTAATCTATATATGCTTTTATTAAAAACTTGGGTATTTTTCGGATCTTACCTAGGCAGTAGACACCTTAATATTATATAACACTGTCTGTGGACCGATATAGAAACATATCAATACATATTGATATCAGTTTATCGGCCATATTCAGTTTTGTATTTATTTTCAAATTGGGCTTTATGTTGGCAAATTGAAAATTAAGTGTTTGTAAATAGTTTACTTCTAAAATTAAAAATTTTACCCATGTTCTTGGCTTAAAAAATCAAGTCTTTAGTGTGTATGCATGGCTTTTTTAGTTCTTCTACAAAATAATGCATTTAAACAAATTCAATCTTTCAGCAACTTCCAATGGTCATATAGGCGGTGGCAAAAATAACCGACGTAGTATGGACAAGGAAAACCGACACAAAAATAATTCAGCGAGTAATCAAACGAATTCAGGTGGCGATAATAATGAAGCATACACAACAACAAGTAGTAAGCACAATAAAAACAACAATTATCACCAGCTGAATCAGAATAATGAAAGCAATAATCATCATCACAACAATAACAATGTCAAAGAAAAAGCCGATTGGGACAACAACAATTACCATCAACAGCAGCAACAACAGACGACAACAACAACAGTCAAGGAGAAGGATAAACATGGTAAGACCTCTGAATTAAATTTCGAAACAGCGAGAAAGGAATTTATATATTGGCGTTTCTTTAGAATTGCCATCAGGAAAATCGAACAAGAAGTCGGCGAATGCCTCGTCACAGCAACAACCATCAGTATTGAATGTAAATGGTAATGTCACAACACATGCCGATAATGAAGAGGTAGTCACAGTCGAGGCTGTGGAGAAAACAAAAGGTATAACTGGTAATCATTGATTTCACGTCGAAGCACTCGTTAATTAGTTATTTATGTTACAGGTCGGCGAAACCGCTCCAAAAAGGAAAACACTTCCAAGGACAATCACTACCATAACAATAACAACAACCATCATATTCACAACACAAAAGATTCCAGCAAGGAGAATCAGCAGCAACAACTACATCAGAACTCATCGTCAGCTTCTAAAGATACTCACAATCACCACCATCATCACAATTCGGACGCCTCCTCTGTTTCATCGTCATCATCATCCACATCATCTTCGTCGTCTTCGGCGAAATCAAGTGGCGGCAATTCCGCCACTTCGACCATATCTCATCTAGCTTCTAAAGTTGTTTCCAAAATCTGTGAGTCGTGTTTGAAACTCGAGGCCGACGTTAAAAAGTATCGTTCCGAGATAAGCCACATGAAACAGATCGAAAACGAGCTGCGGCAAAAACTGGAAACAAACATGACAACCAAATCCTGTTTGCAGGCCAAACAGAAGGAATGTGACGAGCTGGAGAAACGTCTGCACGATTTGACCAATGGCCGGCACAGTGACATGCTGCAGTTGCAATCACTCGAACGTCGTCTCAACGAGGAGAGGAGACAGAAGCAGTCATTGGAAGCACAACTGAATAACGAGAAGAAGGCACGCAAACAAGCTGAAGAAAAGGCGGCTCGTCCGGAATGCAGTGCTCAATGTAAACAGAGAAAGCAGCAAATGGACGAAGAAATAAAGCAACTTAGACGAGAGCTTAAGTTGGCCGAAGAAGGAAAACAACTGGCCGAACAGCACGGACGTAAATGGGAGCAAGAAGTAAGTAGTGCCATTCAGTTATACTTTCTTAAAATGGCAACCATGACCCTATTTGTTTGTTCCTACCTTATCCGCAGTTACGCAGATTCGAAGCTGAGATTCGCAATCGTGATTCCCTGCAGCCCGGTGCAGATGTTCTAATGAATGTATTGGCCGCAATGCAGGACAAAAATTGCACATTGGAGAAAAATCTATCCGCAGAGACGAGGGTTAAGCTGGACTTATTCTCAGCTCTGGGAGATGCCAAGCGACAGCTGGAGATTTCCGAAGGTACGCTGTCTTTGTTAAACTTAACGAAACGTAACTAAAATATCTGAAATTATATATTTGTAGGCTTGAGACGCTCTAAAGAGAAGGAAGTACATGACCTCAATGCAAAAATCGCACAGCTTTTGGCAGTAATGCCCACGGATTCGCTATGCTTGCCATCCTGCAGTTCAACTGGGGCTAGTTCCATGTTGCGTATGAACGATACACCTCCTCTACAAACTGGCCCTGGCCCAGCGTCTCCCATGTTAACCAGTCTAAGTGCCGCCCAAGCCCAGCAACAACTAGCAGGCCGTGTTGTACCCACATCAGCATCTGATTATGTACAACAATCTCTGAATTCAGACTATGGGGTTACAAGTCAGCAACAGCATCAACAACAGCAACAACAACAGCAGCAGCAACAGCAACAAAATCAGTGTCCCTGTGTTGTGCCCGTGTCCGTGGCCACTTCGGTGTTAGTTTCTCAAGTTTCTAATGGCGTTACAAATACCAATGGCTCCAACCTGGACCCCAATGCTACAGTATACACACCCAAATGTCCCAACAATGCAGCTGGGGTGGTTGTCGTCGGAGGTTCTGGAGATGCCTGATGTATACTTAACAATGTGAATCATTTGTCGAATACCAGACGTCATGTTTGAGATTATTTTTCTAATTTTATTTAAAAAACGTAAATCAGAATCTATTTTCTCTTTTACATGGCATACTCTTTTTCACCACGTCTAATTGAGGCAGCAGTAACCACACATACAAAACTCAAACCCTAATATTTATTGTTGTGTACTACTTGACTACTTGACCAGATAATTTGGGATGATGGCACTTCCATCAGGAAAAGAGCATGCCAATGCAAATAAAGATTACAATTATTAAAACTTAAGAACAACAACAACAAAAACATGATTACAACAAAAGTATCTCTTATTGAATGAAAAAAACACAAAACAGAAAAACAAAAGAAACCACAAATTTGAAAAATGAAATAAAACTGCATTAAAAAATGAAACAACCATCGGCTATTTTATTTCTCAAGAATGGCAGTGTAACTGACCTATGGCATTGAAAACCGCAGTCTGTCGGCAGAATATGGTGGTTTTCATCATTAACCATATCGGATGTGTGTACTCCAAAAGGGAGAATACTTGTTTACGACAAAACAAACACCAACCATTGGTTATTTGTATAAAAGATTACAATTTTTATTTTCTATAATTGTTCACTACAATTCTTTATTGTATTTGATTTGTTCGTTTTATATGGGAATACTATACCGACTATGATTATTGGTACACATACACGTAAACAGGTAAACTCATAATTAAATAAATATATATATATAATACGTCCTATTTGCATGACATCATGCGGTGTATAAAATGATTTGTGTTATATAAAAAATGCTTTGGTATGTATTAGAATTATGTGCGGAGATAAGAGCTAGGAAAGGGATTTCCAATAAGAAATGAACTACATTAGCTAGTTGACGATTTGTGCTGAGATTCTTATTAGTAAGCGACATGTAAAAAGTACAAAATACGTTTGTGTCGGGTAAATACGTTGGGCTAGAAATATTCACCAGCAGCTTTAAAGACTCGGGGACAATGTGTTCTGGCCAAAACACTATAGGCACAGTTTGAATCTGTTTTTATTTGTCGCTTTGTTGAGTGTTTATTCCAAACATGGGCTACATACGAATTTTTGAGGCGGGTCATTGTCTCCTCCAGTAAATTCGATTCGAAAAAGTTGCTCCATTCCGGCCACGGAATGGCATAGAAAGCCTCTATAGGGAATACCCTAAATCCCATGCAACGTTTGGTGTTGTCCTGCATCACTTCAATGTTGCTTGTCTGACAAATGCGTTTCATCACACGAGTGATTACCCCGGGACCATTATTGCCCCAGTTGGAACCGTCGAAGTTATGCTGCAAGTCCAGCAGACATTCCTCGGCAATTTCATGGCCAAACCCGTCATGAGCAAAATTCATTACACCCGCCGCCAAATGAGTATTGGATTCGGCTCCCGTGTAGTTGGGCGGCACATCTTCCATCGAACGCAGCATAACAACATCCATGTCCAGATAAGTTCCACCCCAGCGCCACAAAGTCAGATATCGACATATATCCGAAATGTGAGACAAGACATAGCTTTATAGAAAATACATGTTTAGAACATTGTCCAAAATTGAAATATTGCTGTTACTTACTACGACTTGAATAGAGCACCATCTTTTAATAGATCGTAGACGGGGGTTCCAGCGGCATATGTCCACAGATTGAGATTTCTTAGGTAAACATTTTTGTACGACAGAATGGCATCTATGATGGGATCACTGGAATTTGAGTTCTTAAAGCGAGGACTAGCAAACAGTACGAACACTTTGCTCGATGGGTTGTGAATAGCTGCGGATTCGATTGCACAGGCCTGCCTGGGATTGAGTTTTACAACATTTAAATGAACACCTTCTCCGTAAACATCAGACCGCTGCATTGAGGACAGGTGTGGACATGTCGTTTCATGAAAAAATATACTTCTACCTGGATCAGGCTGCACTCTTGAGAACAGAACATCTTCAAGTTTGCTTGAGTTATTCTCAAACGGCGAGTCCATAAAACATGGAGTCAAATCCGTCCTTTTATATAAATTAAATAAGACTCCGATCAAGCACAGAACCACCAGCATCAGGAACATAATTCGCAAATGGAAATTCACCAGAGTAAATTGGCCCAAAAGCTTTTGTAACCTGAAGAAATTCATGGTGTGTAGTTCGCTGGAGAGGAGTATCAAGGGGTATCGTTGGTTACAGAGTGATGCGGTAATCTTTCCGAGCCAAATAGTTTGTGAAAATAGGGGATGAAACAATACGAAAAATTGTTTGGAAACATTTGTCCACAAACTAAAGATGCATAATTCAATTGTTAAACTTTGTTATCTCCGCTGACTTTTTTCCTTTCCTTTATCTCTATCTGTTGTAGTTATCACAGACCACCGATTATTTGATTCATCCGATTAATTAATAAAAAAATAAACAAAGTGTAGAGCAAATAGATTACGAATGAATTTGTTCAATTGAGAGATTCACTTAATAGAACGACTGAACTAGGTCTGTTGAAATGGTACCTTTTAGTTCATTAAAAGAGCGAACTAATGAAAATAATCGTTCCTTTCGGTTCATTTGTCAGCTGTTTGAACTTTGTCTCACAAAACTCTGTGTTCTAGTTTAATTTTGTCTAAATAAAAATTTCATAAAGGGAAAAATCGCTTATCGTAGTAGTATTGCAGTTTTGAAACAGACCAAATATCGAACCAGTGAGTGTATGACAGTAAAACAGATCTCTGATTCAAGGCAATTGTCTTGTGTTAACTCCGCATTTGCAAAATACTTCTTATTCTCTCTGAATTTTTTTGACGATAAATAGCATATTAAAACTGAAATCGCTCGGTACATTTTTAAACTTTCCAAAAAAAAGATTTGAAAAAATTATTATATGACAAAAACATAAAATAAAAAACATAAATATTAAAAAAGTAAAAGAATATATTTAACTGGGATAGTACAAATGCAAATAAATATACCATATTTAAAAGCAAAATATATTGCAACCAACTGATAATTCTGTCATGTGTCTAATACCAATTTAATGTGTAGTCAGGCATCATTAAATATCGCTGTCGCTGTTAGATGAAGTGTCAATTACACACCCATGGCAACTCTGTTTATAAACACGTGCGGTCCCAAAGCAAAATAAGATTTTTTAGACTTTTTAAAATATTTGAATTAACTTTTTATTCTAAATGAACAAGAAGAACTTTAGATATATAAGGATTTAAATTAAAACAGAGTTGCGAAAATGGCAGTTGAGGTAAATAAAAGAAAACGTAAACACGACGCAGACAATCCGGATGAAGATGAAGGAGTTGCGGCAGTTCCAAAGAAAAAGGAAAAGAAAGCCAACAAATTAAAGGAAAGTAATGCAGATGATTCCCAACAGGACTCAGGATTTGAGCCTGAAGAAAAGCCAATGAAATTTTCTAAAGATTTTAACATGACTAACTTTAGGAGTAAACTTCGAGGTGTCAGTTTTATAACAGGTGAGTACTTTATGGAAACATGGCTTAACTCTAGTTTAGTAAAAACTCTTCAATTTTTTCGAAATTTTTTTCAGTGGTAGGTATTTTAACCATGATCTCGGGAAACTATTTTTTTCTTGGGGGACGAACCTGGGACCCCAGATTTTTGACCCGAAAGTCCGGGTTCAAGACCCCGACTAGACCCGGATCCACCTACCCGATATAGACAATGTGGGTATCGTTGGAAAGCTTATGAAAATACCTATCCGACAAGTGGTCACATGATGGGGTAAGATGTTACGGTTCGGAAGTTATAGTCAAATTATCGATTTTTTGGACCCGGATTTTTTATAAAACCCCCAAAAAGTCAAAAAAGGGTCCATTATGGGGGACAACAAAATTGATGCCAAATTATAGCTGACACTTCTACCTTTCCAAAATGCTACAATTTGTGCTAATAACTTTACTGAGTCCTGAGATATGGGTCTTTCCATCCGCATAACCCGATTCTAACCACTTCATTAAAACTATGTTTTCAATAAAAAAGGTATATTTTGCGTAAGCATGAAGTTCAGAAATCTTTGGTTCGCGTTAGCCGGTGTAGGACATACCCAGAGGAGAAAATCTCAAGCCCCGGCCGAAGGCCGGCTACTTACAAAAGGTATCCAATTTAGAAAACTTTGGTTCGCGTTAGCCGGTGTGGGACATACCCAGAGGAGAAAATCTCAAGCCCCGGCCGAAGGCCGGCTATTTACAAA
The DNA here is from genome assembly GCF_030504385.1 of Musca domestica. NCBI lineage: Eukaryota > Metazoa > Arthropoda > Insecta > Diptera > Muscidae > Musca > Musca domestica. The sequence continues at coordinate 10,460,214 of NW_026712277.1, forward strand.
AAGTGTCAAATTTAGAAAACTTTGGTTCGCGTTAGCCGGTGTGGGACATATCCAGAGGAGAAAATCTCAAGTTCCGGCCGAAGGCCGGCTATTTACAAAAAGTGTAAAATATAGAAATCTTTGGTGCGCGTTAGCCGGTGTAGGACATACCCAGAGGAGAAAATCTCAAGCCCCGGCCGAAGGCCGGCTACTTACAAAAGGTATCCAATTTAGAAAACTTTGGTTCGCGTTAGCCGGTGTAGGACATACCCAGAGGAGAAAATCTCAAGCCCCGGCCGAAGGCCGGCTATTTACAAAAAGTGCCGAAATTATGAACCTTTTGTTCGCGTTAGCCGGTGTCGGACATACCCATAGGTGAAAATCTCAAGCCCCGGCCGAAGGCCGGCTATTTACAAAAAGTTCCAAATTTCGAAAACTTTTGCTATTCCGACGACTGCTACGCGAAATAAACACTTTTTTTATTGAAAACATCATTTTAATGAACTGGTTAGAATCGCGTTATGCGGATGGAAAGACCCATATCTCTGGACCCGAAAAAGGTATTAGCACAAATTGTAGCATTTTGGAAAGGTCAGAGTGTCAGCTATAATTTGGAAACAATTTTGTTGACCCCCATAATGGGCCCTTTTTTGACTTTTTGGGGGTTTCATAAAAAATCCGGGTCCAAAAAATCGATAATTTGACTATAACTTCCGAACCATGCCAACTTACCCCTTCATGTGACCACTTGTTGGATAGGTATTTCCATAAGCTTTCAATCGATACCCATATATCGGGTAAGTGGATCCAGGTCCAGGCGGGGTCTTGATCCCGGACTTTCGGGTCAAAAATCTGGGGTCCCGGGTCCGTCCCCCAAGAAAAAAATAGTTTCCCGGGATCAGGGTAAAAATACCTACCTCTGGAAAAAATTTCGAAAAAATCTAAGAGTTTTTACTAAACTAGAGTTGTTCCGGAAACATATATGTGCATGTACCATTATTGGAACTCTTTATATCTGCTTACAGAGTTGAGACATTTCCTGTACTTGTGCGGAGTGCGTCCAAAAACAATAGCCAAATACATTGAGAAACGTGGAAAACCATTGGAATTAGCAGAGGCATTGGAACGCATAGATAAAAACAATGTCCTACACTCTGCCTACGTTTGCGAGGCTCTATACATGGTTCTCATGGAGATATTAGGAAATCAAAGAAATCACATGGAATCGGCCGTCCATGCCTCAAGGTATTTTCTCAAGACGCATGGTGCCGTTTTGGAACTGCTTTTGGAATCAGCACAGCTAAATCATCGCAAAGTAGCCCTCAAGTTGTTGACAGCATTCGTCTGCATAGAGCCACAATTAGGAAGACAAATTTTGTCATCTTATAATATTCTGTCGAACAAGCACACGATTGTAAAGTTTCTTTCACACTCTCCGGCAGAAGCCAAACAAGTAGTGGAGAATAATGGCGAAGAAATTGAAACAGTACGCAAATGTTTCATACATTTTGTACTGGCATATTTAGTGGATGGAAACACCCTTCTTATACGCAACATTCTGGATCGTATCGCCTTAATGAATGCCTTAGTCCATGGTCTAAACTTTGATGATTCTGTTACTGTTTGCGTGGTCTTGAGCACTCTGAAAAAGTTTGTTTTGGAATGCCCAGACATATCAAAAACCAAAAAGGTACATGTTTTCGATATAAACTGTTGCAAAGGGCTCGTGGCTCTATATGATTGGAAGGGACCAAAATTCTATGCGGCCCAGAACAACAACCAGTTTAAAGGACGTGAAGATTATGGTCGTTTCATCAACCCTGAGGAAAAGGAGGCAGTGTCAAATGCTGTCCATGATTTTTTGGTGGAACTTCTTACATCCCGAAAGCACGGCATAGCATTTGATTCTATAACATTCTTTCGTCAAAAACACAACACTATACAAGGTATGTAACCATAAAATGTTTTTAAAGTCGTGACACTAACTCCTTTTTAAAATTTCGTCCTAGGTCAAGTTATTGGATGGATTAAATATCCATGGGAAAATGAAAGGAAAAAGTATTTAGTTGTAAAAATATTAGAAAGCTGTCCTGATCTTTTCCGTAACACCGTACGCAATTATGCCGGTATAATCAACCCCATGCTTGGACGTGAAGCGAGGAAAAAGGCTACGTACTTCCTCATAGACATTATAAGTGCATGTCATCCACGTCACTTAATGGGCGCCTTTGATAAAATCACCATAACCGACTTCTCTTACTGGATCAAGGACATTTGCTTGCCCATTGAAACATTGGTACATTTAAATGGCAATGAACAGCTGAAAAATGCTGATTTTAATTGTCGTTTGGCCGGCAATCGTTTGCTGTTGGCCATGTTCAAACAGTACACCAACTACATGCGATTGATTTTGCAACGGGAACAGAAAAAATCGGCTGGATCGAACTCCTTGCGAAAGTTTAGATTTGACATTTTGAATCACTTGTTGCTGCATTTTCCGCCCATTGAAAAAATTTTATCATCGCTAGAAGTTTCAATAAACGTAAAGAATGTGGAGGGAGTTGATGTATTGGCCCATTTAGATGTGGCATTAGATCTGATCTTGCTACTATGCCAAGAAAATAGTTCTTTTGTCAATAAAACTTCGGTTCTTTTGGACTATTTGGAACTGTTAAGGCCACTTTATACGGGAGAGGAAAATGCTAGTCCAGAAAATATCAAACTAGAAATGAAAGCAATTAAAACTATTTTATGGATTTCCCCCAAATCATTGGACCCTCAAAGAAAGCAATTTAGCAGTGTGCTAGCTTCTCTAATCAACGCCTTTGTACATGGGGAAAGACAGACAAGTCAAGAGGCTGGTTTCCTTCTCAGGACAATTTTTAAAAATACTGGCATTTTCGATTCTGGACTTTTAGAAATAGATTTATGGCTAGAAGGCTTAAAACTGATACCAAAAGAAAGTGTGCTGTTGGTTACTCAGGTCTTTATTGAGGTCTTCAAGGTAAGTGGAATTAATTGTCTGTTCAATCTTCAGATTTTTAATTAAGCGACTATTTACAGGTGGTCAAAGCCGAAGTTGAATGTCCCAAATCAGTGGAAACCGTAACTAACACAAACAATTTACACACACTCTTTAAAAACATCGAAAAAGGACTATCAGTTCAGGCATACTCCGAAGCTCTGTCGATTAGCAAGCTGATGCCTCTGATTTTCAAGGGTGTTTTAATTGAAGAACATTTGGGAAATTATCTGGAAATTGTGAGCATTTTCATGTTCCACTACTACCCGTCGGCGGAGAATGTTTTGCAACTGTATGAAAAACAGTTTAAGGAGCTAAAGCCTTACATGACCAATTGGTTGTCCACTGAAGTTAAGGAAGAACGAAAACTTTTGGCCAAATCCGGCAAATTCAAGCTAATTAACCATTTCGCTGAACTGCAGAAAATGGTGTTCAACTGCTCTCCAGATTTCGAAAATATGTTTGAAAGCAAATCGTCCGATAACTATATTGAGTTGGAATTTAAGGGCAACCTCAAAAAGTTCTCCACCGTTGTGCAAAACGAAAGACAACTTATGATCTACGTTCAACAAGTTTTATTCCAAGTCCACAAGTTAATGGAGAAGGAAGTGTTATCCGAACAACAGGCTTTAAAGAGTGCAGCATTTATCGTTGATTGCTTGGAAATGATAAACAAGTCTTCAACAAAAGAAGACAATTCAATGGCAGCGTATGCAACGGATAGTGAAAGTAGCTTGGATTCCATTATAAAATACATCTATGGCGTTAGATTGAATTCCGTAAAATCTGGCGATTTAATTAGCGCATCAATTGCAAGTGTTTCTTATAGAAACTATTTGAAATTCATTTACGTTATGACCCAATATTGTAGAAACTTGGAGTGCTTCGATAATTATGCCGAGAATTTCAAATTGAAATTAGTTAAAGCCTCAGCAATTTCTTTGAATGAAGCCAACGAGGTAACCTTGCACTCAGAGCAGTTGGAGGATTTTGTTAATTTGCTACAGGTATTCAATTTATCGGCCGCTCATTGTGCCGAAATTTTAGAGATCCTGGTATCAAAAATTACATACAAAGACTTGTTTTCCAATCAACAAAAAACACTCTACCACTTAATTTTGGTGGCTTGTTTCCAGAGATTGTCCGAACTGAAAAAGGCCTTGAGCTGTGCAGAGTTTATTAAGAAATTTGCCAAAATCTATGCCAATATTTTCAAGAAATTGGAAGGAGAATACAATGTTGAAAGCTTGGAGGAGGCTTTCTATAATTTCCTTATCGTCAACCATCAGTGCATAGAACAATTGGGAGCGAGATTCTTTGAGTCTTTCTTCAAGGAACGCAAACTTTCAAAGTTTAGCATAAAGTTGTGTTGTCTGCTCTTCGAACGCAATCCCAATTTGGAAGTTGTATTTGTCGAACAACTGGAGAGTAACATTGATAAAAAGGAACTAATTTATCCCCTTTTGTCTTTGTCTTTTGCGAAAAATACAAATATCGATGCCACGCTCATGCAGAAAATTTACCAAAACTATAAGAACGGTTTTATGCGTTGCATCGAAAAGCCCCTTAAGGCCGGTGTTATCTATAAGGAAAATGTAGAGTCCAGCATAAAATTAATCGAGCAATGTATGCCAGTGACTGAATGTCGTGATTTCTGCAACAAACAGTTCAAATTTGAAAATATTGAAACGTACCAAATGCGTTCAATCTATGCCATATTTGAGAAGGCCTTCAAGAATGCTGAAGAGATGTCGGCGAAATCAAACATTTTCGTAAATTTCGTAACACTGAATGTGCAAATGTTGTCCTTAGATCTGAAAGTGCAAAAGCTTAATCAGGAAAAGTTGGAATTGGCTGCATATCAAATAGACCAGTGGATAAAACAAGGGTTGCGTTTGCAGGAAAATGCCAAGGCAGAAGCAACTGAAGCGGAATTTGACAATGAATTCTCGCCCGACTTTTCAAAGCTTTTGAAGTCCCAACAGTGGTTGCAATTCTGTAAGGCCTGTCTCAAGGCGGGTATGCACATCAGCGAAGCCGTTGTCGAAGGCGAAGCTGAAGATGTTTTCAACGGATTACTTCTGAAGTTATTTGCCCATTTATGCGAGAACTTGTACACGGACTACTCTGAGGACATTGCTGAGTCGGAGATTCCACAAGAGCCTGCTCAGCTGTATGAAATGATCTATACACATTCAAAATTTTTCGACATTATTCTGACGAAAGGTCATCAATCGCAAGTAAAAACTCAGGTGCTGCACTTACTCTTCACATTGGCTAAAAAGTGTCCCTCATCGCTGAATGAAAAACAAATTCCATTCATATTGGGTTCCTACCAAGCACGTCTTAGCGACAGTGATCGTTATGCATTGGCTCTTCTAAACTTATTTGAGTACTACGACTGTGGCCTGCATAAATACCGTCCCTTCATATGGGGCGAGAGTGCTGTATCCTTCTATGCTCTGCGCGTCGATGTTGACGAAAGGGCTAAATTGACACACCAAGAAACGTCCATTGAACAGGTAATGTCATTGGTAGATCGCCAAATATGTGAATACACCATTGACAATTTTCCCATATGGCGTAAACTGGATACCGTGCAGCAACTGCCCCAAGTTGAGTTTGAAAACCCATTCGTTAAGCCTTGGTTGTACGGGGCTAATGACTTGGAAAACAAAGTAGAGCTTGGTGCTGGTGAAATAGACGAACAAGAGTTACGCCTGTGCCCGAAAAGAAAAGCTATCTTTGAGCAATGCTATGACCCAGCCTTCTTTGTGCCCCTGATGTCTATGTGTTTTGCCCCAGAAGCCTACTCCCATCCGGCCCGACCTGTACAAAATGGCTTACTGGCCCTTACCTTTGCCGCTTTGTCCTCCCAAGATAAAGATATGAGACTGGCCTCAGGTTGTGTGCAATTGCGTTATCGCAGTCATTTCGAAAATAAGAAATTCTTTGAAAAGCCTCTGTGGATACAAACCTATGAAAACATACAGTCTGGTCTAAATGATTTGCGCAACTCGTGGATGAAACACAAATCCAACAAAGGCACCCCCAGAGTTCCATATATTGCTGGCCTTTTTGTCTCGAAAACATTTAACCTAACTACCGATCCTACACATCTACTTTATAAACAGTTGACAATGTATTTGAGGCTGAAGAGCAGTTTCAATTTCCAGTGTATTCCGGAATTTAATGTGTTGTTCTTTTCACCTGAAGTCGAGCACGAGCAATTCCGCAAATTTATTGTGGATGTTATTCGCAACGGTGTTAAATCCAGTTCCGATTTGTTCTTACTCATCTCCACCAACACCTTCAAAGTCCTAATGGGATTCTACGGCAGTACAATGTCTACGTTGGAATTGAATCTGTCAATACTTTCGGTGTTTTCAACATGCGTAAAAATTCCGGCATCCAGTAAGATTATGATAGAACATATTGGCGTCATACCATGGCTGTGCTCCATTGTATCGTCGATTGAGTTCCACCAGTTCGACGTTATTGAGGGTCTCATTAGCATAATCAATAATTTGTGGTATGCCCTGAAAGCCAATGAAAAGGAATTCCATAATTTTAATCACATCATCTTGGAGTTGCATAGGCTTATTGTCCAGCTGCTGCCCCTGATGTCACCGAGAATTTCAGTTTCGAATTTCTCAAAGCTAATGAATATTCTGAATAAAACAGCCCTGGATTCTTCGCAGTACAACGCTGTAACAACAGATCAATTGTCGAAGCTTATTTCGTGTGCTGAGAAACATTTCGGATCGTTGGTGGCAGATATTGAATCGATTTTCGAATTCGGTGGCAATGGTTGTTCATCTACGCACGATTATTGTAAAGAACTCTATGCGTTGGGAGAAAATGGTACAACAATAAGAGCACTGTCAAATTTGAGAGCATACACAGTTTCCTGGTGGTCTGTTTGCAGAAAGAATGAAACGTCGGATAAATCTTTGCCAGTAGATTGAGCTGGTAACATGATCTAGTAGCTTGGAGATCCTTTAAAGTCTACATGTTAGTGTTAAAGTTGCCGTGTAGTAATGCATTTCATCTTAGATATTTTTATGTACATATGTTAAGAATTGAAAATATGTTTTAAATCAAATTTGTGTTTATTTACAAAGATCCGATTTTGAGGGAAAATGATAAATAAACTATATTATTTTTTTAAATTTTATTTGTGCTCCTAATTTTTGTTCGTTTTTGATAACACCTGGTATTTTTTTTTTTTGATTTCAAATGTAAGTTCTTGTGAGTTATGTCTGTACGCTATCTCCAAAAAGTGTAAATCCCCCTCTAAGCAAGACCTCATATAAATGTATTCCACACACGCAGATAAATACTTATGAACACTATTGTCAATACGCAAATCTTGCCAATAAATGCCTTGAAACTCTACAAAACCAAAATACAAGTACGCACACACATACAATTTCTTTCACACCACAATCAAAATCCCTAAACGGCATTAACGATTTGAAAAGTATGTGAAAATACTTTTAAATAACCATGCTATATGATATGGCTCAAAACAGCACTAAAGCAACCGACGAGAGAGTTACGCGAACATGAACCTTTACACATACCTACCTACCATATGTATGTGGTAGACAAATACATACTCGAATAGTGATCAAAGGCTTGGCAAGTTTTACAATGCATTTACCATTGAACGCACAACGACGAGCCGTACAAGGAGGCAGGGAATCTACGAGGAAAATAGAATTGAATGGGGTAACTCCATGTTCATCTAGCTCTGAATTGAATGCAAGTAGTTGCCGTAAATGGTGCAATAACTTAATGTTGCATGCTTTGTGGAAGAGCTAAAAAAAAAATCATGCTTGCAAACAATTTGCTTGGAAATGAATAAGTATAAATAATGGAGATTTCATAAGCTTTGTCTTCTTTATTGCTATTTTTATTTTGCATTGAAGTTTATTTTCCGATGCTAAAGAAAGAAATTGGAACATCTTAGCGTATGAGTGATACTAATTAGTTACTCATACGCCTCGTTTGTAAAGAAATGGAGAATTTGTTTTTGCTTCATCTAAAAACAAGTAAAAAAGCTGCTAAGGTCGGTCGGGCCGAACTTTTAATACCCTTCACCATTTTTGAAGTAACTTGGAAAAGTTAAAAAAATCCGAAAACTACCACTTAAATGAAACCCGTTATATGGGGACTATACGAAGACGTGGACCTGCTTACGAAGTTTTTTGTCATAGGCTGTAGCCCACGTTACAAACCTTAAATACGAAATTTGTTACAATTCCGGTGAATAATGTCGCAAAAAACATGAAAATACCGAGTATCTGAAGGTACCGTCATATCGGAGCTATACGAAAACGTGGACCTGCATACACAATTTTTTGCCATAGGTTGTAGTACCCATTAATCTTCCAATACAAAATTTAAAATTATTCCGGTGAATAATGTTGCAGAAATCATCAAAATACCGAATATCGGGAGGTACCGTTATATGGGGACTATACACAGACGTGGACCTGCTTACGAAATACGATTTTTTTTTACAATTCCGGTGAATAATGTCACAAAAATCAGGAATATGCCGAGTATCGGGAGGTACCGTCATAACCTGGACCTGCATATGAATCCCCATTAAAGGGGCGTTGGGACGAAACGTACACGAACTTAACCTGCCTACTGCTAAACTATGCATGTATGCAAAATTGTAGCCTTCTATCTCAGTTCGTTCGAAAGATAGCATGATTACAACAGACAGACGGGCAGACAGACAGACGCTAGATCGTTTTAGAATTTTACGCTGATCCAGAATATATACTATACTATACTATACTATACGGGACTTTTATGAATATTTCGAGGTGTTACAAACGGAATGACAAAGCTAATATACCCTCCATAGATTGGTGGTGGGTATAAAAATGCTCGGAACATTCCGGTAAAGGAAGAAGCATTAATGCTTTGGAATGTAGAGATACGGCACAAATCCAGTAAAAGGCGTTATAAATATTTCAAACAGAAAATCGCATTTACAATGGACGTCATTTGGATAGGGGCGAAAGTATGACTTTGTCAGGTATATTTAAAGCTTTTATGATGGCGGTGCCTTATTGTGATATCTTTGCAGACAAGTTTTCCTCCCTAAAAAAAGTAGTCAATATAGGCCCACTATTTGATTAAGCCCTAGAGTACCTGCTGATTTCAAGTGATTCGAGAATATACATCAATTTCCAACAAAATTAGCAGTGATTCTGAATTCAGTTCTATGCAGACAAATTCCAATATGGCTAAACTTCAGTTCTCTGCAGACAAATTCCAATATGGCTAAACTGTTAGGTATAGATTCCACATACTGATTTTCGCCAATTCTATGATTTCAACACCAATTTACATTTAGTTCGGCAATTTTTGGTTTGATTGCATTTAATTTAGATGGAGAGTAGAAAAATCTCAATTAGAAAAACTCATACCCTTCTCGGAATAAGTTAAAGTTTTAAAACGTTTGTGCTTAATTCCAGTAGTTCCGCATTCTGCATGTAAGCTACAATATAGATCTAAAGATGGAAGGGCAATTTTGCATACTTGTACATACACACATACATACATACATTCACATCACATCATGAATCTATTAAAAACATTTACCCTAAATATTTATGCATGGGAGGAATATGTCTAAATAACTATGCCTGACTATCTGTTTTCGTTCTCTATTACGGAGTACAGTAATGGCAACAACAACAACAACAACAAGAACAAATTTAATGACAATGGCTGGCAACAAAATGAACAACAACATAGTTGCCGCATTGTTATTTTCCGTACTGTCACATTGTTATAATGTTATGGTGATAAAACTTAAATAAATACCAAAACACATACGCACACACATACACACACACATACACATGTGCTATATGAAGATACCCAACATACCAAATTGACTTGAGAATAATATTTTAATAAGCTTACAAACATAAGCCTAAAGCTTGAGAAAATCTTGAGAATGTATTGAGAAATGTTTGTTTAACAATTATAGAATAATCGAAAAGGAACCCTTATTCATAAGCTTATTCTTGTAATTGCAGAATAAGCTTACGAAAGTAATATTTTATAAAGCTTATTTTGTCAATGGTAAAAAATATTTATTTATTAATTTTTTAATTATTTTACACATTTCATTCATTGATTGCCATCCCAGCTGTCACTGCATCCTGTTGCCTTGATACCTAGATGCTTTCTTTCCCCTTATTTGAGCTTCTGTATCTCCTGCACTTATTCTTCACTTCTGTTGAATTCCTGCAACTTTTTGACGCCTCCATTCTGAAATGAGATTGAAATAATTTATACTACAGATTCCCAGATTTATTATTCATCATTACCTTAGAGTTTCGTCCGGAAATGGGTCCTAAATTCGCGAGATTTTGATTTTAACCAAAGAAAATAATTTTTTGTTGACAATTTTCACAAAAAAAATTAAAACAAATTTGTCAACAAAGGACAGATTTGAGAAAAGTTTGTGCAAAAAAGTGTTTCTCAAGCATTGTTGAAAAATTCTTATGATAAACTATTTTCATAATATTATTCTCAAGTTGTATTGTATTTTTGGTATGTTGGGTACTCTGTAATTCTTTTCTATAACCACAGACCCTTAGACCAAATAACACCAACTCTTTCACCACTTTTTCCCTGGAAGACAGACAAACTAATGCTGGAACATGCATGCTGCTGTTATAATTGCTAGTCTATCCGGCCATGTGGTGGTGTGTGCATAGGTGTGAGTACATATGTGTGTATGTTTCTCACAAGGCATGAACTATAAGTGGAGCATGAGTTTTAAATCAAAGCAACAGAAACAACGGCAGCTCAAACTGCTAACAGCACAATATACCATTATGATAAAATGGAGTAAATAAAGGGAGAGACGGAGAGACAGCCAGCCAGAGAGGGAGTAAGTGAAGGCAGCAAGGAGTGAAGGAGAAAAGTACGGAGTGTGTTAGGTGGAGAAAGAGTAATGGATACATGTTGATGTTACAAATTAAAATGAATGTGTGTTTGCTTCCGCTCTCCCTCCCCACTCTCTCACTATCTCAATCTCTGTTGATTTCCTCATAGCCTTTGATAGTTGTGATGTAGATGTTAGAAACTTATTAGCATTTTACATAATTCCACAGCATATTCTTGTCGGATATTTTATGTTTAGTCAAAGATTTATTTGCTATCGTATGGATTATTTAATTCAATATGGTGAGCTGGTATTTTGCTGTCGGTCCGGAAGACGATGTGAGAAGGCGAGAAGTGAATATATTGGCTCACTTGCAAACGATTTAACTGTGAAATAGTAGTTGGAATTGTTTACTATCAATTCTCCTCATCTATCTAAAAAAAGGAGTTACAATACACCTATTGGAACCAAACTATGCATGTTGGTACTACAGAATTCTTGGTTTGGATATGAAAGCGGCAAGAAAGTGGAAACAGATAATTGTCCGTTGTAAAGTGTAATGAAAATTTACAAGGCTGTAGTGTCCTTTGGGGCGTTTGTCAAGCCACGAAAGTTTCAAAACAAAATTATTAAAGACAATGTCACCCACGTTCGATAAAACCTTAAAACCTTGTCTTAAAGAGACTGTGGTCGTGAGTTATCCTTGTTTTATGGCGTATGGCTTAAGTGCTTTGAAGGCAATATTTCTATTTTAGAATTCAATATCAAACCCATTGTACAATAAGGAGGTAGAACAGCTTCGTAAAAACTACAGAAATACAGCCCTGAGGCTACGCCGCTTCCTGTCAAATTTGCATGGACAAATTGTTTTCCTTTATTCAATATTTTTCTTCATTTTTAAAATCTGTTGAACAGCGGGAAAAAATTAACGAAATGCCTTGATTTTCTTCCAAAAATATGATCTAAACAGTTCGATCTTTCAATTCCATGGCAAAACTTGCGAATAGCTTTAATGCGCGTCTCGCAATTTACGCGTCTTCTAATCAATGATTTTGCAAATATTCTGTTTTTATTTTTCAAAACATTAAATACATACACAAAATTGGCAGAAGCCGGGCACACTTAGAAAAAAATTGTAATCAGCTGGTAGCTCTACCTTACCTTTTTATTGTACCATGTACCAAATCATTCGTCTTCCTAGCTGTCAGAATTTCAAAAGGCCTGTGTATGGGGGTATTAGATCAAAAGACATTTTTCTTTGTGGCAGACTGTACACTAATTCTTTGGTATAAAGTCTAAAATTGAATTTGTCAGATCTGACAAATCCTAATCGGCAATTAAAGCTTCTTTATAGCCCCCAAGAATATTTTTACAAAAATAGTTATTGAATGTTAAAGACTCGCTATCCTTATGGGGTTTTAAATTTAAGTAACAATATTCATATCCACAAATGTAATATGTTCCCTTTGTTTGCCTAACATGCCTTTATGTCTCTCGAGAGGTGTGAAATATCAAAATTACTATAAATTTGTTACAACGAAGGAATGAACAGAATCCTTGCCGCTGGCGAGGATTCCCACTTACAGGCAATTTACAGCCATTGATATTGGCTTACAATATCGTATGTTTGTACACATACATACATATGAAGAGAAAAGGACTTTGCAAATTGTTGGTGAGGCTTTTCACTGTGCGGGTGCAAATGAACACAACAGGACTGGAAGGAAATATGAAAAGCAACGTTTTTATTATGAATATGCTGAATGAAAAATTGAAGTGTCTCATAAGGCCCACAGAGATGTAAACAAATAACCTAACCGAGAATAGAGAGCATGAGGTCTCTTTCAAAATTTTTAAATGTATGCCAGCATTGAAGAGCATCACACTACCTTTTATGATATTTGACTAAAATCTATTTGTATTAGCTCTTGTAATGGTGATGATGATGACGATGTGTTGAGGTGGCAAAAATTGAAAACAAATGCATGCATGTGTAGAAATTCATCATAATAGGCAGCAGAAAAATGTTGATATTATATGTAGGCACATCAACAAAGGTTCACATATAAATATTTGCCAGGAAAAAGAAGAGCCAAAGCTTAACATATACCACATAATGTAAAATAACGGTATTCTTTTTCAAAATATTTACATAATACGCAACAAAGCACATTCACACACACACACATACGCAGAGGGAGAGTAAAGTGCCACACAAGCCCGGTAGCATCCAATTGTATGCGAGTGCCATTCATAACATTTAAATGACCGTAGGCGTTACAGACAAATACATCCGGAACCAACGGAAATAAGCCTTGACACATTCAACCACAAAGTGAACGCCGCCTGTACACAAAATATTTTGAGTGTGTGTGTGTGTGGATTTTTAACGGAAGTTTCAAAACATGCCCACACCTACACAGACATATGGCAATGTGTGTTGACTTTTGCATTGGTATTTGTGTTGGCAAGTGCGTTTGTAAAAGTTTGTTTTGAAGTAACATTTCAAGCGGCCTTCTCTCCGCTGCTCATTTGCCAAAAATAGCTGTTTGTCAAATATTTGCAAGTTTTTTTTTGATTAGCTTCCTCGTTTTCCTGTTTTGGTTGAACAAATATTACTTTAGGCAAAATTTTCAGTTATTTTGAAAATTGAAATAGAAATTTGGTATGCATATTAAAATTGTCAGAAGTAAAGAAAAAATTAAATAGACTTCGAAATTGGATATTATATTTATAAAGATTTCAACAACATTATCACAAAAATAGAACTGCTACATATTATATAACTTTGGTGGGATTTTGAACTATCCTTTGAAATTGAAAAGAGGAAGAACAAATCGGGAAGAAGAGCAAGGCGTGATAAAAGCAGGGAACTAATTCGAATTACATTATCGACGGAATATATTATAATGAGGTAAGTCAATATTAACACTTGGACGTTTTTCCTGGTATCAAATAAGCTGTATTACAAGAGCTTAAAGTTAGAATCAGGGAACCAGATTTCTGGGACTCTCCCGGAGTAAGTGAAACATTTTTATTGAATTTCCTGCAGATTTCAAAAATTTAAGTAGTTGCTTTGAAGAAGGAGACAACTTCCTTCGCAAAACATTAAATATTTGAGTTTCTTCTGATTGATTATAAGAGATTCGGAGAGGACAATGGATGTTTTTTTTTTTGAAAGAGAGAGAGAGAGAGAGAGATAGAGGAAAAGACCTTTTAAATTTCCCTTGAACGCAGTTTGAGAGAGATTTACATAAGGAATTGATTGAAATAAGATAAGAACAGATATTTGAAGCAACAGATAAGGTGCTATAAATTTTACGAATGGCGCCTAAGGTCAGATCTGTTTTGACATTTTTGTGTAAACCATGCGAAATATTGGTGACTATTTATTTGACCAATTATCGGTCGGTGACTTTGGCACAACGTGAATTGCGTCGGCTCATCACCCTGGGTGATGAGGTCCATTTCCATCTTAGCGGGTACGTAAATATGCTAAATTTACGCTTCTGGGGCACTGAAAATCCACGTGTAGCCCATGAAGAGCCATTAAACCCACTCAAAGTTACTGTATGGTGTGCCGTTTTCGCTGGAGGAGTCATCGGACCTTTTTTCTTCGAAGACTTCGCGGGCCAAACGGTTACTGTGAGTGGTGAGCACTACAAAGCGATGACCAACAACTTCTTTTTGCCGTAACTTGATGAGTTGGAATTGGAAAACATGTGGTTCCAACCGGACGGTGCAACGGCACACACTGCACTTGCCATAATCGATTTGCTGAAGGATGTATTTCCTGGGCGCCTAATCTCCCGTTTTGGCGACTTGAATTGGTCAGCAAGAGCGCCTGATTTGTCCGCTCTAGACTTCTTTTTGTGGGGCTTTTTGAAGTCACGGGTTTTTGCCAACAAGTCTCAGACTCTTTCAGCTCTTAAAGACAATATTCGTCAAGAATGTGAAGACCTATCGCCGGAAGTTTTGGACAAAGTGATGGAAAATACCATAAAAAGGGCTCAAATGACTATAAATTGTGGCAGCGGCCATTTACATGACTTCGTACTCTCGACTTGATGCAAAAAAAAAAAAAAAAAATAAAAGACTTTTTACGTTCTACCTTAGAATGGGTCTGTGCTCAAGGACTTTTACCTCAAACCAGTAGTGCTGCTGAAGCAAGAATCAACATTTCACACCTTTTTCAACAGCCCATTATAACACTTACATTTACCATGTACTATTAACTGTTATAATTTCTTTGTAAAACAATCAGTTACGCTGCACGGGACAATTTAATTAGATCCACAAATTTGGAAACAACTGTAATTTGTCCTTGCCAAAATCAAAGATAAACGGTAAATCCGCACACGTTAACACACATTATTCCGGCACGGCACCTTTCCTCCCCTCCAGAGCCATAGTTTTTAGTTTTGGCCACCGAAATGTAATAAAGTAATCAACGTAGGGCAAACATATTTGCATATGCCGCCGAAATATGGCCAGGGTTTGGCAATTCTCCCTTTTTTGGCATTACTTTTGACAAACCCTCTATTTTGAGTGTGTGTGCCATAGAATGAGGTTATGTTTAAATAAGAACAATTCGTAATTACCATCAAATGGTCATTTGTCAGACTGTCAAAATGAAAGTTGCCAAAAAAACAAGAAAACGAAAAAACGTGGGGTAAA
Source organism: Musca domestica (assembly GCF_030504385.1). Classification (NCBI taxonomy): domain Eukaryota; kingdom Metazoa; phylum Arthropoda; class Insecta; order Diptera; family Muscidae; genus Musca; species Musca domestica. Next base: position 10,475,819 of record NW_026712277.1, read on the forward strand.
ACGCTCTTTTGTTTGGAAATGAAATAACAACAGAGGCAGAAAAATGGCAACACAAGAATTCTGTTCACATTGTTGCATGATTGTCCTTCTTCTGCCGGACGCTCCTCATGTTTAGTTTTGCAGCCAAGTTATCGAGGTTCGTGTATTTGTGGTGCCACAAACGGAAACGGAAATGTTAGCTCTCCACCCCACACACACTTAAAAAGGCTTTGCCATAATAAATAATAAAAACTGAGAGGGAATACTAACGTTTAAAAATAACCATTTATTTCTGGGCTTCTTGGCCACAGCACGCATCGCCATACTTTAAGAAATTAAATACAAATTCCTTTCGAAAATCAAAAACAGTAGCCTCGGTAAAAAAATTCTTCCTTCACACCCATAAAGCCTCGGGGGCAATTTGTGCTAACCCACAACCAAACGTCCAAAAAACTGTATATAATTTATTTGATATGGCCGTTAAAAATGTTTGGTGTTTATGTTGGGCAATTCATCATCGAAGTCAAGCTACCCAGCGCCGCAGACTATAATTCCAAATGATTTTTCTTGTTGTTGTTTCGTTTAATTTCTGTGGCCAGGAAAGAAAAAAAAAAACGAAAACCATTTGACTTTTCATAACAGAAGGATTTTGTAAGTGTGTGTGTGTGGGAGAGTAGGATAGTGGCGTTGGGAGACTTGAAGAACCACTTAAGAAAATCATTATGTTGGTGTTGGCAACATTATGTGATTATGGTTGGTCATTTATAATCTGAAGACGTGTAGACACATCAAATTCAAGATATGCCATCAGGCCTAAGGAATTGTTGGAGAAAAAACAATGGTTTTTTTTCGTTAAATGGGGGTAAAATGTAAGTTTTGACATATGTTTAATTTTGCGTAGAGAAAGAACCATTTTCGTTTTTATCTGAGGCGGTTTTTACTGCGTGATTTATGTTTGCTCATACATATATATGATGATCTTATGAATTAAGGTCAAATTTAATCTTGAGATTTAGAATAGTGTAGAATTTAAGTAGAAGGGCAAACAATTTAAAAAGGAATTCTTAAGGCTAGGATACACATAATGTTACAAACCTATGTAAAGCTACCTTTTTACATTTCTTTCAAATGTTTTTATAGCATACTTTAAGGCGATTCAAATCATTTGTTTTCTGAAAGGAAACGCTTTATAGTGTAGTAAATATTAATATACAGGGTGAGAAAAACTGCAACCAACTTCAGTCTGCTGTCATTCCTAAGCCTCTCGTCCGACAGCTGTTAAAATTATTCCAGCGTAAATTGAATTCAAGCGTGATAGAGTGACTTCTTTATATTTGGCTGGAAAACCAAAAGTGGCTATCCTTAGAGCACTCCAGCATTTAAATGTAAATAAATCTTCTGTGTCTCGATGATTCGCTCGTTACCGTGATACTGGCGTAGCGTAGCCCGACGTCAAGGAAGTGGACGGAAGAAAACAGCAACATCAGCAAAAATGGTTCGAAAAGTAAAGAAGAGACTTGGTCGAAGCCCGCGTCGCAGTGGCCGAAAAATGGCTCGTGAGCTGAACATATAGCAATATTCCATTCGGCAAATGTTAAAAAATGAGCTCGGGGTAAAGCCATTGAAATTCCTAAAAGTGCAAGAACTTACACCGCAACAGAAAGTAGACTCAAAAGAGCTAAAGTGTTTCTTCGCTTGGCCGAAAGATGTGAACTGCCGAATTAGGCCGAATATTATAGCGAAAATATTCTGTAGGGCGTATTAAAGCCTTGGGTACGCACACATTTTGGTCGCAGCCCTTGGACATTCCAACAGGACTCAGTACCATCACACTCAGCACGCGCCATAGAAGAAAGTTACAAAATGAGGTTCCTCTCTTCATTCACAATGACCACCAAAATCTCCGGATACCAATCCATTGAACTATTGTCTCTGGAGTATTTTAGAGAGCAAGGCTGGCATTAAAAAATACCAAAGTGTCTATCAGCTCAAGCAAGCGCTTCGCCGGGAATGTGCCAAAATACCGCAGAGTAACATTCGGGGAGCGTGTCACGATTTCATTGGCCGTTTGAAGGCCACAATTCGTGCCAAAGGTGGCCAATTCGAACAAATCTAAACTTATTCTAAAATTTGATATCCGACATTATTTGCTTTCATTCAATAAAATTAAAAAAAAAATGTAAAAATTATGGCCTTTGACTTTGTTGCAGTTTTTTGTCTCATCCTGTATTTTCTTTGTAGTTTTATATCTTTACCTCAATTCAGTATTTATTATTTTTGCCTAAAAGTATGCCGATAAATTATGTCTCTCAGACAATAACCTGTTTGGTGAAAGATGGCGCTCATTATCAAAAAATTTTGCTTACAATTTAGTTCTCCCATTACCAGACTACTTAAGAGATAAATGTGTTAGCCACCACTCCTTTGTTGCAGTGTAGCCCCGATTGTACTTCGATGCTGAGCAGCTAACACTCCAATGTGCATTGTTTGTTGCACATTGTCGTCATTGTTGTTTGTTTTGTTTTTAGATTTGTACTACGCCGACCACTTCACCATGGTGGCTAACTAGCTGGCGCTGTGGTTGATTTCAAACTTACAAGATAATGCAGCACTCTGTCGGCCGCACTTTTCTCCAGACACAAAGAGTTAGGCCGGGACCAAAAGCGAAACAATTGGACTATGTTGTCGTTGGCGCTGGCTGTTTCCTCAAACATTGCTCACAACTCATTGTCAGTGGCGTGACAAAATACTCAAACCACGACGGCCAGTCGTAGTTTAGTCATCACTAATGACAGTTGGTTGCCACAGGACTGGGGAGCAAGATATCAGCTGTGGCATGAGTACTATAATGTTACTGTTGTCATTGTTGTTGTATTTTTGTGTGCACCATATAAGAAAGCAGACAACAAATATTTCTTTTCTGCTAGAAACTTGCAAAGATACAACCAACCAGCCAATCAAGCGAACCAATGCAAATTGGAATTAAAAAAGTGGTGTTTCAAGAGTTGTCGTTTCTGCAGAAACATGGAACGGCTATTATGGCAAATAAACAAACAAATAAAGAAACAAGTAAATATGCAAGCTCTGTCCAATCCCATAAACACCAAGAAACTATGCCCAATAGACAAATTGATAATCAAAAGTATTTTCCAAGCAAAATTTTTGAAACATGTTTTGAAAATTAAATTTCATTTTCAAACAAAGTGATATTTCTTTCCAAAGACGAGTTAGAAATGCCAAATTGTCTTCCTAATTTCTAAAAGAACTGGTTCGAGTCTCTCAATATTCGTAATTAAATTAAATACAGGGTGAGATGAAAAAACTGCAACAAAGTCAAACGTCATAATTTTTTAATTTTTTTAAATTTTATTGAATGGAAGCAAAAAATGTCGGAAATAGCATTAAATTTTAGAATAAATATAGATTTGTTCGAATTGGTCATCTTTGACACTAATTATGGACTTCAAACGGCCAATGAAACCGTCCCGAATGTTGCTCTGCGGTATTTTGGCCCATTCCCGGCGAAGCGCTTGCTTGAGGTGCGCTGAATATGAAGCGAGGAATCTCATTTTGTAACCGTTATGGGTGGCGCGTGCTAAGTGCGATGGTGCTGAGACAGAGACCTTTGTCTGCAGCCAAATTGTTTGCGTGCCCAAAGCTTTAATACACCCTTCAGAATATTTTCACCATAATATTCGGTATTTATTTTGGTACCACGGTCGATTAATACGAGCGGAGAGTGATCATCCGCTGTTATGGCTGCCCACACCATCACCATGGCCGGCGCTTGATTTATGGTGGTCAACCGAAGGTGCACATTTTCAGCTGACCCCTTTCGCAAGTAAACACGATAATTTTGTTTGTTTACGAACTGCTGGACATCGGAGAAAACCAAATTCGGCAGTTCACCACCACCACTTTCGGCCAAGCGAAACAACTCTTTAGCTCTTTTGAGTCTATTTTCTTTCTTCTTTCAATGGCTTTATGCCGAGCTCATTTTTCTTCAATTGCCGAATGGAATATTGCGATATGTTTAGCTCAAGAGCCATTTTTCGACCACTGCGACGCGGGTTTCGATCAAGTCGCTTCTTTACTTTGCGAACCATTTCTGCTGATGTTACTGTTTTCTTCCGTCCACTTCTACTTTTTTCTGGAAAATTCTCACCGAAATGCTTTTGTACGCTTGTAAACAATATAATGAGCTGTCACTGGAATAATTTTAACAGCTGTCGGACCAGTGGCTTGGAAATGACAGCAGTCTGAAGTTGGTTGTATACATACCTATATGTCAACAAGTCGTAAGCCTGCTTGTTAGGTTTGTTTTTTTGTCATCTTTTTAATTGAAATTTCAGAATTAAATTATTTTATCGTTTGAATTATGATTTTTCCGAAAGTGTCCAAGAGATAATCTCTTTGATAGAGTTGTAGGTTTGGGTCTTTTCCTTGTTTGCATATTGATCGTTTTGGTAATACTTATTGGTTGGTAACCCTGTCTGTTGTATGTTAGGAGTAAGCAGCAATATATAGAGAGAATTGTTGTGTTATAAAGTTTAACAAACGACAGGCATTGAGACAGATAAGTGTCTCTTTGCTAAAAAGTTGTTTGTGTAGTCACAGTCACTCATCACACCCAAAGAAACACACACAGACACACACACGTTGACACATCGTATCACATGAACTCAACGAAAAAAAAAGAAGAAAACGATTTTGCCAAAGGAAGACAGTCTAATGGACAGACCGAGAGAGAGTGATTTACATTTAAATGACGGTAATGATTAGACGGTGATACATGGTACGTGGGGGTAATGTTATGCTGTGTGCCTCTGACAACAGTGCCAGTCTGGTTGGTAGAGAGAGAGAGGGGGGGGTTGCTGGGGACAAATGTTGTTTATGCTCCCATATGATGATGTTGATGAATGATGGACATTGAGGAGTAGTTATGGTAGTGTTTTATTTCTCTTTTAACTCTGCATTTAATAGTTGCAAATATATCATAAACTAGCAACGATGCGGCCGGTGGAAGTAATGGGCGAACATAAAGGCGAAGGATGGTAATTAATTGGTCTTGTTGGAAGAGGTGAATAGATCGAATGTAGTTAGGGAATGAAAATATTGGATAGTCTGGATAGTTGTGAAGGTTGAAATTATGAGGTTTGAAGAAGAATTGAACATAGCAAAAATACCGGGCTTCCAGTCCACTATTTTAACAAGAGCCTGTCTCACTAAATATGTAGTTTTTTTTGGCAAATAAAAGTCGATAAATAAGAACTCCTAAAACGATATTTAAAATAAGTACTTATTTAATCGAGTTTCGGTGGCCAAAAAAGTAAGCGGTTGGTAACTTAATTTGTAATGAGTATTTTTGCTGAGAAATGTTGAGGCTCTGAAGACAATGCGAGACAATTCCGTAAATTTTGGGAGATCTCAAGAGAGTGGATAAGTTACCTCAGACTCCAAATCGATGAAAATTACCTCAGACTCCCCAGAGTTTGTGACCAAATTTGATGGGTATGATATCGTAAAAATACTGAGAAGCCTTACGAAATAGTTTTCTGTTTGTTACAGACCCAAAATATTAAATATTATCCGATCGGTGTGAAAAAGTATGGAGGACCCTCAAAATATCAATAAAAGGGGTTTGAGTTAATATAATATTTACTTCAGCTCTTCATGATTTTGAAAAAATTGGACCATCCTATAGAAAGATACCTGAAGATGGGGACCAACATATGTGCATCTTTTTGAGATCGCATGGGGTAATTCGTTTCGGGTTTTCAAAAGAGGTTTCGGTCGTGTGGTTACGATGTGATATAGGATATAAATTATGAAACGGTCATCTTTACCTACAACAAATGGGATAATTTATGGACTTGGATACATAAGAATCTTTATTTTGCGCTACACCAAATCCCAAGTCTTATGAAGGCATTACTCATTTGATCTTCTCAAATGGGTGGTTTTTGAATTGGATTTTCGTCCTTTTCAAGGCACCTTCGAATCAATTTCCGTGTCTTTTTTATAATTCGCCTTCTTAGATTATTTTCCAGATTTTTTCATGGTTTTCTTCCAAAATTGTTTTGATATTCTCGATATTTTTTGTTTTTCATTTTCAACTTTAAACTGCAAACACGACCACCTTGACACATCTTTAAGAAAAAAAATCATTAGCAAGGATAAATGCCACTTGTGGTCAACTACGACAATGACATTGACATTTTGTAGACTTGTGAGGATAAATGTCCGACAATAATCTAATTATTTGGATGCCACATTTGCAAGCATAAATGAAATGTTTGTGTTTGCCAAGTAGTCTCCAGAGGTCGAAGGTGTATTCATACTTTCATAGGCAAATGTCCTTACAAATCTTCACACACACACACACTCGCAAACAAATTAGGCCATAACTTGATTTTTTTTTTTTCTCGGAAAAAATGCCATGAGTATGAAGATATCAACCATAAGAGATGATTTTGAATACTCAGGCATATGTCATCTTTGAATAGTTTAAATCATGGCAAGGATAACAGAGTGCGACCATGGGACCATCAGGAGCAGCAACCTCAATATCAGACATCCTTTAATCAGTGTTTCGAGATACATTTGGTCCTCCTCCGGACTCTTTGGAGATGTTGTTTTTTGCAGATGTTGTTTCATACTGAAATGTTATGGCCATTGATTGTATAATCTCATCGTCGGAGGAGGTATGGACCAATTGCATGTGTGTGTTTGTGTGAGAGAGGGTATAATATCCAAAGCAATGTTTTGCCTTAAACATCACTTCATTGTCGGCCAATGATTGCCAAGCCAACAAAAGCCACAACAGCATCAATACTAACAACGCAAACGGAATAATAGAGAGCAAAATGGGAAACAAGCAAAGAAGTCAGAATAGGTAAGTGCGCTGCACTACCAGGGAAAAATACAAACACACACACTCACACTGAGAAATACACATGCACCGGATACATGCATTTTAATAACCTCCTTTGTATAACAAGTTCATGTCCTGTTTTACTTTATTCCATTTGCATGCATTACATGATCTATGTATGAGCCTTGCTGGCCGTGTATCCTTCTTTGGTTTTTGCATTGTGAAATCCTTTTGTCGATCTAACATTGCATATTGCCGTTGTCAGTCAGTCAGGCAGCCAGTCAGTGGATGAGCAAGAGTGAGGTTATGTCCTAACTGCCTGTAGTTGTCTGTAGTTTATAATCAATCATATTGTTTGCCATGCACAATTGGCCGAAAATGTTCGTTTACAAGGATGGAGTCTTTCAAAATTTTGCCCATGTAATAACCCAGACGATGGTTGTGTGGAAATTCTGAGTTTAGCTAAGACTAATACTACTTCATGTGCTACGGAAGAAAACAATTTTAAACTATCGTCTTCTATAGAAAAATGTTAAGACATGAAACAATAAATATAGGATGAATAATGATATTCCTTGTACAAAAGTGAACTTTTTTCTAGAATTTTAATAGCATACTTTTCGGTGCTTCTGACAATAATTTTAAAATAATAGATTTTTAAAATTTAATTTAATTTAGAAGGTGTAATTTAAAATTTTGATATCTTAAGGGCAGATTATACCTTATGCTAGAGTCATATATAAATTCGTTTGTTCATACATTGTATGTTAAATGTTATAGCATACTTTAAGGAGCTCCAAATAATTTTTATACCCTCCACCATCGAAATAATTTGAGACCTAATAAGGTATATATATTCCTGATCAGAAAGGAAGCTAAAAATTTGCACAGATCAGTCTTTCATCTGCAGACAGTTCAAGTTCGAAGATGGGCTATACCGGGTCACGATATCGTATAGCCCCCCGATAATCTGTATGTTGATGATTGTATCCAAATGTTTCAATGAAATTGTCTGAAAATCCACAAAAGGAGTTCCTTCTGAGTATTTTACCCCCTGTTAGGTCCACGATATCCTATATCCCCCCTATAACGGTACCTCCCTATATTCGGAATTTGGATGATTTTAGCCATATTTTTAAATGGAATTGTCTAAAAACCAATACTAGAAGGTCTTTCTAAGCACTTTACCCCTTGGAGGAGAAATGTCTATATAGGTCCACGATATCGTATAGCCCACATACCTCCCGATATGCTATATTTTGACAATTTTAGGTACATTATTCACGGGAGTTGTTTCAAATTTCATATTTAGAGTTCGTAATGGGAACTACAGTCTATGTCAGAAAATCTCCATGGAGGTCCAGGTCTTCGTATAGGCCTAATATTTCAGTAGCTCCCCATATTCGGTATTTTAAAGAATTTAGGTACAAAATTCACGGATATTGTTTGAAATTTCGTATTCGAAGTTTTTAATAGGTACAGACAAGTTCCTAACAGGTATGCAAGTTCAGATCTTCGTATAGCCTCCATATAACTGTAACTCCCAATATTCGGTATTTTGATGATTTTAACCGGTTTTTTAAGTTTCGTTTTTGAATATTGCAATAGCTTATAATATAAGTTGCCTATGCAGGTCGACGTCTTCTTATAGACCCCAATATTAACGGCTATATTCGGCATTTTTAAGACTATTAGGTTAAGTCATTTTTTTTAATTTTATATTTTAATTTTTATAGCATACTTTAAGGAACTCATTATCATTTTTGAAGCAGCTTATGTCTTACTTCTGATTGAGATCTCTAAAAAGGGGACTTAAAATAGCCTTAAAAAATACCTTGTAACTTTATAGTGAATTTGACTGAGGAAAATAACCTCCTAGAGAGTTATGAATATTTGTATTTTTTAAAAACAAACATTTTTTCAGCAATTGAAAAATGTCTTTGAATTCAATACCGAAATAGAACCCCTTTTTAATAATATCCAAAATTTCCAATCTCTCCTCGTTCATAATCATCAAATTTTAATTTGCATTTATCTCTGAAATTCCTTGTGTTATATATGCTCACTTACCCCGTTTTCCCTCCTAACAACTACTGCCATTATTCTTGACTTGATTTCTATGTTCTTCCTTCTTTCTTCTACAAAATTTCAATGTTAAACTGACTAACTAACGAAACAATAACAACAACAACAATGGTAACATTTCAGTGAATCTTCGCTTAACAAGTGAAAACTTCCGTTTCCGTTTTGTAGCCATGGTGGATGGCAACAGCACAGCTGACTGTTGGCCGGTGGGTGTCAAAATAAATACTCAATGTCGGTCGGTTGGTCGTCTGTCTGCTGGCAGTGTTGGTGTTTAGTGTCCAAGTATGTGTCGGTACGATCCTGTGTGGTCGAAGACCCGTATGGCTGTTATACCATAAGGGTCTGTATTTAATACTTGTATCCATTCCGGTAAATATCTATTGTCGACCAGCAGCAGGTATTTGAAATGGAGTAACGTTAGGAGACAGTGGGTTGAGTTTCGTTTTTTTCGCCCTTGTTTTTTTGGAAATGGGCGTTTGTAAGCCAGTTCATTCGTTTAGTACACTTTGTGGTTATACCATGTGGTTTTAAGTATGTGCAGTTGTTGGTCATTTCTTTCATAGCTTCTTTCGTGTTCTTTTTTATTGGTAATATGAGAGAGAAGAAGCGAGAGGTGGCTGCCATGACTTGGTTACCTGCTGTGGTGTTGAAGTGTTCTTTTCTTTTTAAAATTTGTTTATGTTTCTTTGTAGCTGTTCACCGGAAGTTGTCGTCTTTAACTTTAAACCGAAACTGTAAACTATGGGTAATGAGTATAACGGAAGTTTGAGGGATTTTCTCTCTCTTGGGGAATTTTTGGTATTTTCATTGTGTTGAATGTGTTGGGTTAGTTATGAGATTTGGCAACTGTGGCCATTTTACAACGCCTGTGTGGGTGTTTACCTTTTGAAACAAAAAAGTTATTATCTGAGACCAAGTTCTTGGAAACATACGAGAACCAAGTTTTAGGTGTGGAAATTTCTCTTTCTCTTTTCTATTCCATGGGCCATATTTGTCTTTATATTCCTTTATTATTCCATTTATTTTTGAAGACCATTTGGAAACTTGGTTTGGAAAATTTTAGTAATTTAAAAAAAAAATACAATCAGGGAACCTTCATTTAGCTTTGGGAAATACCTGAAGGAAATATGATTCCAAAATCAGTTAACCAACTAAAATATTTTTTTTTTAATTTGTATTAGAATTGATATAAATTCACCAATTTTAAATATTCCCTTCTTCAAAATATCCACTTCAACGGGAAATGTATTTCACAATACAATTTCCAGAAGTCTTGGTTAAGTATCATTTAAACTGTTGCAAATGTTCTTTGGCCTTCTTTACCACCCCCCTAAAAATTCTTGCCAAACAAATTCATGGAATTTTCAAATAAATTGTTTAAAGTCTATGGGTTTTTATCATTCCTCAAAGTTAGTTAAAATTAGCAAAAGTCGTTATCATTCCTTGCTACATTTCTGGTGTTTTATTTTCATAGCTTCAACTGTTTTTTTTTTTTAGCCTGGTCTGTTTGGCTATGGGGTTGTTGATTCAATTACACCTTTGGGTGCAGTAATTTTAACAATTTCTTTGCTAAGCAAGGCAATTCTGCACACAGGCTGGATGAATGGCAAGGCCATGGCAATCGTGGAACACTGAGAGGCACATATGTTTCCTGTTTGCCCTGCTCTGTCTGACAAATCGTATATCCTGTGAAACAAAGTTGCCCTCACCTTACCAGGGCGAAGGCCTGCCATCATTTATGTCGGTATCTGTGGGGTTTTTCACTGCCAGTGTTTTTAAATGGCATTCCTTCTAATGTAAATTAAGGTTTGTCTGTTGCGTGAATTGGATCGGTGTTTTTTCTTTTGGTTTTGTTTCCAAAGGAGATTTGTTTGCTAATTTGCTTCTTGAATTTGGTGAAAATTTACTGCACAGCAATGCACACCATGACTTGGCGGGTTTTGGAACGTAATTCTTTCCCTTACAACCGCTGGTTACCTACCGAACACTAACTGGTTATTTGGCTTTTGGCTGAGTTAACGGTGGATTTCTATTTTGGGGTTTTAGGCAATGCCATTCGCATTTGTCTGCGCCACGAAAAGGTGAGGGTGGCGTTTGTAGTTGTAACGACTGAAGCGTTCTGACTCGAGAGCTCTTTAATTTCATGGTTGCTTAAATATTTCAATATTAAAATTACGCACACAGGTCTTCATTTTGCCACAAAACAGTTTGTTAAGACAGTTTTGGGTTTGTCATTGCAGAAAGAAGAAGGGGAACCGTCTTCCAATTGCCAATTCATTGCTTTGCTGTGGGTTGGAAAACGGAATTATAAAGTCAATTCACAAAACTTATGGCGTTGACAAGCGGCAATTTTTTTGCCAAGGATTTGTCATCCTCCAGTGATTTTTAAGGAAGGAAAATAAACAAAGAGAGAATTCTATTCAAAGATTGTTTCAGTGACTTTAATTTAAGATGGGCAGAAATTTGCAGGTAAATACCGGTAGGGAAAGGATCAAACTTGCAAGGGTCTTTTATGTCGTTTTCTATTGGAATTGATTAGCAATCGATAGTATTTTTGAAACCAAAGAAATATTTTAAATTGACAACTAGAATTTAAACAAGTAAAAAAATAGCTAAGTTTTTTTTATACTCTCCAACATTCGGAAGTAACGTGAAAAATAAAAAAAAAAAATCCGTCGAAAAATACCGCTCAAATGAAAACCATTATATGGGAAATATACGAAGATGTAGACCTTCATAAGTAATTTTTTGTCATGGGCTGTAGTAACGATTCCGAGCTTCAAATGCGAAATTCGAAACAATTCCGCTAACGTTGTAAGGGGGCTATACTAAGACGTGGACCTGCATAGACAATTGGCCCTCATAGGTTGTAGTACCCATTAGGAACTTCAAATACGAAATTTGACGCAATTCCGATGAATAATGTCGCTAAAAACCTGCAGGTACCGAATGTGTCGTGGTAGCACTATATGGGCGCTATACTAAAACATAGACCTTATAGACAATTTTCTTCCAGGGGGTACAGTATTCAGAGGAAACTCCTAGTGTGGATTTGCAGACTATTCCATTGAAAAATGTGGCTAAACGCATCAAAATACCGAATATCGGGGGGCACCATTGTATGGTAGCTATACGATATCGTGGAAAATTCTCTTTCAGGGGATAAAGTACTCATAGAAAACTCCTTGTGTAGAATTTCAGACAATGCCATTGAGAAATGTGGCTAAAATCATCAAAATACCGAATATCGACCAATATAGACCATCCTCGAATTTGACCTGTCTGCAGAAAACGGGACAGATCGGTGCAAAATTTTAGCTTCCTATCTATATTCGTTTTGACTCTAGCGAGATTACAACAGAAGGACGGACATGTCTAGAAGACCTCTCTGACTTATTCTATGTCTAGAAGAACTCTCTGAGCTCTTCTATGTCTAGAAGAACTCTCTAAGTTTTTCCATGTCTTGAAAATCTTTTTGAGCTCTTTTATGTCTAAAAGATCACCCTGATCTCTTCTATGTCTAGAAACCCTCTCTGAACTCCTTAATCTAAGAAAAACCTTTTTGAGCTCATCTATGTCAAGAAGACCTCTCTGAGCTCTTCCATGTCTAGAAAATCACTTTGAGCTCTTTCATGTCTAATAAGCTCTTTCGCGTCAAAAAGACCTCTCTAATCTCTTCTATGTCTTTTATGTCTAGAAGACCTCTCTGAGCTATTCTATGTCTAGAAGACCTCTCTAAGCTCTTCCACTCTAAAAACTCTTTAAGCTCTTTAAGGGACCTTTGAGTTCTTCTGTGTCTAGAAGACCTCTCAGTCTGAAAGTCCTCACTCTTCAAGGTCTAAAAGACTTCTCTCTGAGCTATTCTATGTTTAGAAGACCTTTCTAAGCTCTTCCATGCCTAAAAAACTCTTTAAGCTCTTTAAGGCGCCTTTGAGTTCTTCTGTGTCAAGAAGACCTCTCAGTCTGAAAGTTCTCACTCTTCAATGACTATAAGACTTCTATCTCTATTCTATCTGTAAAGCTCTTCTATATATTGAAGACCACATATCTTTTAAAATCCTCCAATATTTTTTTAAGAAGTATTTCTCTTCGATTTAATTTTCCCATTCATTCATTTAGGCCTCAAATTAATATCTTGAAACCTCCTTCACTTTTCCTTGACCGACAAATGTCAAACTGTTTTTACTTGATTGGAACCATTTTAGAGCTTTTATCTTGTTATTGTGCTTTTCAAGATTCTTTTGCTCTTTCAAATTGAGAAACTATTTTGAGGGCTTCAATTCGAAACTAACCCCTCGTAAACAAAAAGAAAAAAATACACAGAGAGAAATGGAGTTATTGGAAATTAAAAATTAAGAATTTGTTCTTAAGATATATCGATAGATATGTGTGTATAATTCTCTTAAATTAATGCCACGGTATTTTTCTAGAGTATTTTATCTCCTTTTCTCTCTCTGTATTGATTTCGCCATTGGCAGTGGCTAAAAGGCGTCAAGAGGTAGCAATAACGAGAAAAGAATAACAATAACATAACCACACTCTAACTACAGCTCAATAGGTTCTCTGACATAGACGACGTCGTCATAGTCGTGGCGCTGTCGACATTGCCATCATCGCCATTGACATGGCCATCATCATCATCGTCGTCATCAGTGGCAACATCATTGGTTCAATAGTTTAGTTGTATAGTTTTTTTATTAGTTGCAAAAACAAAAACTTAAGCACTAAAATGGCTTATGTATGAGTAAGCGAGTTTCGCTGTGTGTGCGCGTGTGTGTGTTTGTGTGATAGAAGTACTCTAAACACAGAAACTAAACAAAAGTTCATGTAGTTCTATTTTATTTTTGTTTGTTTTTTTTTTTTTGCTTTTTTGTTTTGGCCTTTTTTGGGGGGCAAACAAAATGGTTTTACGATCATAAACTCATAAAGTTGCTATTGTGCAACATTTTACCACAAAAGTGCAACAAAGTGCAAGCCATGGATGGCAACAGCACCATCGGTAGCAGCAGCAGCTGCAGAAGTTGTACTGAAGCCATCAATAGCGCCATGCCACATAAAAAGGGAATACAAGAACAACAACGACAACAACAATTCAAACAAAATGCCACAATTCCAGCTACTGTAGCCACCAACAGAAAAAACACAAAAACTAAGTTTTTCAGGGCAATTGGGTTAACCCTTCCGTTTTTTTGTTTGTTGGCATTGTTGGCGCTGCTCTTAACGGCGGCCACAATGGTGCCTTTGCCTTTTGGCCTGCGAACCTCTGGCAAAATCGCACAAAAATAGTTTTATTGCGTTTTAGGCATTAAGGGAATAGAAGATGAGGAAAAGAGCCCGTTTTTCAAAGGTTGTTAAATGTGGGGCTTGGCTTTTGTTTTATTTGGAGAGGTTTTTGAGCAAAGTTATGCTGGGGTTTTTATAAATGTCCTTTTTTTGAGGAGCATGAAAGGAATTTGTGCTTAGCATTGGCTTTGATTAAGTAAATATTTGCAAATGGTGTCAAAAGGCAAGGGCGGGTTGTGAAAAAATTACTAATACATATGGTTGGAAAATATTTTGGGCCTCAAAGTACCAACAAATTTACGTCGGGCGCCACATGAACGATAATATTTCATTTTAAGACCTTCGATTGAAATATTTAGCTTTTTCCATTGAATCATTTTTTCCATTTATGAATGCCAGTCAGTCTGTGGGTCCGTCTGTTCATGTATTTTTGTGAACAAAGTGCAGGTCGCATTTCTTATCCGACTGAAATGAAATCTTCCAAACAATATTTGTTTGGCCCAAGGACGAACCCTATTGAAATTGGTGAGTATCGGTTAACATTTTGATAGAACTCCCATACATATATTCAAATGATTTCGGTTTCATTGTGCATCAAATGACCAATATCAGTCCAAATGACCTGAATTTCGGCACATCTGACCTAATTCAGTCCAGAAGCATGTACATCAGATTTGATGGAAATCGGTTCAGATATAGCTATAGCTCCTTTATATATGTTTCATCCGATTTGGTGTTTAAGTCCCTCACATTCGTAATATGCACTCCACAAGAATGATATTTGGTACCTGATATCAGATACAGCCCAGAAATATCTCTGCTAAATTTTATCAAGATCGGTTCAGATTTGGATATAGCTCCCATACATATCTTCAACCGATTTCGGGTTAAAAGTGCATCAAATGGCCAATATTAGTTCAAATAACCTGCATTTTGGCACATCCGACCTAGTTCAGTCAAGAAGCAAGTATATCAAATTTGATGGAAATCGGTTCAGATGTAGCTAGAGCTTCCATATATATCCTTATTGCGATTTATTGTGCAAATAATGGCTAATATCAGCCCAAATGAAGTAAATTTCGGGCGAACTCTGCAGGAAGTCGGCTCCGATATATGTATTTTTTAATATAATCCTTCTCGAAGTGACATCATGCACTCCATAGCAATGTTATTTGGTATAAATAATAAAAATGTCTCCGTCAAATTTAGTTCAAATCGATTCAGAATTGGATATGCCTCCGATATATTAGTTCCTTTTGAACCAAATTATAACTGTTCTAAAGCCAAATGTTGATAGGTGGTATGATCTGCTTCGAATAAGTTCTTTTGATACGCGAGCTATACAAAATATCCATGGTGGTGTAGGGTATCATATAGTCGGTCCGCCCGACTTTTGACTTTTCCTTACTTGTTAATTTTTAAATATGTATACTTCATGTGACAGGACTTTCAAAACACTTAAAATTGGTTTATGGCAAAACGAAAAAAATGTCTTTGAGCTGAGAACAAAAATCTCCAAATAACATCTAATAACTTACCATTGACTGTCTGACAATTTTTTTAATACCTCCTCTTAGCTTTAGTCCTTTAACATTTTTTTTGGAATTTTATTTCTATCACGAAAAAAATTTTCAAATTGCCTAAAATCATAAGTCAAGGTTAGCAGAAAACAGCTTCCTTCAATGACAAACAATGTTGCAAGACGAAACACGAATAAAGCAATCCAACACAAAACGATTTTTCAGATATGAGATGAAGTTGTCGTTTTCAGGATGTATGTGACATACGCACACACACACACACACACACACCGACACCAAGCTCACAGCGACTCAGCTATTTTAGCCAGTTTGGTCGTTTTTGGCCACATTTTCCCAAAGCCATAAATCATTGACTTCAATTTGTAGTTATGACACCAATGTTCGAGCTGCAGCTGTGACTGCTGCCCCCATCCCAGCCATTACGTTTCGGTTTGAAATGGCATGGTCCATTTCGTTTTGGCGGACAAGTGCTGGTTGCCTGCTTCGACTGTGGTTTGGCTCAAGTTGATGGCGATGATACTTCATTCATTCATAATGTTGCTTTGATAAAAGGGCAAAAAAAACAAAACGCCAACAAGAAATAACTCAACAGCTCACCGAGAAAAAAAGACAAGAACACTGTGGAACATGCTTTAAGTGTGGAACCACAGAAGAGATGCAAAACAACAACAAAGCAATGGACAATATTTAGAAGAAGCTTGCTACAGCATGTGCTGTTGGGTTCTTTAATACAAAACGCTTGTTGTTGTCTTTTGCGGCTACATGAAGTGTCGTCACGACAAACATTTAACTGGCTGCCGGTGTACAGCCACACATAGCAAGGCTTCCCGGCTGAGACATCAGCAACTCTTGTTGGCTTTTTGGTTAATATTTTTTTGCGTTTCTGCTGCTTCGTCTTCATTTTCTTGTTATGTTGTATAGCCTCGAATTTTGTTTAGCTGTAGCTGCTGTGACCATTAAGCCTTCAATAAAATAACGATGATAACCGAAACACAACATCAGAAGCCAAACAGCCTGACGATATTGCCCGACGACCTTAAGCGGACATCCAAACATGATGACTTTTGCTAGCCTCGTCAGATATCGATTATTTATCGTCTTCCAGATTAGAAGAGTTGTTCAGTTTTTGCATGCTGTGTGTCTCTGTGTGTGGAACATTTGCTTGTGGCGCTATGGTCAAATTGTGCGGTGGTTTGTTGTTATGCTCCTATTTTGTAATGGATATTTCGCGCAATGCCATTACACTCGAGGAAAAAAGTTTATGTGGGAAGGAATTTTGGAAACTTTCAAATAAAATCAAACGTTAACACTATATCGTCTTCTGTCAGAACATGGCTTTGAATTAATTTGTTTATGGAAATATATGTTTACGGAAAACCCTAAGGTACAGTAACATAGGGCTTCTAGAAAAAGCGAAGCAATATTGGATACTCACTGCAAGGAGGATTAACATCGTCATAGAACTTGAATTGCAAAATTTCAACTAATTTTGTTACTAAATTTTTCTGAGACACGGGTGGTATTCTTATTTAAAGTTGTAGTATATGTTATAGTATATATCAAATATTTTCTGCTGAAAAAACCTCTACCTAGTAAGAGCTTTAAACATCCATTTATAGCTTCGGTATATTTCAGTTGAAACTTCAAGGTACAGAAATTTAGGAGATATCCTTACTTGGGAGCTATCAGTAAACCATATAAAAATGTCAAAACACTTCATGAAATAATGTGGCCTCTATCCTGATTTAAACAGAAAGACAAAGATAAACATACATTATGGAATCTCAAACGGATACTTCGAGATAGTTCGAAATGACAAAATTTGTATAGCACCACCGAAGGGTAGAAGTATATAAAAATCTGAACCGATCTCGATAAAATTTGGCAGAAGTATTTTCGATCTTGATCAAATATCCTTGTTGTGAGGGAATTTAACACCAAATCGGATGAAACATATTTACGGGAGCTATAGCTATATCTGAACTGATTTTCACCAAATCTGATGTACTTGCTTCTAGAAAGTACTTATTTATTTAGTCGGAATATCCAAATCTGAGCCGATCTCTATTAAATTTGGCAAAGGTATTTCCGAGCTCTATAAGATATCTGGTACCAAATATCATTGTTGTGGAGAGCATATTACGAGTGTGAGACGTAAAGACAAACCGGATGAAACATGTATATTGGAGCTATAACTATATCTGAACCCATTTTCAGCAAATTTGATGCACTTGCTTCTAGACTGCATTCGGTTGTATGTGCCAAAATTCAGGTCATTTGGACTGGTATTGGCCATTTAGTGCACAATTATCCCGAAATCGGTTTTAGATATATATGGGAGCTATATCTAAATGTTATCCGATTCTCACCAATAGGGATCGTCCTTGAGCCAAACAAATAGTATTTGGAAAATTTCATCTCAATCGGATAATAAATACGACCCGCATTTTGTTCACAAGGATATATGGGCAGACGGACAGATGGACTGACATGCATAAATCGTCGTCAGAAAGTGATTCTATGAAGATCCTCAAAAGTAACTATGGGTCTATTTCGCTCCTTCTCCATGTTACAAACAATTGCACAAAGACATAATACCCTGACTACAGTGTGGTGTAAGGTATAAATAAAGATCTCTAGAAGGTCTTTCCTATATAGAACTAGAAGGTCTTCCCTATATAGAACTGTATAGAGGCCTGTGGTTTCGGTTTGCCCAGCGGCAACTGCTCTACTCAGAAACCTTTGGTCCATTGTGTTTATGCTAAGAAGAAATACCATTTTTGGAGATAGGAGAGATATAGGATCTAGAAGAAGAAGAAACGATTCATACAGTGATGTATAGTTAGGAATGATGTATGGCCAGGGAATGTCTTTGGCAAGCTTGTAAATGATAATGGGATCTATGTCTGAGAAAAACGTTAAAATTTCTGTCTCCAAGCTGCCAAAAAGTCTGTGTCTCTTGTTGGATAACATGGGACATCTGCAAATTAGATGTTCCATTGTTTTTACCTCTTCTTCATTTTCACTTAGTTTACAGTAGTCAGGGACACTGTTGTCCCATCTTCAGATGAGATATCTGATCCAGTAGTGAGCAGTCAGCATACCTTCCACGAATCTTAGTTCAGACCTACTAAGTGATAGAAGAAAGATTGTTTTTCTATTCGAGATTACAGGCCAGATGGCCTTAGATACCCGGCAACCGATTTCAAAATGCCATCATTCATTTAACTTCTTCGATGAGGGTTTTTTTTTTTTGAAACAGCTGACAAATAGTTTATTGATGGTTTACAAGTCTCTTCTATTGACTGGTATCAGCCTCGAGTTAATCCATCATTCAATTCATTCCCTACCTTCGTTCCCCTATATAGAGGACCTCAAATGCATATAAAACCCCTTGAAACTATTACATGCAATGATTTTTTCATTCTCATATTTGAACCAACATTTTTCTTCGAGTGTATGCAAATATTGTCCTTTCAACATTGACAATGGATTACCAAGGTTACAAAACTAAACTCAAAATGTTCTCTTTGCAGATTTTAATGTTTCTTTTTTTTACAAAAAAAATCTTACATTTATTTTTGTTATCTTTTCTCGTTTTTATTTCGCCACCCCGCTCGCTCGCTCTTTCATTTACGCGAACTCCATTTAAATGAAAAATATTCATAAGATTTTTTTTGTTCCCAATGACCACAAAAAGAAATCGGTTAACCGTTCAATATTCATTTTGTCATTTTTATACATTTATTCATGGAGTCGCCACTAGACACTTGATGGCATAGCATTCAGAGGACTCGCGCTCGTTCTTCCCTTAATTTCAAATCAATTTTGATGGCTATCAAATTCAATTGCCCTACTCTCTTGTGGTGAATCGAGATATTCACAATGTAAATTTAGTGGTTTATTGATTGCAAAGAGAAGCCATTGAAAAAGTATGAAAAGCATTGGCGTTTTGTGAGAGTTCAAAGAGAAAAAGAAGAGGATGACATTATTAGAAGGCAATAGAGCGAAATCAAAGCGAAATGTCACAAGAATATTGATTTATAATGGGAGAGATGTGTTTGGAGTAGTGAGACTCTTTAAAAAATGCTCTATTTGTAAGGGACAGGGATGGGTACATAACGCCAATTAATAAACCCAAAGTTCTACTTTTATTACGTTTCTCCCTTTCCTTCTTTCACAGATCACTGACCTTTAAAAAAATGCAAAGCGAAAAAAACCTGGAAAATGCTCCATGAATATTATTATTATCAATTCGTTATTTTTTTACAAAATTACTTTATAATTTATTTGTTTTTGCAATAAATCACAAATGAAATAGAACTCATTGCGAATGCGAAAAACACGCCAAGTACTTGGCAAATAAAACGTGCCGATGATTATAAATGATATAACAATTTCCAGTTGGGAATAAGCCGAGAATACGTTCTGCATAATTGTATTGCAAGGTATGTAAGTCGTTCAAGTATTCACATGATGTACTCGAAAGAATAAAAAAATTCTTCTTTTTCTATTGTGGCAGATTTAGAACCAACCCAGTTGACAGTAAACAACAGTTGTTGTTGTTATTGTTTCAATTGTTGCTTTTCGCCATTTTTCTGGTTTGCTTATTATAATGCAGGCTTTTAATGCTAATACAGGTATATGTAATAGGAGTGTGGTTTACTAAGTTCGGTGAGAGGGAAATTTAATCATACATGTATTTTCTCAACTTGGACTTAAATTGTAGCTAAGACCCCGAAATGTCAATATTTAAGGAGTTATGGCCATTTTTAAGTATGCTTTCCTTCCTCTTTAAAAACTAATTACAGATGTATGCCCCATCCTTGAGTTATGATTACAGGGTGAAATAAAAAAAAAACTGAAACCAACTTCTGACTGCTGTCATTTCTAAGCCACTCGTCCGACAGCTATTACAATTATTCCAGCTCATTACATTTTTTACAAGGGATAAAGCCATTGAAATTCCAAAAAGTACAAGAACTTGCATCGCAATAGAAAGAAAATAAAAACAAGAGCTAAAGAGTTGCTTGGCCGAAAGTGGTGAACTTCCGATTTTGGTGTGTGAAATGATCGTGTTTTCGGTTGGCCAACAGAACTCAAGCGCCGGCCACGGTGATGGTGTGGGCCGCCATAACAGCCGATGGTCGCTCTCCGTTCGTATTAATCGACCGTGGCATCAGAATAAATGCCGAATGTTATCGCGAAAATATTCTGGAGGGTGTATTGAAGCACATACACATTTTGGCCGCATACCTTGGAAATTCCAACAGGACTCAGCACCATCACACTCAGCACGCGCTACCCAAGAATGGTTACAAAATGAGGTTCCTCGCTTCATCTCCAGCGCCCAATGGCCACCAAAATCTCCGGATACCAATCCGTTGGACTATTGTGTCTGGAGTATTTTGGCACTAAAAAATACCAAAGAGTCGATCAACTCAAGCAAGCGCTTCGCCGGGAATGGGCCAAAAAAACGCAGATCAACATTCGGGCAGCGTGTGACGGTTTCATTGGCCGTTTAAAGGCCATAATTTGTGCCAAAGGTGACCAATTCGAACAAATCTAAACTTATTCTGAAATATGATGCTATTTCCGACATTTTTTGCATTCATTCAATAAAATTAAAAAAAAAAAAATGTAAAAATTATGGCGTTTGACTTTGTAGAAATATTTTTTTATCTCATCCTGTATTACGATTAATAAAGTTTGAATCAAATCGAATACTCTCTTCGAGAGTTATCGTATGCACCAGTCAGCCAGTCAGACGGATGGACAGGCATCGCTAGATCGACTCCAAATGTCCTGAAACGGATTTGGTCCAAAAAGACCTAAGGTATAAAACCGTTATTTCGATAAGGCACGTTTTGCCCGTAAAAAATGATATATACCCCCTCTAGTCATATAACTGAGGGTATAAAAACTTCGAAGTGGCAATATTTAAGGAGTTATGGTAATTTTAAAGTATATACCTCTTTATAATTGTGATCATCTGGATTCGTAACAACCTTGGCAGAGCTATAAATTCCAGAAAATTGTAGTTTAAATATTTTCTAAATTATCACACTTCTTTGGGAACACCCTGTTGGAATTTCACGTACGACCTCAGTCATCCAAATTTTCATATTTGATCGAAGTAGAGTTAGATTCGGACCATATGCCGATTCAGGGTAGTTTTATTACCATGCACTTATCATACCACCCTCTTTTTTGACAAATCTCCTAAACCTGTAATAAACTCCAGTTCTTTGGCTTGATTAAAAGGTAAAGTGCAAATAAAGTGAAGCACGGCAACATTTATTGAAGCAAAAGCAAAAATATAAACAATTTGTTATACGACAACACAATAACAACAACAGCGGCAACAACAACAACAGCAAAAAAAAAAAACAATCGTTGAAAAGCCCTATCACTCTGTGGCGACAAGTGGTGGACGTTGCGCTGATAGCATTGCATGCTAGGCATTTTTGTTGACAGCGTCGGCATTTACACGCTTTGAAGCCTTTTCCAAATGCATTGAAATTCTCAACGCTGCTGACACCTGCAGTGACACTTTGGAATCAGCAAAGTTTGTGATTCTGCTCCACTAACTGAGTTATGGCCATATGTTTTGCCACACTGCAAGTAATCTACACTTGGAATTGAGTTGTTTCTTTCGTTGTTCCATCCAAGTGGCCAAGCAATGCCGGTCGCATATTCTTTGGGTTTTGTGGCTACTGTTGTGGAAAATGAGAAAAAACACAACAACAACAGCAAAAACAAAACATTATTGCCTTTAAATTGGCTTATTTCCAAGCACCAGCCACCAGTGGTGGGTTCTTTATTTTTTTGCTCCCAACTTCATTTTATTATGCGAATAATGTGGGACCTCAAATGAATGCCTTTGGAATGCCTTGCCTTGCCCAGCCATGCCATGCCATGCAGTTTGGGTTTTTTTTGTCTGCCTGGCTTTTTGCAAGTTTTATGGGCTTTGCTGAGGTTTATGTTGTTGTTGTGTCGCTTTTTTGTGCCGTCCAATTCTAATTTGTCTCTTTTGCATATTTTTGTATTTTTTGTTGTTGTTATTCTTAACGAGTGCGGCCCGCTCTGATTTAGAATCCAAGAAAGTTTTATTAAAAGGCGTTTGTCTTCTCGGAGTCTTGTAAAAAGGCGTTGACAAACAGATAAAATGCCATTGTTTTCGTTTGCATTGTTTTGTTATCTGCCAGAGCAAAATAAGTTCACAAACTAATGCAATGGCCAAAGAGGTAGGTCGGGGGGCAAGGGGGCCATGAATGCCCGAAAAAAATATCGGAAATGAAAATGGTTTTTTATGATAATTAAAGTCTGTTGCATGAAAATGTAGTGCTTGAATGCCAAGACAAGAGGCGTTACATTTTTTTTGGCATAACCTACGTATTTCGATGTAGTTTGGTAGCAACAGTGGGCGTTCCGAGGATGTATGTAAGAATTCTGAAAGGATAAGCTGTGGCAGCAAGACAGCCAGATCATAGATAACTAAATTAAATGAGTTTGATGGCAAACATTTAGCCGAATGACAAGTGTTGAAGTATTTGATTGAAATATATGTTTTGGAAATAATGAAACTGGATAAATTGTTGATCTCTCTTTAAACTATGGCGATTATGTTGTCCAAAACTCTTAAAATGAAATTATATGCTTTATCCCTTTAAGAAAATGTCCACCTCAAATGAAAAGAAAGGCTCAGAGATATTCACGAAGAAGATTTAAAGATTTTTTGAAAGACATATCTGAGAGATCTGCATATTATCTTAGAGAACTATTAGCTGGACAGGGATTAATTATTTGGAACGCTAAATATTCTTAGAATAGACTTTCCTCAGACAGTATAGAATGGACAATCTTTTTTTGCCAAAACTTTTAACGTAAATCAAAGATCGTTAAGGCTCAAAGAAACCTAAGAGGACATCTTATGGAAAATTCCGTTGGATACGACAACTATTGTATAAAGGCTCTTTTTTGAGGAATAAGGTGATCTGACTACAGTCCTACAAAAATAAAGCATTTCTACAATAGACTTCGTCTTCAACGAAATTTTCAATGGGAAGTCCTCTTAGGTTTCTTTGAGCCCCTTGATTTAAATGAAATCGGAGTAAAAGATTTTTTTAATCACTGAGGATTTTTGGAAATCCTTCAAATATTGAAGGAAACCAGGAAACAAAAATTCTTTCATAGAATACCAAAATTTTTATTTTAGTCAAACTAAGGTTCTTCCCTTTGGGAGTCAGGAGACATTCACATAGAAAAATCAAAAAAAAAAATTATTTTCAAAGAGGATTGAAACAATTCTAGATGTATAAAGGGTGAGATAAAAAAACTGCACCAAAGTCAAACGTGCCACCTTTGGCACGAATTATGGTCTTCAAACGGATGTTGTTCTGCGGTATTTTGGTCAATTCCCGGCGAAGCGCTTGCTTGAGTTGATCGATACTTTGATATATTTTAGTGCCAACCTTGCTTTCCAAAATACTCCAGACACAATAGTCCAACGGATTGGTATCCGGAGATTTTGGTGGCCATTGAGCGCTGGAAATGAAGCGAGGAACCTCATTTTGTATCCATTGCCAAAATGTTTGCGTGCCCAAGGCTTTAATACACCCTCCAGAATATTTTCATGATAATTTTCTGATGCCACGGTCGATTAATACGAACAGAGAGCGACCATCGTATGTTATAGCGGCCCACACCATCACCATGGCCGGCGCTTGAATTCTAGTGGCCAACCGAGGGTGTACATTTTCAGCTGACCTCTTGGGCAAGTAAACACGAGCGGGTCATTTGGTTTGTTTACAAACTGCTGGATACCGAATGTTTTCTCATCAGTGGAAACCAAATTCGGCAGTTCTCCACTTTCGTCTAAGTGAAGCAACTCTTTAGGTCTTTTGAGTCTATTTTCTTTCCGTTGCGGAGTAAGTTCTTGCACTTTTTGGAATTTCAATGGCTTTACCCCAAGCTCATTTTTCAATATTTGCCGAATGGAATATTGCGATATGTTCAGCTCACGAGCCATTTTCGGCCACTGCGACTTCACTTCTTTATTTTTCGAACCATTTCTGCTGATGTTGCTGTTTTCCTCCGTCCACTTCCTTGACGTCAGGCTACGCTACCAGTATCATAGTAACGAGCGATGGTACGAAACACAAAAGATTTATTCACATTTAAATGATGGAATGCTCTAACTACAGCTACTTGTGGTTTACCAGCCAAACGTAGAGAAATCACACTATCCCGCTTGAATTCCATCACGAATAACTTTTTTTCTGGAAAATTCTCACCGAAATGCTTTTGTACGCTTGTAAACAATATAAAGAGCTATCACTGGAATAATTTTAACAGCTGTCGGAGGAGTGGCTTAGAAATGACAGCAGTCTGAAGTTGGTTGCAGTTTTTTTTATCTTACCCAGTATATACTTTGTGGGTTCTAGGTTGAATTATGTTGAAAAGAGGGGCGAAGCAATTCGCCGCATGCCCTGTTGGGCATACACTTAACCCAGTATAGGCCAGTTGTGCGCTCTAGACTAAGGGTTTTCTAAAGAGGGCGGGCAGTTTACGGTCTGTTGTATTTGATATTCATTTGCCTATATGAAATTTCTTAACTGTCTTATATCATTTACCATGGTCTGATTAAGGTCTGGTAAGGAGGGTTTCCCTAAGAATTGGGATCTGATATTTGCAAACGCTGAGTATTGTGGGTTCTATAATTTATATTTCGTGGTGTTACAAACGGAATGACAAACTTGATATTCCCTCCATATTATGGTGGAGGGCATAAAAATAAACTAAAATATTTCAATAATAACTCAGAGCAAAAATATATACTCTCAAAAATATGTACTCTGGAGAGTAAATGCGAACTAAGAGAGTCAATTTATAATTTTTTGATGCATTGGCAGGTCTTGGTGAGAGAGCCTCCCAAAGGCGTTTTTGTGGCCTATGCTTTAAAAGCGAAAATCCTTAGGACACCATAAGTGTATTTGTAAAAGTCATCATAAATGAATATGTTGTTTTCTCTTTAAAACTTTTCTCATTAAAACATTGCAGATAAATCTGGCGTTTTTAATATATTTCACTTTTGGAACTCAACCATATAAGCATGTTTGAGTGAAATTTGTCTTACCTTATCCTCGGGATATTTACATTGCTTTTCCCATATTTACATTATTGTTTTCTTTTTGACAGATTTACAGCTCTCATAAAAAGGATATGGCGTTAAATAGAACAGTCATCCAAAATGACTTGAAAAGAAAACGTAAATACGAAATATGAGAAGATAAATGTCCCCTTTTTTCGACGGAATCTTTTCAAATGTTTTGTTTTTTTCCTCTCCGAAGAAAAGTCAAACATGAAATGAGTTTTCAAAACACATAATTTATTTGTTCAGTTATATTTTTAAGTACTTTCAAGAAGGCTGGTAGAAGGGGAAAACTTTTTTTCTGGAGCAGAAAATATGAATGAAAGCAAAGAATATTACAAGAATTGCCGGTTTAACGAATTGTATCTTTGATATTTCTTCATTTGTTTTTTCGGTATCCGATTACACGGCAGTGCTTAGAAATGTGAAAGGGAAAAAAGTGAAACATATTGGTGGCAATAAATTACTTTCGAAATTTGGAAAATGTTGGTTGTTTTTGTTTCATATTCTTCTACGAGTTTCCGTTTCCCTTCTCAAGTGTATTGCAATTTAAGTTTTTTTTCGTAAATAAGCCATACCTGTTCCAGTTGGAGCTTTTTTTACGAATAACTACCAATTTATATATACAACAAGGATAAGGCACACACCAACCCATACTCCAAGGACTTTGCACCAGTTTGTTAGTGGTTGAGTGAGTGAATGAATGAATGAATAACTGACTGACTGATACCCGAAAGCGTATCGAATCAAGGTGTTCGGAAAGCATCTCACCTCAGAGTGCGCAGCAGGAAATTGAAGTCATTGAGAGGAGAAATGGAAAATGAAACATTGCCAAATAACGAGAAGCAGTGGTGGTGTATGATGAGCTTGCCAATGCGGGATTCCTTTGTGTAATAAAGTACTTAATTTTATTTATTGTTGGAAATAACGAAACAAAGTGAATAAATGAGTTGGAGATAAATGGGAGAACTTTTACTTGCGGAACGAAATTTTGGGTGGGATGAAGTACATTTTAAAATCCTTATGAAAAACCAAAAAAAAAGAAGATTTCCCTTTCCCATATTTAATTGAAAATTTCAAAGAAGATAATTTGCTGCAGGTATTTTAGTTTGTACTGGGTGAGATGAAAAAACTGCAACCAACTTCAGACTGCTGTCATTTCTAAGCCACTCGTTCGACAACTGTTAAAATTATGAGCACGACTATTCCCGTTGAAATCCCAAAAAGTTCAAGAACTCACACCGCAACAGAAAGAAAATAGACTCAAAAGAGCTAAAGAGTTGCTTCGCTTGGCCGAAAGTGGTGAACTGCCGAATTTGGTTTTCTCCGAAGAGAAAACATTCGTTGTCGAGCAGTTTGTAAACAAACAAAATGATCCGCTCGTGTTTACTTACCAAAGAGGTCAGCTGAAAATGTGCACCATCGGTTGCCGTTTGGTCACCAGAACTCAAGCGCCGGCCATGGTGTGGTGTGGGCCGCCATAATATGGGCCGAATATCGCGAAAATATTCTGGAGGATGCATTAAAACCTTGGGCACGCAAACATTTTGTCCGCAGACCTTGGTCATTCCAACAGGACTCAGCAGGCGCCACCCAAGAATGGTTACAAAATGAGGTTCCTCGCTTCATTTCCAGCTCACAATGGTTGCCAACATCTCTGGATACCAATCCGTTGGACTATTGTGTCTTGAGTATTTTGGAAAGCAAGGTTGGCACTTAAAAAATACTAAAGTGTCGACCATCTCATGCAAGCGCTTCATCGCGAATGGTCCAAAATACCGCAGAGCAACATTCGGGCAGCGTGTGACGGTTTCATTGGCCGTTTGAAGGCCATAATTCGAGCCAAATTCGAACAAATCTAAACTTGTTTTAGAATTTGAAGCTATTTCCGACATTTTTGCTATTTCAATAAAATTTAAAAAAAAAAATGTAAAAATAGTGGCTTTTGACATTGATGCAGTTTTTTTATCCGACCCGTATATCCTGATGGTGTTAAATTTCAACAGTTCATAAAAACCAAAAATTTCAAAAAAAATTTGAAGTAGAATTTTCCCTCCTATATTTTTTTAAAACCTTCCCTGCTGTGGGGGATGAGGGGGAATGTTTTTGCAAATTACTGAAGTTTTTTTTTCCTGTGCGTACATCTTTGCTCGACAGTTTTTTTTCCTGAATTGACAACAACCTGCTCTCATCATGTTCCCAATACCCGAACAACAGGACATTTATCAATAGTCCAATTTGAAAGAAACATAATGAGTTTTTTGTGTTTTTGTTGTAAACAACATCCCGAGCCTGTTCATAGGCAGGCAATCAACAAATGGACAAGCAATTGAATTATGCAAATGACAGTTAAATGGGACCAAAATGGAAAAATTTGTCTCTAAAAAGGCTTTGTTATCCCTTTGATGATGGTCCCATGTCCATGGATATGGGATAACAGAATAACATGCCGGGTTCATTATTAAACAATGCATACGCTCAGATGGGCAAGAGGCCATCCTTGGGAATACCAGAAGGCAGGCATGGCATAAGCTTTCCTGAGGGGGGATGGGTTAGAAAATTCCATTTAAAATCTGTCTCTCTGTTTGTCGGCCAGTCTACATCTGTTTTGAAGCCATAAAATTGTCATTTTACAATTCAATGAAGTGTCAATAAATCGGCATGTCTACAAAACAGGTAATGGCGTAGAAAAGATAGGACTCCAAAACGAAAGGAAGTAAAAGGTGGACCAACCCAGCATTTTTCCGATAATCTCTAGCCATCGGCATTCAAGCATAACAGATCACATACTGGGAAGAAAAATAATATCGAAAAAAAGAAACCAAAGAAAAAAAGTTGACATACCACCTGATGAAGCTTCAATTTCATTGGCCTGGATTACATGCAATGGCTGGCTATCTGCCTGGGTTTTGCAAAGAATCCATGTGGCTTTACATACAACGACCATACGTATGTCTACATGTCCTGGCCATCATTGATATTAAGCAATCTATCAAACATTTTGTGATTAAATCAAGTGGAAAAATAGTTCTGTGACAACTACAGATAATATTGCACACACATACATATACATCTCTTTACATACATATACTTGTGTGTGTGTGTTTTCATTCCCACTACATCAAAGGGGTGTTTATTGATTCGGACCACCACTGCAAACACACACACACACTCATACACACAAAAAAGGTCAACGCAAAAAGGTGTCGACCAAAGGTTGTGATTTTATTTTGCAACACTTTTCACTTTTCCCCAGGTTTAATCGGGTGTGAATTTAGGGTCACAGGTATTCATGTGTAGAATTCATTTATTTGAGTGTGTGTGCATGTGTTGGCTTTGCTGCAAAAAAGGTGAAAATGTCAAAGTTAATTGAAAAGGCAATAACGTCAAAAGAGAAATGCTATTAGAATTGCATTTAAAATGCCAAGTGGGGGGAATGGAAATTACTATTCATTGAAAACGAAATGTAATTTAAATCGGCAATAATGGAACAAAAATTGGGTTCCAAATTGAGATTTATATTTTTTTCGACGAGGGCCAATACATTTATAATGACTGAATAAAAATTGCTAATAAAGATTGAGAGATTTATTGATGCAGGAGATTTAAGTATTCCATTTTCATACTTTATCGAATACAGATAAGAATATCGGTATGGGCGAAATTGCAAGAAAAAATTCCCCCTTTGGGGGGGGGGGGAGGTACCAGAAGGAGTGGACCGATATATTCCATCTTCACAGCAGATCTTGTGTTAGTTGAAATTTTGGGATATGTGAAATATGACTAGAATCAGAAGTCTATTTCGGATTTTATAATCGTTGTGGTTATTCAAAACATTGACCCTTTGTGGGTGGAGCTACCAGGAAGAATGTTCCGATCTCTACCATCTTTATAACAGATGTTGCGTTAGCAGAAATATTGAGATGTGGCGAATCGGTTATTAATTTCACGTTTTATGAGCTTCATGGATATTCAAAATTATGAGCCTTTGTGGTGGGGGTACCAGAAGGAGTGGACCGATATATTCCATCTTCACAGCAGATCTTGTGTTAGTAGAAATATTGGGATGTGTGAAATATGAAGAGAATCAGATGCTTATTTCGGATTTTATAATCGTTTTGGTTATTGAAAACTTTGACCCGTTGTGGGGGAGGTACCAGATGGAATTGTCCGATCTCTACCACCTTTATAAAAGATCTTGTGTTAATAGAAATATTGAGATGTGCCAAGTCTGAAAGGAATCGGATGTTATTTTCGCGTTTATGAGCTTCAGGGGTATTCAAAATGTTGACTCGTTGTGGGGGAGGTACCAGAAGGAGTGGACCGATATATTCCATCTTCACAGCAGACCTTGTGTTAGTAGAAATATTGTGATATGTGAAATATGAAGAGAACCGGACACTTATTTCGGATTTTATAACAGTTTTGTTTATTCAAAACTTTGTCGCTTTGTGGGGGAGGAATGGTCTGATCTCTACCATCTTTAGAACAGTTCTTGTATTGATAGAAATATTGAGATATGCAACGTCTGAATTGAATCGGATATTAATTTTATGTTTTATGAGCATCATGGATATTCAAAATGTTGACTCGTTGTGGGGGAGGTACCAGAAGGAGTCCACCGATATATTCCATATTCACAGCAGACCTTGTGCTAGTAGAAATATTGTGATATGTAAAATATGAAGAGAAACGGATGCTTATTTCAGATTTTATAATCATTTTGATTATTCAAAACTTTGACCTGTTGTGGGGGAACTACCAGGAAAAATGCTCCGATCTTTACCACCTTTGTAACAGATTTTGTGTTGATGAAAATATTGAGATATGCCATGTCTGAATGGAACCGGATGTTATTTACGCGTTTTATGAGCTTCATGGACATCCAAAATTTTGACCCCTTTGTGGAGGAGGTACCAGTATTAGTGGGCCGATATATCCCATCTTCACACCAGACCTTGGGTTAATAAAAATATTGTGATGTTTCTTATTTGTAGACAATCGGACTCTTACATCACATTTTATAGGAGTTATAATTATTGAAAATTTTGACCTTTGTGGGGGAGGTGCTTGATGGAGTTGACCGATTTTGTCCATTTTCTTACCTAATTTAGCACTGATGCAAATATTGGAATTTGCATAGATGGAGCAAAATAGGATTATCATTTCTCTTTCTGTGCAGTAAAATATGTTTTTTTTTGAAAATTTCGGTCTTTTGTGGGGGTGGTACCAGATGGAGTAGACCGATATTGCCCATCTCCGAGCTCGATCTAACTTTGATAATATTATTATGTTGTAGCAAGTTTGGACAAAATCGGATACTCCCTTCGAGAGTTATCGTGAAGACAGACTGACGGACATCGCTAGATCGATTCCAAATGTCCTGAAACGGATTTGGTTCAAACAGACCTAGGGTCTAACGCCATTATTTCGATGAGGTACGTTTTGGCCGTATCAAATGATATATACCCTCTGTAGCCATATGGGTGAGGGTATAAAATAAGAATTAAAATTTAGCATATTTCAGACTCTTCAGCTAGTTCATAAAGGTCCAAATTACTGGTCTACTAAAGCCAACTTAATTCATTTTACTGATCTACAACCTGTACCTTGTGCTGTCCTGGTTCTTCGTCATAAATTATATTTCTCATCCTGAAAACATTCCACAATATTATTATCTCTAAGCCAATGAATTGCTTCTCGTGCCATCACTCGGGCGTATAAGTAATGCGAATTAAAATAACAAAACAAATATCACTCATACGTAATGACGTCTGAGAACAATGGCTTAAAATATGCGATTAGCAATATTACCACTCAGAGAGAGACACAGACACATACACAAATACAAAAACATGAAAAAACAAGCCCTAATTGCTCTTCACAAATCCTTTAATTATACTTTAAGCTTACTTTTTGTTGTTGCTGATGCTATTGCTCCTGCAAACAATGATAGTAGACAAAAAAAAAAGAGAACAAAAAAGCGAAATGGAATTCTAACAATTACTATCACATGACATGTTAGAGACCTTTAAGCCTCTTGATAAAAATACCAAAAAAGTGACACACACACATACAAACATGGAATTAGACTATGATAATAAACACCCACACGAATAAAGAGACACACACATACACATCCAAACACTGAGGGCAATTTGATAGCACTTAACTCGGTGCTTGATAGCAATTTAACTCTTAATGATATTTTGCCGCTGTTGACAATGATTGTTGGTGTATTGCCTCGTTAGGTGGCTGTTATGAATTGTCATTTATTGTTGTTGTTGTTGTTTATGCTGCTACTTTGCCATCACATAATGATTTATAAAAATTAATGTAATTTACGTATTTATTGTCAATTGCCATTGTTGACGCTGTCGCTGCTGCCGATGATGATGATGATGGCTGTTGTGTGCGATTTTTGTGTGTCAAGTGTAAGCGTGAATGATTAGAGTGACGTTGCAAAATTGTGTTTTTTTTCAGGCATTAGAATAGAGATTTTAGTGTGGAGTTATTTGTAAATAACACAAGTTTTAATGTTAGTTGGTGGGTGTCATAAAACGATTCTTTGATTTTGCCAACAATAAAATAAACTATTTTATTTCAAATTATATTAAATTGTTAAGTATTTATTTGTCTATCAAATTTCCGTAATAAAATGCGAATGAATGAAGAATGGAACTGTTTGAACAATCAGATTATATATTTCATTGTGATAAAAAAGCGCTCTTGTTGGCTATGAAAAACATATGGAAATGTGATGGCTATTGATTTTTGAATAGAAAAAAAAAAATTTTTTTAACGACAACATATCTTTAATCATGAATTTTGAGTGAAATAAGTTTAAACTGACTGAGTGATTCTTTAACGCCTAGTCGAATGGCCGATACTAGAATCTTAACATTTTGCATGTGGCCCAATGTTAGTGTACAGGGTGATATAAAAAAAACTGCAACAAAGTCAAACGCCATATTTTTTTACATTTTTTTTAAAATTTTTTTGAATGAAATCAAAAAAAGTCGGAAATAGCATCAAATTTTAGAATAAGTTTAGATTTGTTCGAATTGGTCACATTTGGCACGAATTATGGCCTTCTGCGGTATTTTGGCCCATTCCCAGCGAAGCGCTTGCTTGAGGTGGTATCCGGAGATTTTGGTGGCCATTATGTGCTGCAAATGAAGCGAGGAACCTCATTTTGTTACCATTCTTGGGTGGCGCGAGCTGAGTCCTGTTGGAATGTCCAAGGTCTGCGGCCAAAATGTTTGCATGCCCAAGGCTTTAATATATCCTCCAGAATATTTCCGCGATAATATTCCATAGTCGATTGATACGATCGGAGAGCGACCATCGGCTGTTATGGCGGCCCACACGATCACCATGGTCGGCGCTTGAGTTCTGGTGGCCAACCGAAGGTGCATATTTTCAACTTCCCTCTTCTGAGCCTATTTTCTTTTGGTTCCGGTGTAAGTTCTTCCACTTTTTGGAATTTCAATGGCTTTACCCCGAGCTCATTTTTCAATGCCGAATAGAATATTGCGATATATTCAGCTCACGAGCCATTTTTCGGCCACTGCAACGCGGGTTTCGATCAAGGCGCTCTTTATTTTTCGAACCATTTCTGATGAATGTTGCTGTTTTCTTCCGTCCACTTCCTTGACCTTCCTTCGGGCTACGCTACCAGTATCACGGTAACGAGCGATGGTATGAGACACAAAATATTTATTCACCTTTAAATGCTAACGATAGCAACTTGTGGTTTTCCAGCCAAACATAAAGAAATCACATGAAGGTGGACTTGAAAATGTGTAGCATATAGTGTACGAAAAGGTACTAAATGTGGCATATAGTGTAGGAAAAGATCTAGAATTGTGAATATTAGTATACGGATCACTGTGAATGTGTAGCGTGTAGAAAATGAGGTGGACTTGGAAATTCATACCACACAGAGTATACGAAAAGTGCTGGAATTGTGTACTTTGGTACAAGGGTCGCTGAGAGTATTAAGTGTCTCGGTAATGAAGAGGGTTTAGAAATACGTACTAAATGGTATAAAAAAGGACTAAATGCTATTAAATTGTATATTACTTTCGCTAACGAATCAGCGGATATTTGCTAGTATTGGAATTGTTGTTTCCTAAAAGAGAGGGACAATATTTTCCATTTTACAGGATTTATTTTCTACTGTAGTTTTTAATGAAAATGTCAAAGTCTACTTTATATCAAAAAAAAAAAAAAAAAAAAAAAAAAAAAAAAAAAAAAAACACCTCATAAATCAATAATTGGTTGCAAAAATTCTAATAAAATTATTTTTTAACATTTTTTTTTAAATGAAAGCAAATCAATAATTCAAAACTTAATATCAGCAAAGCACTTTCTTTCAAAACAGATTCCCGCTTTTGCAAATATTCAAAACGACAATTGGATTTTTTGTTTAATTTCCTGCATTTCAAGGCAATATGAAACATGCATTCACACATTCATATGCATTTTATGGCAATGGGTGGAGGCCCACTGACATGCACATGTATGTGTCTGTTCAATTTTCTACAGAACTACAGACTACGATATTTAGTAATTTCATTTATAATAGACGACCACTGGCCATTTACAATAGTTTGCGAGCGTTTGCGAATGTAGGTATCTGCAGCTGGACAATGGAATTGTTTTTTTTTTAATATCGGGTGTGCTTTTCGAAATGAAGCAACAAAGGGGAAGGAGTATCATATGTTAGTCTGGCTCTTGACATTATCTTCTGGGGGGTAATTGTTAGAAACCGTACATTTCGTACGCTGCAAAGAATTTGGACAATAGCAATTTTCGTATTTCATGAATTGCAAGCAGTAACACCAGTAACAACAATGATATTGTCTAAATGGCCAACAATGGATGGCCATGGCTAACACACAAAAGTACCAGTCGAACAGTCGTCGTCCACAAATTTCATAAGAAGGATAGTCTTTAGTTGGGTATTATTTTCGGTTTTGTTTTTCTTTTTTTTGGTATTTCAACAAATTTGCGGTTATCACAAAAGTGTCATCACCAAAGTAATTTATTTTTAATTGGTCATTGTTACAAATGCTCTACAAATGGGCGACAAAGAAGGAAAAAGAGAAGGGGGAGGGGGAATGGAAATATTTTAGTTTATAGTGAGAGGCGACACATAAAATGTAACGCATTGGCTAATTGGAAATGAAGATGGTAATTCTTGTACTGGGTATGAAACACAATTCAAATCTGCAAAAAGAAATTAAAAATGAGAATCACATACCCACTCCCTTAAAGAGTATTTCATAGTTAAGATGTTCTAAGAGAATGTAAGAGATTTCTACTTCTAACAAGGCAAGTAATTCTCTTGCTGGGAGAAATTATGTCAATATATCATACAGTACGGATGTACTCTCTTTTTTAATTTGTATTCCCCAAATACATTTGCATCTTTTGAGGATCATGAGAGTACCACTCTCATTTTTTATGTGTGTTTCAAACTCATTTTAACTGTTTTAAGTGCTACAAATGGTGACCGCATTTCATTATGCCTACCATAATGGCATTGAAATGTCACTGCTGAAATGTTATTTGCTGGAAATATTCGAAATTGAAAAATGATATTGAGGTCAGATATAAATTGATTTTGTAAATATTTGCTAAAAGCCTTTTCTCCGGAAAAAAAAACACCGAGCTGCTCTCCACCTATTTTCCATTTGCACATGATATACAATTGCATGTTGTTGTTTTTTTTACAGTTTTGTTGCTATATTTCGGATATAAATAACCCTTTTGTTTTTTTTTTCTCTGTTATTTGATTTGGCCAAAATTTAGTGTTCTCATTAAATATGCATATCAATGCCTCTTTCTCTAACTGAATAACAATGAAAAAAATACCCCAAAAATCTAGGCCAATTTCAGGCGAAATGATGAAAAATATAAAAGCAAATATTTTATATTCGTGGCCGATGAATGGATGGATGGATGAGGATGATGATGATAACTGATGCAAATAACAATCAATGAAGTTCATCAGGAAAACGATAGCGTTTGGCAGAAGTTCAAAATTGAAAGTTTAAGCATACACTCACATACACTACACATTTATATTTTTGTGGGTTTTTAAAACAATAAAAAACCAATAGAATATAATATTAAAGCCACAAATGAATAAATAAAAAAAATATAAAAAAAAATAAATAAAAATACTCAGGTAAGGGAGGGGGGATGTGAACTCAAAATATGTGATATAAGCAATAGCGGGAAGTTCAGGAATTGTTTTCTTAAGATAAGCCAAATGGATATATAGGGTGAGATAAAAAAAACTGCGACCAATATCGGACTGCTGTCATTTTTAAGCCACTCATCCGACAGCTGGTAAAATTATTTCAGTGACAGCTCGTTAAATTTTTTACCAGCGTACAAGAGCATTTTGGTGAGAACTTTCCAGAATAAAAGTTTTTTGTGATGGCATCCAAACGTGATTGTGTGATTTCTTTATATTTGGCTGGAAAACCACAAGTGGCTATCGTTAGAGCACTCCAGCATTTAAATGTGAATAAATCTTTTGTGTCTCGTACCATCGCACGTTACAGTTATATTGGTAGCCCGACGTCAAGGAAGTGGACGAAAGAAAACAGTAACATCATTAGAAATGGTTCGAAAAATAAAGAAGCGACTTGATCGAAACCTGCTTCACAGTCACCGAAAAATGACTCGTGAGGTGAACATATCGCAATATTCCTTTCCGAAAATATTGAAAAATGGGCTTGGGGTAAAGCCGTTGAAATTCCAAAAAGTGCAAGAACTTACACCGCATCAGAAAGAAAATAGACTCTAAAGAGCTAAAGAGTTGCTTCGCTTGGCCGAAAGTGGTGAACTGCCGAATTTGGTTTTCTCCGATGAGAGGATATTCGTTGTCCAGCAGTTTGTAAACAAACGAAATGATTGTGTTTACTTGCTAAAGAGATCAGCTGAAAATGGTGATTGTGTGGGCCGCCATAACAGGCGATGGTCGCTCTCCGCTCATATTAATCGACCATGTCTTCAGAATAAATGCCGAATATTATCGCGAAAATATTCTGTAGGGTGTATGTAAGCCATGGGCACGTAAACATTTGGCCGCAGTACGCGATACCCAACAATGTTTACAAAATGAGGTTCCTCGCTTCATTCCAGCGCCCAATGACCACCAAAATCTCCGGATACCCATCCGTTGGACTATTGTGTCTGGAGTATTTTGGAATGCAAGGTTGGCACTAAAAAATACCAAAGTGTCGACCACCTCAAGCAAACGCTTCGCCGGGAATGGACCAAAATACCGCAGAACAACATTCGGACAGCGTGTGACGGTTTCATTGGCCGTTTGAAGGCCATAATTCGTGCTAAAGGTGACCAATTCGAAGAAATCTAAATTTATTCTAAAATTTGATGCTATTTCCGACACTGTTTGCTTTCATTCAATAAAATTTAAAAAAAATGTAAAAATTATGGCGTTTGACTTTGTTGCAGTTTTTTTTATCTCACCCTGTATATACACCTCTTCTTGGTATCACCCCAACAAAGAGTATTTTTTTTTTAATAAAAACCATTGGTTGACTCATCCAATTCAAAAAAAGCAGCAACATTTTAAATAGTTGTAATCTCGAATGTGGGCAAGGAAATCTTCGCTTTTGGTTCAAACGTAGCTTCTCGTAACATTGAGGTTCGAAAAAGATCCCGTACGAATATGGACTACATCATTGCTGAACGTCCCACATTATTTTTATTGACTTCTATATATACAAGATTTATGCCCCCCAAGATTTATGTCCCACATCTTACTTTCATTCCAGTAGCAATCTCACCATGTCCTTGAATCCATCTTTTTTCGTGGTATGCTGGCGAACGTCTTTTATATATCTTCCATATCTTAAACTTAATTCTAAATGGTTTTACCAGAAATAGTGTTCCAAGAATGCCGCAGAAATTATCTCGCAAGCTGTTAAAAAGTATTTAAAAATATTTCGTTTTCATTTCAAAATTAATTCAATATTGTTGGGAAATAGGAATCTTTAACTAAAAGTAGATACAGCTCCCACATCGCATCACTGACGTTTGATAACTAAAAGAGCTTATGTTAACACATCAACACATGTGAAATGCTGTCAAGGCAACATCACTGATGCCAACTTAAATCTCAGAAGTTGTTTTGTTGTGTGAACGTGTGTGTGAGTGAGTGTGTTGGTATTGGTGTTGTTTTGTTTGATAGTTTCTGCTTACGAGTCTTGTTTCAGTTTAGAACAATAAATAGAAAACATGAAATAACACAAAAACAAAGCAGGACTTATTGCAACAGAAAACTAACAAAAGAATGGATACATCAACAAAAAACAACAAAAATAACAACAACAAAGAAACAAATGACAAAATTCCAAAGTCTAAGTAGAGGGCACATCTGTCATTGCATGCCAGACAAAACTACAAAAGGAGAGTGTCTGACAAGGGTAATGCAGTTTTGGGTAGTTACAGAGAAATAGCCAACAGCTAGTTGGTAGCTGCAGAAGCGGCAGCAGCAGTGGCAGTGGCCAATGTGAAATTGCCAAAGCAAAAGACAAAAGGCAACAGCCGTATCTTTACTTGTTTCATAAATAATCTGAGGATTATGTACATGCATGGTTGTTGCTGTTGTCGTTTTTTTTGTTATATTTTAATGCAGACAAAATCTGTAACGGCTCCAGCAACACTACTACTGACTGGAGCTGAGATGGGAAGAGAAAAGTCATCAAAAGCATAACACATATCATGATGGCCATCAGAGTGAAGAATATGTGTAACTGGAGACCAATGAATATATTTTTGGATGGTTATCAACAACATAGTTTACCGATCTCTCTCTAGGCAAGTCAACTTTGTGAAAATAAAGTAAGGAATTTTTGTTAATAAAAAATTTGTAACATGGCTAATTTGAAATCGATGACAGGATAAACCAATATTTTAACGAGGGTGTAAGAAGCTATTTTCTGGACATTAAAAGTCGGTGAATAACTATTGATATAGTTACTTTAAGTGACTAAAAATAACTAGTTATTCCGACCAACATGCCCTTGGTATCATAATGGATTGGGTTATATAAATTGGGTTATTTTTCTGGGATAAAAAATAGTCTGGGAGAGGTTAAAAAGAGGTTTCATCACATAATTCTGTTTTCGAGAAAAAAAAATCATATGGAGTTAATTACTTCTCCGCAGCTGTGGTCCATTGATATTGAGAGATCATCATTTGCTTTCCTGTGCAGTTCTTTGCATCACTTTTTTCCACTTCCTATTTATTTTTATGTCTCTTTGAAATCCATTTCTTTGACCATGTTTTTATTTAACCGTATCTGTCGATTCCTTTAATCCTTTTAAACAAACAACGGAGCTGGCGCATCTCTTTCACTCAAAGGGAATGCGGTGTTTATTCAGTTATATATTTTTCTTCTTCTCTGTTTTAAGAACTCCCTGGGTTTTATTTGTACGGAAGAAAAGAAAATATTATCCTGTTGCATTATTTTATTTCCACTACTTTTGCTGTTTTTCTGTTTGATGACAAAACAAAGGACATCTTTAATCCTTAAAAATCAAAATAGTTTTGTTTATGTCGGAGTGAGTAGTCGACGACTTATATCACCCAACATGTATTGGATTAACACTTTATGTTTTCATATGGCTTTTCCATAAAAGAAACAGACGATAATCTGTTGCTCAGCAATAAAATAAAAAAAAGACAGGGAGAAGGAGGAACTTTATATACAGGGTGAGATAAAAAACTGCAACCAACTTCAGACTGCTGTCATTTCTAAGCCGACAGCTGTTAAAATTTTTCCAGTAACAGTTCATTATATGGTTTACAAGCGTACAAAAGCCTTTTGGTGAGAATTTTCCAGAAAATTCAGGATGGAATTCACAAGTGGCTATCGTTAGAGCACTCCAGCTTTTAAATGTGTATAAATCTTTTGTGACTCGTGTTATTGCTCGTTACCGTGATACTGGTAGCGTAGCCCGACGTCAGAAAGAAAAGAAAACAACAACATCAGCAGAAATTGTTCGAAAAGTAAAGAAGCGACTTGATCGAAACCCGCGTCGCAGTGGCCGAAAAATGGCCCATGAGCTGAAAATATCGCAATATTTCATTCGGCAAATATTGAAAAATGAGCTCGGGGCTTTTTGGAAGGTAAAGCCATTGAAATTCCAAAAAGTGCAAGAACTTACACCGCAACAGAAACAGAAAGAAAATAGACTCAAAAGAGCTCAAGAGTTGCTTCTCTTGGCCGAAAGTTGTGACCTGTCGAATTTGGTTGTCTCCGATGAGAAAACATTCGTTGTCCAGTAGTTTGTAAGTAAACAAAATGATCCGCTCGTGTTTACTTGCCAAAGAGGTCAGCAGAAAATGTGCACCTTCGGTTGGCCACCAGACACCAGATCTCAAGCGCCGGCCATGGTGATGATGTGGGACGCCATAACAGCCGATGGTCGCTCTCAGCTCGTAATAATCGACCGTGGCACCAGAATAAATGCCGAATATTATCGCGAAAATATTCTGGAGGGTGCATTAAAGCTTTCCAACATTCTAACGGGACTCAGCAAGCGTCAGCCAAGAATGGTTACAAAATGAGGTTCGTCGCTTCATTTTCAGCGCACAATGGCCACCAAAATCTCCGGATACCAATCCGTTGGACTATTGGGTCTGGAGTATTTTGGAAAGCAAGGTTGGCACTAAAAAATACCAAAGTGTCGATCACCGCTATCAAGCTTTTCACCGAGAATGGGCCAAAATAACGCAGAACAACATTCGGACAGCGTGTGACGGTTTCATTGGCCGTTTGAAGGCCATAATTCGTTCGAAAAATTCGAACAAATCTAAACCTATTCTAAAATTTGATACTATTTCCGACATTTTTTGCTTTCATTTAATGAAATTAAAAAAAACAAGTAAAAAAGTATCGGTCGGCTTTGCCGACAGATGTATACCCTCAGCCCTCTTCACCCTCTATGGAGTGGGTTTTTAAAGAATGGGTCAATATTGTCAATTTCGTATCGGACCTACATAAATATGATATAAATATTATTATAGTAGATGGATATAGGAATTGTAAAGAATCACTGAGTTGTTTCGCAATTTATGACAGATAAAAATATTGAAAAATGTGTCTCTTTGTGGGTGAGGTACCAGAAGTTGTTCGCAGATATATAGGATCATCTTCAAAACAGATCTTGTGTTAGCAAAAATAATTTGTATGTGTGAAATTTGAAAGGAGTTTAATCCTTATTTCGCTTTCTTTGAGCGTTATGTTTTTCAAAATTAGATTATTGCTTCCTTTCTGTGCAGAAAATATATATCTCAAATTTTCGACCATTTGTGGGGGAGGTACCATAAGATGTGGACCGATATACTTCATCTTAACACCAGAGCTTGGGTTAATATAAATATTGGGATGTGCGCCATTCGAAGACAATCGGACTCATACATCACATTTTATGAGAGTTGTAATTATTCTAAAATTTTGACCATTTGTGGGGGAGGTACTTGAAGGAGTGAACCGATATTGTCCATTTTTACACCTAACGTAGAACTGATGCAAATATTAGGATTTGCAAAGTGAGAGCAAAATCGGATTATCCTTTCTCTTTTTGTGCAAAAAATATATTTTTTGCAAATTTCGACCTTTTGTGGGGGAGGTACCAGAAGGAGTGGACCGGTA
Organism: Musca domestica; assembly: GCF_030504385.1. Taxonomy (NCBI): domain Eukaryota; kingdom Metazoa; phylum Arthropoda; class Insecta; order Diptera; family Muscidae; genus Musca; species Musca domestica. Next base: position 10,517,440 of record NW_026712277.1, read on the forward strand.
TATTCCATCTTAACATCAGATCTTGGGTTAATATAAATATTGGGATGTGTGAAATTTCAAGACAATCAGACTCTTACATCACATTTTATGAGAGTTGTGATTATTTATAGTTTTGACCCTTTGTGGGGGAGGTACCAGAAGGAGTAGACCGATATTCTCCATTTTCGCACCAGACCTAGCAATGTTGCAAATATTAGGATTTGCAAAGTAGCAGAATAATCGAATTATTCTTTCTCTTTCTGTGCAAAAAAATATTTTTTTTTTTTTGAAAATTTCGACCTTTTGTGGGGGAGGTACCAGAAGGAGTGGACCGATATATTCCATCTTAACACCAGACCTTGGGTTAATATAAATATTGGGATGTGTAAAATTTTAAGACAATCGGACACTTACATCACATTTTATGAGAGTTGTAATTATTCAAAATTTTTACCATTTGTGGGGGAGGTACTTGATGGAGTGGGCCGATATTTTCCATTTTCACACCCGACCTCACACTGACTCAAATATTAAGATTTGCAAAGTTGGAGCAAAATCGGACTATAATTTCTATTTCTGTGCAAAAATTAAATTTTTTGAAAATTTCGAACTTTTGTGGGGGAGGTACCAGGAGGAGTGGACCGATATTGCCCATCTCCGAACTCGATCTAAGTTTAACAAAAATATTACGATGTACCAAGTTTGGACCAAATTGGATACTCCCTTCGAGAGTTATCGTGCGCACCAGCCAGCCAGACAGACAGACAGACAGACAGACGGACGGACGGACGGACGGACGGACATCGCTAGATCGACTCGAAATGTTCTGAAACGGATTTGGTCCAAAGAGACCTAGGGTCTAAAACCGTTATTTCGACTAGGCACGTTTTGGCCGTATCAAATGATATATACCCTCTGTAGCCATATGGCTGAGGGTATAAAAATGTAAAAGTTATGGCGTTTAATTTTGTTGCAGTTTTTTGTCTCACCTTGCATGTAAGACAGGATGACGGTAAAATTGGCAGACTGATGATAAACCACTAGGAGCATCCTTAAAATGTACTAAATATGGTCCTGTAAACCCGTGGTAACAATATATTGACTGAAATTCGCATTTAGGGTGACTAGTCCTGTGCTATATGGACCAAAACCTGTTAGTTGTATTCTCAACCGGCTGCTATGATCTATAGAGCAGCAGAGGTGTAAGATATCCCTCAACCCCTAACCAAAAGGGAAGTGAGACCCATATAGCGGATTATCGTATTGGTACCTGCCGAATAGACCTGGAGCTCTGTGGAGGGCTACCACTCTCCAAGAGAGCTCTTGGTAAGAGAGATCTTGGACGCTTGGGGACGCATCGTATCGCGAACCATGTGCAATGGCTTCATAGCTAAAGCCGTCAAGGTAAAAGCCGTCAAGGTATGATCTCTAAAACCCCTACCAAGCTGATATTTTACCGCAAAAACTTTTAAACGGTTAAAATATTATCCTTATTCCCCCGCCCCTTCAAAAGGCATTATTAAATGTCAATGGGTTTTTTTTTTCGGTTGCATATTCCAGAAGCCAAAGTAACTCCATCAGATTGTGAGCATGAGCATCTATCATAAATCAATATTGGTTGCTGCTGATGTTGTTGCCGTCGTTGTCATTGTTGTTGTTGCTGCTGCTGTTGCCCTGTGTTGTTATTATCTCTTCAATATTATGTCTGCAACATCAATTTCGCCATCAAGTGGAACAAGTGAAGCAATAGCCATTTAGCCAGTCAGTCAGCCAGTCATTGGCTTCCTAGCCCCTTGGCGATGCTTGCGATATGTTGGTACTTTGGCCATCGATATCACATGGTCTGGCCTGGCCCGTCATCGTTAGTATTTGGAGTGACAACACTTGGCAATGGCGAAAGGCAACCAACAGCAAACGATGAGACTGTGATGAGCTTTACCAGCCGTCCGCCGTCCCTGGTTAATGATCGGCATTAAAGGCAGTCGGTAAATCATGGCATGACCTTAGGCGACGGACGACAGTTATTGTCTGTGATGACTTCTATGGCCCCGGTAGTGGTGAAAAAAGCGTAAAACGCATCAGCTGCAACTTGTTTAGAATGTCCGCAACTTTTTTTTTCGATTTTTTTGATTTTTCACAAATTTTGCATAAAGTGCTTAAGATTATGATGGATTGCCACTGTCAATGTGATGTGAAGCGTTGTGGAGTGGTTAATGTAAATGAAAACGCTTAACTGGACCAAAGCAATATCCATGTCGGCAGACAGAAATCAATGAATATTAATTGGGAAATTATGGCAGCCATGAACTGGAAGAATGGCTAGACAGGTGACCTTAAACTCAAACTCCAACTTTGTCGTTTAGATTTTGTGCTTTTCGCTTTTTTTAATTTTAATTTAATTTTCAACAATTTATGTGCCTCTGAAAAGTTCTCTGCACAAAGAAACAATGCAGCTCAACATCGCCCAAGTAATGGTCTGTAGCAATCAGTCAATGCAAACATTGTTAAATCAAACTTCAATCCTCCTACCCCCATTTGGGTTGTGGCCTTTGTTGGTGTTCCTGTGTAGTGACCCTATGGTGTTGTGCTGCTGTTGTTGGTTATTGTCCTGCCGAACTCCTTGAGGGGGGAGGAGGACGGAACAAAAAGTACATTTAACTATTATTCAGATTATTCTTGGAGCTTCGCACTCGTTGGTCAACCACATCATGTTTGCGTTTGAACTGACAATCGCCACTGTAGCTTAACAGTGGCTGGCAGATTGGACGAGAATTGGACACTGTGGGGGACTTGAAAGGGTTTCTTATTTTTTTTTATATGGTCTTTGAGAAAATCCACGTTTAATGGTCGGATGATTCTTCAGAAAATTTATTTAAAAAATCCACGTTTAATGGTCGGATGATTCTTCAGAAAATTTATTTAAAAAATCCATGTTTAATGGTCAGATGATTCTTCAGAAAATTTATTTAAAAAATCCACGTTTAATGGTCGGATGATTCTTCAGAAAATTTATTTAAAAAATCCACGTTTAATGCTCGTTGAGAAAAAAAATATTTAAAAATCCACGTTTAATGGTCGGATGATGTTTGAGAAAATTTATTTAAAAATCCACGTTTAATGGTCGGATGATGTTTGAGAAAATTTATTTAAAAAATCCACGTTTAATGGTCGGATGATGTTTGAGAAAATTTATTTAAAAAATCCACGTTTAATGGTCGGATGATGTTTGAGAAAATTTATTTAAAAAATCCACGTTTAATGGTCGGATGATGTTTGAGAAAATTTATTTAAAAAATCCACGTTTAATGGTCGTTGAGAAAAAAATATTTAAAAATCCACGTTTTATGGTCGGATGATGTTTGAGAAAATTTATTTCAAAAATCCACGTTTTTGGTCGGATGATTCTTGAGAAAATTTATTTAAAAAATCCACGTTTTATGGTCGGGTGATTCTTGAGAAAATTTATTTAAAAAATCCACATTTAATGGTCGGAGGATGCTTGAGAAAAATTATATAAAAAATCCACGTTTAATGGTCGGAAGTTCCTTGTGGAAGACCCTGAAGAAAAATTATTTAAAAAACTAGTTTTTTGGTCGGAAGGTCCTGGAGAAAAATTATTTAAAAATCCATATTTATTGGTCGGAATGTCCTTGCGGAAAGTCCTGGAAAAAACAATAATTTAAAAAATCTACGTTTATTGGTCGGAAGGTCCTGGAGAAAAAATATTTCAAAATATGCGTTTATTGGTCGGATGATCCTTGAGAAGAAATACTTGAAAAATCCTCGTTAATTGGTCAGAAGGTCCTGGAGAAAAATTATTTAAAAATACACATTTATTGGTCGGAAGGTCCTGGAGAAAAAATATTTAAAAATATGCGTTTATTGGTCGTATGATCCTTCAGAAGAAATATATAAAAAATCTTCGTTTATTGGTCAAAAGGTCCTGGAGAAAAATTATTTAAAAATCCATATTTATTGGTCGGAATATTCTTGCGGAAAGTCCTGGAAAAAATATTTAAAAAAAACTACGTTTATTGGTCGGAAGGTCCTGGAGAAAAAATATTTAAAAATATGCGTATATTGGTCGGATGATCCTTGAGAAGAAATACTTGAAAAATCCACGTTTAATGGCTGGATGGCCTGGATAAATTATTTAAAAATCCACGTTTATTGGTCCGATGATCCTGGAGAAAAATTATTTAAAAATCTACGTTTATTGGTCCGATGATCCTTGAGAATATATATAATAAAATATATAAGGTTCTTGCGGAAGGAATTATTTATAAAATCCACGTTTATTAGGGCGGAATGTTCTTAAGAAAAAATCTTATTGGTCGGATGGTCCTTCAGACAAGTTATTTAAAAAATCCACTTTTATTAGGGCGGAAAGTTCTTAGGAAAAAAATCTTATTGGTCGGATGGTCCTTCAGACAAGTTATTTAAAAAATCCACGTTTATTTATCCTGTGACTTAACGTCTATGCTGGTCTCTCTTTTTATTTTTGGAAAATATGTATCTATTTTTAACTACCTTTTTTTCAGAGAACATATTCTCTCTTCCTCTCTTTCATTCTCCGTTTTGATACATTATCCTCCATTCATCCAAAATTTCCCCAAATTACTCCCTTAGAATATGTCTGCTTTCTAGCTAAGTTCCCCCCAGTGTGTTGCTCGACATAGACACAAAACTCAATTGTCTGCGGTTGTTCCGATCCAACTTTGCAACACCCGCTGGCTAACAGTGCCTTCTTTTTTGGGTTTTGAATACGCAAAACATCCAGCAAAGAGTTTTCCTAATGACCAAGGGCCAGACATGTGTGGATGCATGTTGCGCCCCTTTTTTTGTTTTCTGCTTCTTTTCTTAGCACCACGAGGAAGATGGATAAGAGCTACAGCCAGCATAAGTTCTCTTTCTCCCTCCCGCTCTCTCCGGGCAACATTACATCATTGTGATGGAAAAGAATGTCCATTTCAAAAAGAACCTGAAAGTCCTTTAGCAACTTTGTTATCAAAGAGGCAAAAATGTTTCTGGGGGTTGGGTGGGTTGGATCTCCAACAATTGAGGTTGTAAATACATTGTTTTCGAGGCTCATAAAACTCATATTCAGTTTTTTTGTGGAAACCAGAAAAAGAGTCGTGTGGAAATTCCAGTTCGTGCTGTGGTCATATTTGGTCTGTAGCCTGGAAAAATTGAGTTATATGGCCTGGTAATGGTTGGCTCTACAAATACCGGATATGTATCGTTTACAAATCATATTAATAGGATATGTTACAGGATATTGTAGCACCAGTTACCTATCTTGTTTCTTTTGTTGGTTTTTTGTTTAACAAAAAGACGTGCCACATTTTTCCATTAATCCAACCAACCAGGCAGGATGAGATAGATATTCAAAACTTTCGGCCACACAGAGTTATGTTGGCACCTATTTTGGCACCAACTTCTGAACAACTGTTAGAAATTGTGGTGTTGCTCTTGTTCTGCTTTTTCTTCCGTTTTGTAGTTCATAAATAATCCAAAGTGAGTGGTTACATGGCCAAATGCTCTGGCATGGAAGTCTATAACGACATCGTCAATGGCATCGATAGATTTTTGTTGCAAACATGCCGATGTGAGGCAATAATTGGAATTTCTGTTCAAAACCTTGGCATTCATGCATGACAGAAGAGGAATTTAAAAGTTTTCTCAACGATGCAGTGAGAGAAATTGGATATCGAAGTGTTTTGAATAAAGAAACTGAGAATTCAAATATTAGAAACACCTAGGTTCTAGAAATAAAAAATCATATTTATCAGATAAAGCAACGTCATAGGAAAATCAATTTTTATGATATTTGGGAATCAAAAATTGACGGTCTTAATTCCTTGAATAAAAAAAAAAACAAAAGTTTTCATACTTGTCCATGTTTTCACACTTCAAACCTAACCAAATTTTGAAAGTTCTCAGAAAAATGAAAATGAGTTAACAACTGCGACGAGTTTTCAAAAATCCCCACACTTTTACAATTCTTTTTTTTTCAATAATAACCGGAAATCCCCAGTAGATAATGAAAATAGATCTAATAATAGAAGACGGGTGTATAAAACTCCGATACAGCCATATATCGCAATATAGTCTAAAAGAGGAGGAGATTTTTTTTCCAATTTTCAAATTAAGATTCCTAGGGATCCGTGCATTTTAGGTATATAGTGTCTGAGGAAGTATCACTGGTAACAATTCGAAGATTATTTTGGTCTTGGAATCTAACCCTCAAGTGAGTCACCAAGAGTGTCTTTTTGGTCCTTTTTTCAAAATATGGTTAAAACTCCTTTTTAAATGGTGTCATAAAATTCTACTATAAGTCGCAGAAAATATCAAAAGCCTAACTTACCTAAACGCCAGGAATTCAAAAATATTAAAAAAAAAAAAACATGTTAGGGCTATAATCATACTTTATTTGAGTTTGTGCAAAATTCCCCAGCAAGGCATCATTTTAGAGGGATGACATCAAAGACAAAAATATTCCTCATCAAATTTCACCATAAGTCACCAACGAAAAGGAATTTCTATTTCCATTTTTAAACCATATTTTTTGAGCCCCATCTTTCATTTCTTTCAGTGTTGCCTGGGCACAGGACCTAGACCTTAACTCCTACAACTAACCAACCAATTACATTGTTTACATTTTCCTTGCCATACAACAGTCGTCGGAGTGTATCCAGTCATCCCAACAGGTCTTCGGCAAAGAAAAGGGCCATGTATACAAACCAAGTGTTTTGTCTGTCGGTCCGTCTGCCAGACTGCCTGGTTATATGTAATTTCCGCCTAAAGACCGACAGGGAAAAAGTGTTGCCAAAGGCAAACAATGTAATACATGGACACACACTTATACAATCTTAAACATGGAAAAAAGACACACACATGTTTGTGTGTGTGTGCGTGTGGAGACAACAAAATTACACTTACATGCCATAGGCCCAGGTAAACTGTTTCGAAGAACTTTAAATCCGTTTTAGTTTTTTTTGTTTGATTGTCCCTTGTTTTATTTTTTTCAACGAGAGACAGATATCTGTGTGTTTCTACATCCATGGAGTACAGCAAACTTTTTATGGTTGCATATGAAGTTTGTGTGTATGTGTGTGTGAGTGTTGTAATGTTTGCTTACATGTGTGTGATCCACTACAACATCATGGCAAAAATGTTTCAAGTTTTAAAAAGTAATTGAACAACATGTATAACAATTTCCTTCGATTTGTTGTTTTTTTTTAGTTTTTCCTACTTTTTTTGTGTCGACAACAACAGACACACAATCATCCACACTTGTAGTGGTAGTTAGTTGCAGAGTAATTCATAAAAAAAGGTTAAGGTATGCCGAGTTTGTTGCCTGTAGCTGCTGCTAACATAGTTTGTAAACGTTTAACCAGTAATGTTAGTTAGTGTTGCCAAAAATGTGTCTGTTAAATTGAAGTTGTGCAGGTGTGTGTGTGTGTGTATTAGAGTGTTTGAAAGTCGTTGAGGTTGTGTGGGGAAAGTTTGAGGGTAGTTTATGAGGTTGGTTATCTGTTTAGAAATATAAAATTGTAAAATCCACCATCAGAGCCTTAAACCTGGATTTTTTAAAGGATTTTTTTTCATCGACCGTCAGAGTCTCAAACGTGAATTTTTAAAAGAATTTTTTTTTCATCGATCGTCAGAGCCTTAAACGTGGATTTTTTAAAGACAGAATTTTTAACGGCCATCAGAGCCTTAAACGTGGATTTTTTAGAGATTTTTTTTTTCATCGACCATCAACGTGGATTTTTTAAAGAATTTTTTTTTTCATCGACCATCAACGTGAATTTTTTAAAGAATTTTTTTTTCATCGACCATCAACGTGGATTTTTTAAAGAATTTTTTTTTTCATCGACCATCAACGTGAATTTTTTAAAGAATTTTTTTTTCATCGACCATCAACGTGGATTTTTTAAAGAAAAATCTTTATCAACCATCAAAGCCTTAAACGTGGATTTTTAAAATAATTTTTTTCATCTATCATCAGAGCCTTAAACGTGGATTTTTTAAAGAAAAATCTTTATCAACCATCAAAGCTTTAAACGTGGTTTTTTAAAATAATTTTTTTCATCTATCATCAGAGCCTTAAACGTGGATTTTGTAAAGAAAAATTTTTATCAACCATCAGAGCCATTAACGTGGATTTTTTAAATATTTTTTCTCATCTATCATCAGAGCCTTAAAGGTGGATTTTTTTTATAGAAAAATCTTTATCAACCATCAGAGCCTTAAACGTGGATTTTTAAAATAATTTTTTCTCATCTATCATCAGAGCCTTAAATGTGGATTTTTTAAAGAAAAAAATTGTTAACGTCCATCAGAGCCTTAAACGTGGATTTTTTAAAGAAAAATTTTTTCATCGATCATCAGAGCCTTTAACGTGGATTTTTTAAAGAAAATTTTTTATTGATCATCAGAGCCTCAAACGTGGATTTTTTAAAGAAAAATCTTTTTCAACCATCAGAGCCTCAAACGTGGATTTTTTAAAGAAAAATCTTTTTCAACCATCAGAGCCTCAAACGTGGTTTTTTTAAAGAAATTTTTTTATCGATCAACAGAGCCTCAAACGTAGATTTTTTAAAGAAAAATCTTTATCAACTATCAGAGCCTCAAACGTGGATTTTTTAAAGAAAATTTTTTATCGATAATCAAAGCCACAAATGTGGATTGTTCATCAACCTTCAGAGTCTTAAAAATGGATTTTTTTAAAAGAAAATTCTTTATTGACCTTTAAAGATTTTTTTTTTTTTATCAGAACCACAAATGTGGATTCTTTATCAACCTTCAGAGTCTTAAAATAGATTTTTTAAAGAAAATTCTTTATTGACCGTCAGAGTCTTAAAAATGCATTTTTTAAAGAATGTTTTTTTTATCAACCATCAGAGCCTTTGACTTGGATTTTTTAAAGAAAATTCTTTATGGACCTTGAGAGTCTAAAAAATGGATGTTAAAAAAAAATTATCAACCATCAAAGCCTCAAACGTGAATTTTTTTAAGATTTCTTTTAATCGACAATCAGAGTCGATTTTGTATCGACCATCAGAGTCTTAATGGTGGATTTAAAAAAAATATATTTTGATTTGACCAAAACCTCATTTTTTTCGGAATATTTTACAAATATATTTTCTGTTAAAGTTAGTAATATTGAACTAAGATATATGAAATGTTCTCCCCTTTACCCCATTACAGCTCTATTAATTACCTGTTGATCCCATACCAACCTCCTAGTTTTCTAATATCTCTCCGCTCCCAACTCCATGGTGTTCAAGCATTACAAAATACCCCAACGAACACCACAAAAAAAGCAACTCTCAATTTTTAACAAATATTTGTGGTTTTCGTAAAATGGTATTTTCTGTTTACAACTGCCAGAGATGTTGGCCGTGTTTCTGTTTTACAACAGCAGCAACAGCAACAACATCGCACACACGTGAAGGCGGAGTAGATACCTCGACAAACGACGATTTATAGGGAAATACTAACACATTCAAGTCCAGAACGTCGAGGGGTTTTATACTTTAACATTTTCTATTTTCCGTTTGGAAAAGCGCTTCAAAGTGGTTGTGAATGGTTTCGAACCTCCTAAAACTATGCACATGATGTGGTGGAGATATAACAATGTCTATGTGCGTGTAAGGGTGTGTGTTTATGTGCTCTGGTTAGGGCGTTTGAGCTGTCTGTGGTTGCCTAGATTGTAGTAGTAGTGGTGGAGGTGGTGTTGGTGATGGAAGTATGTTGTCTCTGTGTTTAGCTGATAGTTGTTACCATGTTAGCCTTGAAGTTTTAAGTATAACAATGTTGCTCGGGTTGTGTTGCTGTTGCTTTTATTGGTTTCTGGTTAAGTTGCTCTGACACACAGCCACCACATTGCAACGACGTACAAAGTCATAGAAATAACAACAACAACAGCTACATCAACTATTCGGCTTAAATGCTGAAATAGTTACACAACAGGAATTCAGAAGCTAGAACTTCTGATGGAATATTATTTGTTGTTGGACATAAAGTCGAGCGGGGATATTTAATAAAACATCTCGAATGACATTTTCCTGCCTTCCTACCTGCATCGTGTCTTTGGAGGTGGTTGATCTTTAGTTTGTCTGTGTTTTAGGGAAATGTTGTTACATTTTTTTTCTTGCTGGATGCTGCAATATCAATTTAAGGCAGGAAATATTCAATTTTTGCAATAGAGGAATTGAATATTGTTGCAATGGATAGAGGTGTGATGGGAAATTTGAACGATATTTCGTTAGTTGTAAATATATTTGTTTTCCTTTCGAATTTTTTCGTGGTTTATTTTGAAATTTTAAAGTTTAAACCAACACAACTCGAGATATAAAACTTTTACAGACTGTCCTTCAGGTTGCCTATAAAGTTTAATCAAAAAAAAAAAAAAATAAATAAATAAATAAAAAGCAGAGAAACTCGTACTTAATATGACTTAAGTGGTCAAAATACTCTCATTTGGTGTTTTGTCAAGGCTCCGCTAGGTGAATTGCTTGTACTTCCCAATGGGAAAAGCGAAATTAAAGTTAGAATTAAATAAATCTAATATTGCGAGAGATTTGAAGACAGGGAGATAATTCAAGATTTCTGAAAAAAATTCTAAAAATATTATATTTTTGACGATTTTTTCAGAAGAAAAATATTGAATGTTTTTTCAGCAACACCATCAAAATGCCTTTTTATTCATGAAAAACCTCTCTGAATGTATTCTATACACCAAAGAGATCACAAAAACTACTCAATTTATCATATAGCTCTCTAAGTCTCTTTTCTCTATAGAATACCTCTCAATATACAATCTAAACGTTTAAGGGCAACGCCCATTGCTTCGTACTACTCTCTGCTCCCAACTGACATTGTAACCCAGCAGCATAACAGTTAAAGATGCAAAATGAAAACAAACAAACAAAATCCATTTCATGACATGACTTGAAGATTTTAATTAATTTTACAACAAAAACTACAACAAAAAAACTTTTACACAAAGATTTGCGAAGCAATTAGTCAAATCACTCACTAAACTCAGCAGTACAACATTAGGAGGAGAGGAGCAAGAAGCATTAGATGGTTTCTCGGTTGGCATCATCTTGACTTGCAGAGATTTTTGTTGAGACATTCCTGGCAAAGGACCCCAAAGGAAACTGCAAACAGCTGGTTAGTTCGTTGGCTGGCTGGTTGGTTGGTTGGTTGGCTGGTTGCAATGCTCGCTTCTAATAGTTATGTGAAACTGAGGAACGTGTTGTGACATAAATTGACACACGAGATTACTTGACAACAACTGTGCCAACAACAGCAACAACAGTAGCAGCTATGACAAACAAAACGCCCCCACAACAATGCCGGCAAAGTCACATTCTTGCAGATAACTGAAACTAATGACAGATGTTTGCTTTAGGAGTTGATATGCCAACATGATGACGAACACATTGTCGTCCCGAGTAAAATTCAAATTCGCTGTAATTTAGGAATAATAAATGGAGGATTTAAAACTTGTCTTTGCGAAATTAAGTGTTGTGGAATGTTTAAAGGGGCGATTGCCAAGGGATCGTTCGGGTAATTTAATGGAAATATTAAAAGGAAACTTCAGCAGTGGTTTTCTAAATTGTAGAGTAAAAGAGAGAGGAAGATAGAGAGACGAAGAGAATTTTTTTTATCTAAAATTTAAATTTTTTTCACCTATAGACTATTGCTGGGCCAGGCAAATGATAAATTCGAGAGAAATTAAAAGTTCGTCTCTTTCGTTATTCTCGCCACACATACAATATGCATCACTGAAAAACAATGCAATCAGAGAGTAACAAAATTGAAAGAACATAAAAGAGCGATTTTTACTTAATCTTGCAATAAGGAAGCCTAGAGTCAGAGAGACGTTCGTAATTCAGCTTTCCCAAAATGCCGTTTACCGTATAAGGCAAATAATTCTTATTCACTTTGTAATTCCAGTCACATATAGTATTCAGTTTGGGTAACGATGAGACAGGCTTGTTACTGCAGGTGGGTTTCCAAAGGTTTGTCAGTGGTTTTCTGAAAGATTTTCTATCCTGCCAGCTTTGACACATTGTTCCACTGAAAATTCGGATCTTTGTTTCATAGGAGTCTTTATCTCATTGTCTCACATGAGCTTCGGCAGTTGTATCGCTTCATAGCTCAAACATGGGTAGTTAATTGGAGACAATCATGAACCGATGTGCTAGGTAGAATAGCTTTCAAGCCGTTGTAGACGATCCAAGCAGCGCTAAACCCGAACAACCCAACAGAAACTGACGATAGGGAACGAGTTCCGTTCAATCTAAGAAAGCCTAAACATCGGCAGCCGAGTGAACTTAAGTTGAGCTGAACCTGAACTGGTCCCGATCCATCTTAGAAGGCTTAGACAGCTGCACTCGAAATTATCCGTCGTGAGCTGACGAACCCGAACAACCTTTGAGGATCTGAATAATTCCTCGGAGTATCTTTACTTTGAACTACCGTCCCTGAACGATTATACTACGTATTCCCAACTTAGAACACCTGGACAACAACATTCTGTAGGTGATTGGAATGTTGTCGTCCAGATCTTAGCCGAGCGAACTTTAGGTGAGCTGAGTCTGAACAGGTCCCGATCCCATTTTAGAAGGCCTAGACAGCTGCTCCTGAACATATCTACCTGGCGAACCCGAACATCCTTTGATGGCCTGGACGGGAACAAAAACATTCCCATCCCCTACATCGTAAACCTTGATTATCTACCACTTGTAAGCCCGACGACCATTCATTAAAGTTCCCGATTATTTTCTAATTGTCAAAATTTCGAACGCCGACATCACAACGCATACAAACATCGTAATATTTGGTCTACCGCGCCAATCAACATTTATGGGTGAAACAATTCTCATTCACTTTGTACCTTTCTTCAACTGCTAAAACCTATTGAGGTCCAATAAATGAACTTTTTTCTGGTCGCCAAAAAACCATCATCCTGTATTCTCCATTTCGACTATATTCGCTCTTTTAGGAGCCAACAAGATCTCAATTTTATCCTATATAAATGTGTTCTTATATTCGTATTTATTGGGATCTTTGCAGGCGTATCTTTTTAACCTGCCTCTTGTGATCACTCCAGAAGATTCTCTCCCCGCTATGCATAAATTATATCTCTCTTTTTAGAACATTGTCAAAAATAGCTTCATCTTGGCCATTTATAAACCACAATTCCATTAAATTCTTATTATCATAGGATAGTTTGCCCCTTCCCGCCATCTTGTCTTCGACAACAAAAACAACAACACCAACACAAAGAAACGCAATTTCAAATTATTTTGCAAACAACATTTCTCTCTCTTTTTCCATTTTCTAACAATTTCATCCGCTTCAATTCGCCGCTTTGTTAGTTAGTGCGTAAATAATTGCAACAGACAATCAAAACGATTTGTAGTTGGCAGTCAACGAACGCAGTGACTCGTTGAGCCGAGTATCCTGCGAATGTTTGATGGCTGGCACCCAAAATCGAATGAAGCTAACGAACAAAAGCCAAAGCACGGGAAGGGAAAAAGCTATGTCAAAAAAAAAAAAATGAAAAAAGTCCATTATTAATAAAAACAATGGTCTGAGTTTTTGGGATTGTTTTTTCTGTCCTCTCCTCTTGCTGGCTGGCAGGATGGCCGCCTAGCTGTTTGGCTGGCTGTCTGACGGAAAACTCATTTTTGTTATTATAGCCTCAAGTCAGATTTCAATTTTTATTGTGGCATTGTTGTACCCTTTTAGCCGTTGTTGATTTTATTGGTTGTTGTTATTGTGGCTGATATTGTAAAGTATGACAATTGTGTATAGCACCAACCCTCCGAATCCCCTGCCCTTGGAATGAGGGGTACTCAAAAGCATTGTTAACATTATTGTTGAACAATTGACATTGAAAATGGTTGTGGGTGACGGTTAAGGTGGTGGTGGAGGTGAAAATGTCCAAGAAATGTGGTGGTGAGAGGCGAGATGGCATCTTTTGTTTTCAGGGCTAATTGAAATTGCATTTTAAAACAGTTATTTACCTTTTGTCTGAGTTTGACAATAAAATTACGAACCAGTTTGAAGTTTCTCCATCATAGAAAACGACACTCTCCCTTTTTGGTGCGGGCAGGCTGAGCCCGGCTGGTAGTGAGAAAATAATTTTGTATTTTATATGCAGTCCCAAAATGAAAATTACCGCCTCTGGGCCTATTGGTCGGTTCGGACCGGTTTGCCGGTTGTTTGCACAAAGTGTTGGCTTAAATTATTAAAAGTCAGGCATGTAAATGCAAATATTTGTCTTTAAATGGGTTTGGATGATGATGATGGCGACGGCCTGGCAAATTGTGGACGGTTAATGAAATTATGGTTTTTAATGTGAAGGATTGCAATTTATTTAATTTTTTGGTTTTTAATTGCTTTTAAATGAATTCCAACCGAACAGCCCTACGACATGCGGACAAACAAAAGTGACAGTTGTAATGTTGTGTTAGGTTGAATTGTTAATAGACATAACTTTTAATAGAGGGAGAGAGAGAGAGAGAAAAAATGAGATATAAAAAAGGAGAGAGAGAGAGAGTTGAACAAATACCGCATTTAATGTGGTTGAATTTAATTAGCTTTAAATTCTCTAGGTTAAATGAAGTCCAGTTTGGAGTATGTTTTGATTGATAAAAAAATGTTTTTTTGAGGATTTCTGTTTTCTAATTGGCGTTTCTGGTTATTATTTATAACTAACATCTATATTTAATTATTAATTATAATTAATTATATTTAAATTATATGATCAAACTTCATTATAATTTCTCTCTGTTTTTATTTATCCTAAAAGTATGCACCGAATTTTACATTGTTAAACAATATCCGAAGATATGCAATAGATTTTCTACTCAAATAAGTTAACGAAATAAATAGCTCTAGAATTTTATGAGAAAAAAATACCAACCTTTGAACAAATACAAAAATAAATTTTGCTACGTCCCGGTATTTGTTTTGTAACAAATTGCCGGCAATAAATTTCCTTGCAATTACATTTCAAAGTATTTTATTAACAAATTGTTTAAATAACTCAACGAACGAAGTTTTTGATGTGTTAACACAAAATACTTTCAGGCAAAACAACAACAATAACAACAGTACAAAAAAAAACAAGAACAAAAACAAACGGAAACAGTTAATATCTAAGGATGATAAAACAATGCGAGAGTGTAGAAGGAATCTCAAGTAAAGGAGAAGGGTGCGTGTGTGTGCTACATTGCTACATTCCTAAAGTAATATTGGAAATTTTCAGGTGCCCTATAGAAGATGATATTTATCTGTAGGGTAGGGTTAAATGTGAGGTATTAAAAGGGTCTCTTTAGAATAACATATCTAAGCCATATTATTAAAAAAAGTACCAAAGAAGTTGAAAAGTATCAGTCGGTTTTGCCGACAGATGTATACCCTCAACCAAGGTTCATTTAATTAAATATATTTTGACTTCTGTTATGATTATTGAAACTGTTGACTCTCTATGCGGTAGGTTCCGAAGAAATGGACCAATATTGACCATTTCGTATCGGATCTAAATAAATATGATATAAATATTGCGACATGCCAGGTTTGGACTTTATCGACTACTTCCTTCACTTTATATGAGACATGTGATAATTTTTAGAAAATAATAAAATGTGAAGGGAGTTGGAAGCTTATTTCGCTAACTTTCAGCGTTTTGTTTTTCAAAATCTTGAACTCTATGTGGGGGAGGTACCAGAAGGAATGGTCCGATCTCTGCCATCTTTATTACAGATCTTGTATTGATAGAAATATTGCGATGTACTAAGTCTCAATGAAATCGGATGTTAATTTTGTTTTTGTATGAGCTTCATGGATAATTTTGACCCTTTGTGAGGCAGGTACCAGTGGGAGTGGATCTATATATTCCATTTTCACATCAGTTATTGTGTTAGTAAAAATAATTGGATGTTCGAAATGTGAAGAGAACCGGATGATTATTTAGGATTTTATAATCGTTTTGGTTATTCAAAAAAATTGTCCCTTTGTGGGGGAGGTAGCAGAAGGAATGGTCCGACCTCTACCACCTGTATAACAAATCTTGTACTGATAGAACTTTTGAGATGTGCCGAGGCTGAATGTAATCGGATGCGTTTTATGAGCTTCATGGACATTAAAACCGTCACACGCTGCCCGAATGTTTTGGCCCATTCCTGGCGAAGCGCTTGCTTGAGATGCTTTCCGAAATACTCCAGACACAATAGTCCAATGGATTGGTATCCGGAGATTTTGGAGCCATTTTGCGCAGGAAATAAAGCGAGGTACCTGTTGGAATGTCCAAGGTCTGGAATGTCCAAGGTCTGCTGCCAAAATCTTGGCGTGCCCAAGGCTTTAATACAACCTCCAGAATATTTTCGCAATAATATTCGGTATTTACTCTGATGCCATGGTCGATTAATACGAGCGGATAGCGACCATCGGCTGTTATGGCGGCCCGCACCATCACCATGAGAAGGTGAATATTTTCAGCTGACCTCTTTGGCAATTAAACACGAGCGGATCGTCTTGTTTGTTTATAAATTGCCGGACAACGAATGTTTTCTCATAGGAGATGGAGAAAACCAAATTCGGCAGTTCACCACTTTCGGCCAAGCGAATCAACTCTTTAGCTCTTTTGAGTCTATTTTCTTTCTGTTGCGGTGTAAATTCTTACACTTTTTGGAATTTCAATGGCTTTACCCCGAGCTCATTTTTCAATATTTGCCGAATGGAATATTGCGATATGTTCAGCTCACAAGTCATTTTTCGACTACGGCGATGCGGGTTTCCATCAAGTCGCTTCTATACTTTTCGAACCATTTCTGCTGATGTTGCTGTTTTCTTCCGTCCCCATCCTTGACGTCGCAACCAGTATCACGGTAACGAGCGATGGTACGAGACACAAAAGATTTATTTTCATTTAAATGCTGGAGTGCTCTAACGATAGCCACTTGTGGTTTTCCAGCCACATATAAAGAAATCACACTATCACGCTCGAATTCCATCACGAATAATTTTTTTTCTGGAAAATTCTCACCAAAATGCTTTTTTACGCTTGAAAACAATATAATGAGCTGTCACTGGAATAATTTTAACAGCTGTCGGACGTGTGGCTTAGAAATGACAGCAGTCTGAATTTGGTTGCAGTTTTTTCATCTCAACCTGTATACCCTCTCTGGCTATATGGCTGAGGGCATAAGAATACGCCTTTGGTGACTCCTTTGATCGACCTAAATGATCCTCGTATTGTTATCAGTAATATAGCCGCAGACAATTTATACTTAAAATGCACGGGTTCCAAGAAATCTTTATCCGAAAATTTCAAAAAAATTTGGACAATCTTTATTTAGGTTACTATTTGGTGTAAACTTTAAAAACGTCGTTACACCTGTTTCCTTTTTTTAGCACTACTTTCACAATCTTATGAGATTTTCCTATAATTATGTATTAGGTTCTCAAAGTATTTTATTTGTAATTTTGCAGGGTATTTCCGATTCGTTTCATACCTTTTCTAAATTATTTTTTTAATACTTTCATTTATCTTGCGTTCTGTTAACAACCTTATTCCATTTTGAATGATATGCAGAAATTTGTAATAAACTTTGTTAGCTGCTGCGTGTAAACGTGTAAGGAAGAAAAAAAGTCAAGAGAGGGGTTTTGGGTTTTGAACATCTCAAAAAAGGTGAAAAGTTTTCAAAATATCTACCTTTGCCATTGTGTTTTTGTGTGTAAGTGTGGGTGTGTTGAACAATGTGTTGAAGTATGATTTTTATTTATTGCCAAAGTGAAATGATAAAAAAATACAAAAGAAAAGAAAAGTCCCACCAAGACAGCGAAAGTTAGCTCTTTCCCCCATCTTAGACTGCAGGATGGGGTTAAAAAAGCAGAGGAAATAAATCAAGCGTAACACCAACAGTTATTCATTGGGTGGTGTTATTTGGTAGCAACTTTTCCTTGTCCAAATAAATATTGTAATGATAAATAAACAGCAAGTCAGGCTGGGTGGCCGTCCCATCCACCCTTTGTGATAAAAATTTAAAATTTCTTAATTTATGTTTTCAATTTTGTGGCCTTTCATAGATGGATACCCCTTTTTTATGGACGACTTATATTTTCGCCATTCTTCTCTTCTTCTATTCATTTTCATTGTCATATATGTATGTAGGTAGGATTGTCATAATATCTTGGTCCTGAGTTTTTTTTATGATTGTGTCACCCAATGTTGGCCACTGACTTGAGTTAGTTATGGTCTTCAGAAAACGATAAGTACAACAACAAATTTAATTTCACGCTTGACGCCCTCATTTCCATTTTCTCGATTATTTCTTTGGTTAGTTCATTTCAGTTTTTCCCATCATTTCCACCTTTTTGTTGGTGTTGTTGTAGTTCTCATTGTTGTTGCCTTTGTCATTTTGCATAGAAGTTAGCTGTCGCATTCCATGATATGCTCGGTTCTCCGTCGTCGTCGTCTATTCCAACTTTAGATTGTTCTTTCTCCCTTGATAAAATTTCTAAATGTACCGTGGCCAATAAATTTGCCCTGTCGTTCCTCTTTTTCATATTTGGTTGATCCTGAAAGGCAACAACAACGGCTGTCTAACAACATGTAAAAAAGTGTGGTATTTTTGTGACAAACTCGGAAAAATTAGATGTTAACAAGAATAATATACGCTAGATAAAAGCTCATCCCTTTTTTTTGGGAGGGAACATAAAATATAAAAAAAGGATGCATAGAGAATTGATGAGACGAGAAATAATCAAATGAAATTTGAGGTTGGGGAAAAAAATATTGTCCATTGTTGTAACTCTTAGATATCTTAGATAGTTGTTGTAATAAAGTTTTAGTGAAGAAACTATCTGATTTCATATGACCATGACATTCTTGGCTTTATAGAAAACTTGAGTTTGAAATTTTTCATAAAAATTTTAAATTTAGTTTCTTCCATATTAAAAATATGACACTCCGGGTTCAGGTGTTCGGTATAACAATCTTATTTGATGTTTGGTCCTGGAAGGAGATTAGACACCTCCCAAGGACTGAAAACTCCAAACTTCCGAAAAAGGCTTATTTGAGTGAAAACTGGGACAGAAACCTAAAACCCAATATCAAGAGGTACAGGGGGGCCCTACCAGAAATTGGTCCTACATTACACAAAAATTATTCTTGCAGTCATTCGGGGGAGCACAACTATGAAAAAATAATAAAAATAAAAATTCACAAAAATGGCAAAATGTAGCCTTTTCGAAAGGATCCACACGTCCCTTCGTAATTTCATATTACAAATAATTCGCATGAAAATTGGACCGAAACCTTTAAAACACCAAAACTCATAAAGTGGCAATATATTTTTTATTTTTTATATTTTCTTTTCCATTTTAAATATCAAATATCTTAGAACTAGCATTTTTTCAAATTATAGTTTGCTATACTTAAAACCGATTTTATTGGAGCAACTTTAGCTTTTAAAAATTTTCCAGTGACAGCTCATTATATTGTTTACAAGCGTACAAAAGCATTTCTGTGAGAATTTTCTAGAAAAAAAAGTTATTCGTGATGGAATTCAAGCGTGATAGTGTGACTTCTTTATATTTGGCTGGAAACCACAAGTGGCTATCGTTAGAACACTCCAGCATTTATAGGTGAATAAATTTTTTGTGTCTCATACCATCGCTCGTTACCGTGATACTGGTAGCATAGCCCGACGTCAAGGAAGTGGACGGAAGAAAACAGCAACATCAGCAATGGTTCATCAGAAATGGTTCGAAAAGTAAAGAAGCGGCTTGATCGAAACCCGATCGAAAAATGGCTCGTGAGGTGAACATATCGCAATATTCCATTCGGCAAATATTGAAAAATGAGCTCGGGGTAAAGCCATTGAAGTTCCAAAAAGTGCAAGAACGAAAGAGCTAAAGAGTTGCTTTGCTTGGCCGAAAGTGATGAACTGCCGAATTTGGTTTTCTCCGATAGGAAAAGATTCGTTGTCCCACAGTTTGTAAACAAACAAAATGGTGTGGGCCGCCATAACAGCCGATGGTTGCCCTCCCCTCGTATCAATCGACCGTGGCTTCAGAGTAAATGCCGAATATTATCGTAAAAATATTCTGGAGGGTGTATTAAAGCCTTGAGTACGCAAACATTTTGGTCGCAGTCCTTGGAAATTCCAATAGGACTCAGCACCATCGCACTTAGCACCCGTCAACCAAGAATTGTTAAAAAAATACCAAAGTGTCGATCAACTTAAGCAATCGCTTCGTCGGGAATGGGCCGAAATGCTCCAGAGAAACAAATCTATCTACGAATATTCCGAGTCTTCTACGAATATTCCGAGCTATTGCAAATGGAATTACACGTTTCTTCTTTGGAATTGTAATTGAATCCTTCTGAGGTTTCTATATTCAATGGTTCATTCACAATGAAAAATTGTCCATAACGCGTTTGGTGGGACTATTTATTTTTCGCATTCAATGTCGGATAGAAAGTTTCGCAGCTGTTGTTATTTCCTTAAATCTTGATTTCAGAACTTTTTGTACCCCTTTTGAATTTGGATTATCAAAACCTCTCCCCTTCAAACTAAATTTGAGGATTTCAGATTCTGTTTGTTTATCGAGAGCTTTTTATGTTTCGATTTGATTCAAGTACTCGACTTCAATTGTATATAACTGGTCTCCATCCATTATCCTCCGTACTAAAGGGGACCATGACATAAAACTTTAAACCATGCCTGTAATCTACAAATTGCAACAAGAAAATATATGAAGTTTTTTCTCAATTTTTTTTACATTCTGTACTGCAGAATTTTTAACAGTTAATAAAGCTGACGCCATTTTATGTTGTTTTTCTGCCAAAAATTTGAAATGGAACGAAAAAAAAAATGAAAAAAAAACTAAGTGAAATGTTGTACCCCAAAAATGCGGGCTTGTGAACTCGCAAATATGAGCACGAAATAAGGATCATTAACATTTGCAATAAAACGCAGCCTCTTCCCCAATACTCTGGAAAGTACGCTGTGATTTTTTTCTCTTTTGGAAAAACTTGGCCCCAGGCCAATTTGGAGGAAGCAAGGAAATAAATGTACGCAGCATTTTTTTTGTCGGCAAAAGGTTATCTAAAGCGAGCATTTTTACCCAAATGCATATGATGCAGTGTAAAGTGATATAACTATGTGTGTAAGAATGTAAGTTGCTGGGTCAGTGAACCTCTTGGTGGACGATAATAAATCGTATGGAATAATTTAATAAAAAAAAAAGCTCTGAATTAGGTCAGTTTGTTAAGGGTGGATTTCTTCTCAGATTCTCAGTTTGTCATAAAGCGGCCACTTCATTGCCGAGACTAGACAAAAGCCATTAGCCAAGTTAAATATTTATGTCATTAGATATTTAAATAAGTTCTTGTGGAGCTTTTCATTTTATTACCTCTGTTTTCCCCTCGCAAACCTCCACTATTCACTTGTCGAGATATCTTCAGTTTTCATTACTTAATATCAACTTTTATTTATTTTTCATTATACACATTTGAAACAATTAAAAAGGATGTGAAACTTCGACCCGTATAAAAGTGAATACACCATTACTCTACTCTGCTGTCCCTCTCCTCTCATCAAACATGTTCCATTGTTGGCCAAACAACCCACAGTGGTCGAGGTCGTATGGAAACAGCGGCCAAAAATACTTTCAGTGCAGATATCAATATGATTCTTTGGTTATGGTACATTGATGGGATAAAAATTAAAAATGTGACAAAATGGATATGGTCGATGCATGTTTTGGCATGGTCCCCTTATAACGTACCTCCTGAATAAGGGTTATTTGCCTAATATTTGTCACTAGATTGTTCTGTTATTTGACATTTTACGTTCTAAAGAGCTAAAAAATAGTCTTTTTGAAAATTATTTGGAACGGTCCGCCTTCAGGTAGAGTCCCTCTGTAAAGGTACCTTCAAGAATAGAAGTATTTTTTAAACAAATCCCGGGTTGCCCATATTAAACGGACCTTTGGGACCATTCCAATCGACGAGGCTTGTCCGCAGGCAAGGTTCTTTGCGTCAATTGAATTTTGTACGGGAACAAATGCAAATCAATGCGAATAATCCGTTGTAAAGTGGACCGAGCCATGCCCAACTGCTGTGAAAGGCGTTTTTGGGATGTTCTTTGGGACCTCTCAACACTGGCTCGTACGGCAGCGATATTCTCGGCCGATCGCCTTGGTCGACTTTTATATTGCCTCTTCGGATTAGAAAGAGCCTTACCAGTCGAAAATTTTTCGTATAAACGCTTAATGGTGTTCTTAGAAGGCGCACTTCTCACATTTTTTAATGTTTTAAAAGCACGTTGAGTTTTCACAATTGACTTCTTGTAAATTCCAACTATTTCAGAGCGCTCGCGTGTCGTGTATTGGTTCATGGTAAAAATCTGCTTGGACTGACGCTTCAAACGCGGTATGTCATTAAGCGATGTGACATCTCTGTCAAAAATTATGGCGTTGCCAGATGGGTCCGTCGAATATGGGCAACCCTGTATTAAAATTTTATTAGCTGTGGGTGAAAGATAGTGCCATGGATATCTATTTGTTAACTCTTTAGCCGTTTTCAGTGCAAAGGCCTTAAATTTTTGGACATTAATATTATACCCAGAAGACAATGCAGGCAACATTATTGAACACCCCTCAATTATATCCTTATCAATCCCAAACAACAAAAACATATTCTATGTCACTAGCTCCATAGAACTGACAAAATTGGAGCGAAGTCACTTCAGTATATTGGGCATAACATACAAATCTGACAAAATCTGAAAGTTAAATTAGCACTTCTTAAATCTTAGGACCATTACTAATGGCGTGAAAAAAATCACATTGGAGGATTCAGGGGGGAAAACAATTAAAACTTTAACTGAAATCCAATTTTATTTTCAAAATTAATCTCAAAGGCAACTCAGAACACTCACATCGTCTATATTATACACAACTACTAAACACACAAATTACTGCACTAAAAATAAGTCAATACCTTGCTTTTCAATAATTATACTAAGATTTGTCATTTTAAAATGTATTTAATATTGTAATACAGATCAATTTTTACTCCACTTTTTCACTGATCCCACAGAAAAAAGCACCTAACTACATTCTCTCTTTTTTGATGCTATTTTCGAAGTGTCCCGTTGCAATGAAGCCAAGATTATTATGTTTTCTAAAAAGTTTAACCTCTTAAGAGTTCATATGTACACATTTGATAATAAATATCTGATTTTCATTTTTTGAATTTTGGCCAATGGCAGCGACCACTGTGCAACCCTTTCTTGTGTGTCTTGTGTGTGCGGGGGGGGGGGGGGGGAGGGAGTACGGCCTAACGCATACATTTTAATTTATTCATTATATCAACTTCAAATCACACATAAAACAAATGTACAAAGTAAGCTATGCAAAGGGGGTATGGGTGGGAGGGGAGATCAGGGGAACTGTGAAGCTGTACATGTCATTACATCACCACTTGTTTCTGGTGTGTGTTCTCTGTGTGTTCAATTACAAGTAGTCTCTGCCCCATTCTCACAGTCCCAGCCGCTGGGTCTCACATCCATCATTTAAAACTTCCCCACACCATGGAATCGTTTGGCCCAGAAGTGCACTGATTCGGAGAGAGAGAGACACGAAAGCGTGTAAAATATGGAGTGTACATTAAAAATTATAAACAATCAGAGTAAAGGTTGACAGGATGAGTTTTTGTGTTTGTTGCGAGCCACCCACTTGTGATTGAAGTGTTGCGGAGAGTGCGAGGGGGGAGAGGTTGGCTCGTTGACATATGATGATTAGTGTAAAATACTTGCTGCCCATTCCACCCTCATTCAGCATCATGGCCAGCAGGGGGTTCACTGGTCTTTTTATTTTTGAGAGCAATATCAATTATGCTACTACCACCACCGCCACCGCCACCAGGATTTACATAATGACGACCATTAAATAATGCTTTTCCTTACCCGTTTTGGGACATCATCTTGAGAAGAGCGTTGTTCGGCGATTTCAATTCATTTGGGATTTTGAAGTGCTTGCTTTGCCTTCGGCCATGTTTTGGCATAAATTTGAAAAGAATTTTTTCCGTTTGATTATTTTTCAGAAATTAATTGAAATGGTATACATAAATTCAAATATGTGTGTTGCATAATTATGTTGGTGATTAATTCAAAATATATGTGCAAGAAGAGATTTTCAATAATAGATTTTGTCATTGACGTGGTATATATTTTTTTAGAGGGGAAAATATTTCCTTCAATGGCGCTGCAAATTTACTGTAAGCGTTAGAATATCCCATAACGCTGGGAAAAAGTTTGAGTCACAAATCGGAGGAATTTCTCTGCAGGGGAATGCCAAAACTTTTGGAAACCCCAAAATCGCGGTAAGGAATAAATGATTCATGCACAATTTTAGCAACCAATGCCCAAAAGGTTAAATTTGTCCCAGAAATATAAAATTTGTCGCATGCTATATTTTTGTTTGTTTGGCATTTAAACAAATGGTATAGCCGTAGTTTGCAAAGATTCGAGACAATGTCTTCGAACAGAACCATATAAACAGAAAATCCCTATCGATATAAACTACAACTACAAGCAAGCATTTTTTAATACTTTTTTTTGGAAATTTTAAAAGAGGCCATATTTTGTATGTGGTCATTACTTAATTTTTTTCTATGGGGTGTGGTAAGGGTATGAAAAGAAGCTCATCAATACTGTACATTTTTTTACATCTAGCTTGATTACATATTAAGTTCTTTCGCAATAGTATTCTTGCATATCCTTATGAAGCCCGGTTTCAGTTCTTCTTAAGGTCCCCTGCACTAGTATCCTTGTATATCCTTGTTCATCCATTTTTGAGTACTTTATAGAACTCTCGCAGTAATATCCTTGCAAATTATCTTAGGACCCTGCCTGAGCACTTGTGATGTAGTATCCTTGCATATCCTTAAGGAGATGGGTTTGGGAATTTTTGCAGGTGTTATATAGTATTATCCTTGTAGAATCTTTCTCGAATATTTATAATGGCTTTTCGCAGCAGTATCTTTGCATGTCTCGCTTATTAGGATCCTCTGCAGTAGTATTTATTTATATCCCTGTATAGCCTAGTCTGGGTATATATTTGGGTCTCCCGCAGTAGTATTCTTGACATACTTTGGAGTATGGCTTAAAAACTTTTAAAGGTCTCTAAAGGTATTATCCTTGTAGAGTCTTGCTTGACTATGTATTAAATTGTATTGTAAAAGTATCCTTACATATCCTTGTAGAACCCGGCTTCAGTTCTTATTAGGGTTTCCTGTAGTGGTATCTTTGTATATTCTTCCAGCTTTTTGTTTCAGTACTTATTTAGATCTCTTTTCATATTATCCTTACATATCCTTGTAGTAGCTAGCTCGAGTATTTATTAAGGTTTCTCGAAGTAGTATCCTTGTATATTTGGCTTCTGTTCTTGTTAGAGTCCCCTTTAATAGTATATTTTCATATCTTTGCGGTACCTTGTCTGCGATACCTATTACGGTCTCTTGCAGTAATATCATTGCGTTTTCTTAAGGAGTCTGGCCCTGGAGCCCGTACTTTTGGAGGTCTCTTGAGGTACTATTCTTGTAGAGTCTTGCTTGAATACGTATTAAGGTCTATTGCAGCAGTATCCTTACATATCCTTGTAGAATGTGGCTTCAGTTCTTATTAGGGTCTGCCAAAGTGGTAATCTTGTATATCCTAGTAGCTCTTTGTTTTAGTACTTATATCTATATCCTTGTAGAAGTTAGCTCGAACATTTATTAAGGCTTCTCGCAGTAGTATCCTTGGATATTTAGCTTCTGTTCTTATCAGGGTCCACTGCAGTAATATATTTTTCTATTACTTATGGAGCCTTGTCTGGGTACTTATTATGGTCTCTTGCAGTACTATCCTTGACTTTCCTTAAGGAACCTGACTTGAGAACTTTTTATGGTATCTTGAGATATTATCCTTGTAGAGTCTTGCTTGAATACGTTTAAGGTCTATTGCAGCAGAATTCTTACATATCCTTGTAGAATCTAGTTTCAGTTATTACAGAAGTTTCCTGCATTGGTATCCTTGTAGCTCTTTGTTTGAGTGCTTATTTAGATCTCTTTTCATAATATCCTTACATATCCTTGTAGAAGCTAACTCGAGAATTTATTAAGGCTTCTGGCTGTAGTATCCTTGCATATCGAGCTTCTGTTCTTGTTAGAGTCCCCTTCAATAGTAGCTTTTCATATCCTTGTGGTGCCTTGTTTGGGTACTTATTATGGTCTCTTGCAGTACTGTCCTTGCCTTTCCTTATGAAGCCTGACTTAAGTACTTTTAAAAGTCTATTAAGGTACTATTCCTGTAGATTCTTGTATATCCTTGTAGAACCTGGCATCAGTTCTTATTAGTGTCTTATGCGGTGGTATCCTTGGATATCCATGTAGCTCTTTTTTTGAGCACTTATTAAGGCCACTTTCCATTGTTATTATACTTGCATATCCTTGTAGAAACACGCTTGAGTTATTATTTAGGTGTCTCACAAAGTATCCTCACAGATCCTTTTAGGTTCATACTCGAGAAATTATCCAGGTCTCATGCTGTACAATTCATGCTTATCCGGTGAAAATTTCCCAACCTCCTTGTTAGGACGAAACCACTTAGCCAGGTCTATGGTGTGCCAACTCTAGGCCCTCCCATTCCCCCTGATATGAAGGTCTAGAGTCGAAACCGCACCGCACAGAGTCGTCGCACCGAAGACTGGTAGAGGGAAATTTGACCCTACAATAGTCATATGCAATATGACTTTTTCTTTATTTACCCTTACCGTTTTATAGCATAATTTTAGGCGTGTCCCAGAATTTCTTGTTTACCAAGAGAGGAAGGGTAAGTTACTCTCTCTATGTACACGTTTGTTTTTCCTTTTTTCTTAATCAACGATTTTTTTTGTTCCTAATCAATTATTTCAAAACAGGTACATTACATCAATATATGCTTAGAATGACGAATTATTTACTCATTTTTAATTTTTCTCTCCTCACAAAAATTATCTTTAAATTAAAATACATTCTTGTAAAATATGCAATAAATTTTCCAATAAAAATTTCCCCCCATAACTCTAAGGAATTCCTTGATTGTTAATTCATGTTTTCTTCGGAAAAACATTTGTCAAATTCCGAATTTAATTGATGAGAAAATATTTGATTTATTTCATTATTATTATTGTGTTGTCTTAGCCATACCTCACCATTCCACTGGTCAGCCTCCGCCTCCAACTCAAACGAATAATTACATAGACAATTTGTTACATTTATTCTATCTTCCTTCCGCCTCCATTTTTTCCCTCCATAGAAATTGAGGACAAAAATTATGCATTCAATTGTGATTGAAAGTTGATGTGAATTCAATGACTGTGAAATTAAGCAGAAGATAATTAGCATTAAATTTTAATGTCACAGCAAATACAACAGCAACAATGACAACAACAGAAACAACAACAACAACGCGAATGACAGCAAATATTGATAACAAAACAAATTCAAAGATTAATCGAAAGCATTTAAAGATAAACTGTCTATCAGTCGGTAATTTGTAACAATGGAGGGAGTCGGCGAACAAAGCGAAAAAAAGTTTAGAGATAATTTCCACGATAAAGGACACTGTGAAAAATTACAAAAGTTGAAAGTTTAAACATTTGTGTTTTATTTTTTCCATTCATTTATTTATTCTTTGTATGTGTGCACGTGAGTGTGTGTGTGCAGAACAATTACTTTCAACACAGTCAGTCAGTCAGCAGATAAACAATCATTCGAATGAACGAAACTCATTCATTTGCACGGCTAATAGGAGAGGGGAGAAAGGCCAAGAGATTTTTTCTTTTTTTCGCAAAAGAATGGTAGGTGTAAAACTTTGTCCTTACCTCAGATGCCATCTGTTAAATACCACCAAGTCCAGGTATGATCCTGCTGGATGCTCGTATTTCATTTAAATGTTGTCACATTGCTGTCGTGTTGTCGCTTTTTTTTGTTGCACGCAGCAAATGCTGATGATTATTATTAAAAAAATAATGTCGGAATAAAAACAGAACGAAAACAGAACAATAAACCAGCCGTCTGATAAAACACCCGCAATGGGAAAGTGATCCATGGCAGCGGGCTTTTGCTACCATAATGCAGTCAGACGTGTCAAATGTGTAACATCTGTATAAATATGGAAAATAAATGCAAATGCATTGGCCACGGCGATGGATGGGTTATGGCTGTGTAACCGGGTGGAACGTTTGTTGGGAATTGTAATGTTTGTGTTGGGATAAGGCTGAGGGTATTGTACCTGCCTCAATACATCAACTAAAATAGTAATAGTCGAAGACTTTTAGAAAATGTTTTTAAAATACTCCACCATAATAGATAGTCCTTAAAGACATTTGTAGAAAAATTTAGACAATTGCTCTGAGAGACTAGAGAGGGTATACAGGGTGAGAAAAAAAAACTGCAACAAAGTCAAACGCCATAATTTTTACATATTTTTTTATTTTTATTGAATGAAAGCAAAGAGTGTCGGAAAAGGCATCAAATTTTAAAATAAGTTAGATTGGTTCGAATTGGTCACCTTTGGCACGAATTATATTCTGCGATATTTTAGTCCATTCCCAGGGAAGCGCTTGCTTGAGGTACTCGATTTGGTATGTTTAAGTGCCAACCTTGCTTTATGAAATACTCCAGATCCAATAGTCCAACGGATTGGTATCCGGAGATTTTGGTGGCCATTGTGCGCTGGAAATGAAGCGAGGAACCTCATTTTGTAATCATTCTTGGGTGGCGCGTACTGAGTGCGATGGTGCTGAGTCCTGTTGGAATGTCCAAGGTCTGTGGCCAAAATGTTTGCGTGCCAAAGGCTTTAATACACCCTCCAGAATGTTTTCGCCATAATATTCGGCATTTATTCTGATCCCACTGTCGGTTAATACGAGCGGAGAGCGACCATCGGCTGTTACGGCGGCCCACACCATCACTATGGCCAACCGAAGGTGCACATTTACAGCTGACCTCTTTGGCAAGTAAACACGGTAATTTCCGGCCAAGCAGAATAACTCTTTAGCTTTTTTGAGTCTATTTTCTTTCTGTTTTTGTTGCGGTGTAAGTTCTTGCACTTCTTGGAAGTTCAATGGCTTTACCCCGAGCTCATTTTTCAATATTTACGGAATGGAATATTGCGATATGTTCAGCTCACGAGCCATTTTTCGGCCACTGCGATGCGGGTTTCGATCAAGTCGCTTCTTTACTTTTCGAATTATTGAAGCTGATGTGGCTGTTTTCTTCCGTCCACTTCCTTGACGTCGGGCTACGCTACCAGTATCACGGTAGCGATGATACGAGACACAAAAGATTGAGACACATTTAAATGCTGGAGTGCTCTAACGATAGCCACTTGTGGTTTTCCAGCCAAATATAAAGAAATCACACTATCGCGCTTGAATTCCATCACGAATAACTTTTTTTCTGGAAAATTCTCATGAAAATGCTTTTGGACGCTTGTAAACAATATAATGAGCTGCAACTGGAATAATTTTAACAGCTGTCGGACGAGTGGCTTAGAGATGACAGCAGTCCGAAATTGGTTGTAGATTTTTCATCTCCCCCTGTAGAGGGTCAGCAATTTGAATAATCATAACAGAAGTCAAAAAATATTTAAATAGTCGAATATTGGCTGAGGATATAGATCTGTTGGCAGAACCGACTGATATTTTTTAACTTGTTGAATAATTGATTGAAAATCGTTTTTCGGATTCTCTTACAAATTGTCTTAAATAATTCAAATGGAACACTAGTTTTTATCCTGCCCATACATTTGTTATGGGAATCCGAGATTTTTTTAGAAAAGTCCACGTTTATTGTTCGGTAGTCAACTATCGTGGATTTTCTAATGCAAGTTGCTGAAATTTTAACAGAGTCTAAAGTCGAGTATTTTTAATAAATTCTCAATTATAGCAATGAGAGTCCTTCGACAATGTGCCTTCGAAAATTCCCAATAATTGATTCCACAACTTCGATCTACAATGGATGCTCTGAGAATCCTTCAAGTTCTCATAAAAACCCAACTTTTTCTCTAAAAAGTAATCCAAATAGAATCTGAGTTATTATCCTGACTCCCTCTCGAGAAATATTTTCAAAGTCTTATTCGATTAGAGCTCTTTTAGTCCTTAAAATATTCAAAATAAAAATGTCAAGGGAATGGGCTTGGAATAATTAGCGGGGAAATAAGACCCTATTGAGCCTTATTTCAGCATTGATAATCCTCTAAATCCTCTTTTTAAATTCCGACAACGTATCATTTGGAGTCCTTCAAACACCAAATAAGAAATATTCATCAAATCAAAGAATTTTAAAGAAAGTTGTCTAGAAAAGCTTATTTCCAGGTAAGAGTAATAAGCTCAAGTCCTCTCTATTGTAAGGTCAAAAACACATGAAGGACTCTCCTATTCCCACTGTACTCGTCGAACATAATTCAAGTTTAATTATTTTTTATTTGTGCCATTATAAAACATTTACACTTCACACGCATATATACAAAGAAACATTGCAACATTTTTGGCACATCCCAGGTGTCTGTTAATAGTTGTGTGGTGGTGGTGATGGTGTGGCTTCTGATGATGGAATCTTCTGCTATTTTTTTTTTTGTTTAATTTCCCTAAAAAAGGTGCTGAAATCTTACCGCTGAGATCTTTTTTGTTAAAAGTTTTTTAATGAGTTTTTGGTTGAAATTTTATATATTTGCTGAGAGGTGGATAAACGATGGAAAACTATTTTACTGCGTGTTTTTAACACATGCTAACTCACCGGGGAGAGAGAGAGAAAAAACACCAGCATTTTGGAGGTGATAACTTTGTCATTACATTTTCCCCTAAATTTATTTGAAGGAGGAGGATGAGGGGGTATAAAATTTTGTAACTACTCTCGAAATGTATGCAAATGACACAAATGGCATGACAATGTTGAACTTGAGTGGGCTGTGGGGTGGAGAGTATGGAGGTGAAAGTTAAACAGCATTCGAAAAACCGAGATAATTCCGTAATTGTGCTTCTTTTTTTCTCAGTAATACCAAACAAATAGGTATGGCAAAGTTAAGTGAAAAGTAAACTGCCAAAGTAGATAGAAAATTTAATATTTAAAGTATGTAAACCATCAAAAACATTGTTTGTTTGAGTTTCTCTGTGTACATAGATCAGATGTAACAAAGAAGAAGAAGAACTTTAAATTAATTAATTCCATTATAGAGGTGAGTTATATAATTTCCAAAAAAAAAAAAAAAAAAAAAATACCTTTTCATTATTTTACTTTGTTACAAATTTGGACCTTCTTACACATTGTAGTACGCCAATGTATAAGAAGGTCCAAATTGGAAGGCCCATTTCAGAGTAATGTGATATTTTTCAATGGTAGTTACTCCCCATGGGAAATGCACCCCCTCCGTTCAATTCCACACACCTCTGTTTTTTTCATTCCAAAGGAGAATATATCTCCCTTCCGTTCAATTCCGCCCATATCTGATCTTTTTTTTTTGTCATTTCGTATATGTTGTACCATTTCATTTCCTGTAATTAACTGATTACATTGTACCATTTGTTGTTTTTTTTTTGGTCGTTCGTTGGCCAACTACTCAAGTTGACCACATCAAGGATTAACTTTTCGAACGTGACTTGTCATTTATTTGCCACCAGTACGGAGACCACATCAAAAACTCTCTCTGGTGTTTTCTATGTGGAAAACCACTTATTTAGCAATTGCCTGTTTTTTCTGGTTTCGTTACATGTGTAAATCTAGAAGTTTTTCAAAAATCTGAACATTTTTTAAAAGGCAAAGTTGAAAATTTAAATAAAAACCCTAGAAAAATAATAAGAGGCTAGGAAATGCCACATCAACCCAAGTTTACCGCAAATGTGAAATAAATTTCGGTGGGACATTAAATGTTTCTTTGTTTTCATAACAGAGGTATAGAAGGTATTTATATTCCCCCTGTCAAAAATCAACAACTCCATTTTATCAGGGTTTCTTTAATCATTTATTCTCTTTTTTATTCGGGAAACAAATTTTGAAATTGTTTTATTTGTGTTTAGAGCTTTATTTAGTTTCCTGCGTAAAATAAATTTGAGAGGGTTAGATGTTTTCCCAATCCTTCAAAACATTATCCCATACAATCAAAACAAAAATTTGAAGCGTAGGTAAATTTACTCAAGAAGTTGCAGAAAATAGTAATTGTAAAAATTTACAGTTTTTTTTTGTGGGGAAAAATCCAGAAATGGAACTTGCGATTACCAAATTTTTACTGGGTAAAAAAAATTGAAGCCAATTTTCAATACCAGTATTTTTAGTCAAATATATTTTTTTAAAGCTTTTTCAAGATTTTACAAAGCTGAGCATAACTTTTGCAGAAGGACCTGCCTTCGTATCTAAGAGTTTGAAAAGGAATAATGTACGCTATAGTTGTATATAAAATATCCATCCTTTTTTTTCATAAAAATTCATTAAGGCACTGAGAAGATAAGAGAGGCCAGGAGTAACTTACAATAATTTTTGAATTTACAACTATTAAATATTTTTAAAGGCCTTCGTGGCGTATGAATAATGAATTGATCATACGTAGTCCTAGACAATTTGACAGTGACAAGTAAATTCGGTCGAAATAGAGTCGACACGAAAATTAAAATCTCCATGCATGATTTTCTGACAGATTTTGAGATGTGTCTTAATAACAAGGTGCCTCCATTTTAATTATGAAATTAATTTCATGCCTGCCGAAATTCACATGTCTCAATTTAACAACACTTCTCAAAGTTAAATGAAAATTAAAATATTAACACGAAATGTATAGAATAAGACGGAGAACAACTACACATTGGATCCCCATTGCTTATTGTTTTCGTTCATGTCAGTTTTGGTTTAATCCCCATGTCATGTATGGGATGGCCAGCATTCGTGGTGAAACGAAACACCCAACAGAAATGGTAGACAAATAAATTTTGTCAGTCTTTTTTTCCCCCCCAGAGGCGAAAAATGCTTGTCGACGCGTGATGTTGCATGCAGGTGAATTCTCACCCCTCACACACATCTCCCCACCTGAAAAGCAGCCCAGCACGCATCCCAAAGGCAGGCGGGAAATATATGATGGACAAAAAGTGCCACCGGAAGGAAGTCCGAGTCCAAGTGAAAAGAACCAAAAAAAGACAGGAGCTTCACATGTCTTTGATGTGCGAATGTGAGAACATTCGTGCCTGTGTCTGAAACTGCATGCTATAGGCGAAATTACTGTGACGGATGTCGTTTTGAAAGGGGAATAGGGGTGGGGTGGAGGTGGAGAGTATTATTTTGCAAGTGACACATGTTTAATGTTAATGGAATTGCGTGTTAGTTTGTAATTAAATTGTTATTGGTTGGTACATAACCAAGAGGACAAGTGTTAAAATGCTGGAAAGCAAGGTAACTTATGGGAGAAGGAGGGATAGGGGAAATTAGGGAGGAGAAGGATACTTGGAACTAAAAAACCTCCTGGGACCTGGATCTAAAATGGTGTATACGAAGCCAGAGCTCATCTACAATAGAGTAGATGACGTCTGGGACCATCTACAATAGTGTAGATGACGCCATGGGCCATTGTAGTGCAGATGACGCCTGGGCCATCTACAATAGTGAAGGGGATGCCTGGAGTCATCTTCAAAAGTGGAGATACGCCTGACGTATATGACACCTGGATACATCTACAATAGTGTAGATGATGAGTTGTCTGATGTGAAAGTTTTTTCATATCGAAGACGTGTAGAACTTTTTTAGTTTTTTGTGGTTTTTTTTTTTGGTATTTCCCCATTTACTCTTTAAGCGCTCAATATTACTTTGCATTAGTGGTGGTCTATTATGACATTCCATTCGTTTTATTAAAATCTCTTTTTATTTCATTTCCTTTTTTATGCCAGTCATATAATTTTACAATCAATACTATTATTATTATTGACAGTAAGTGGAACTGATTTTTATTAACAACAACAAAATTACGCAGCTGGTGATGCCTTCGAAACTTCGAATAGCCCCGAAATAATCATAAAAAACAAGCATAAAAAAGTAAATCCCTCCTCTAGCAATAGCCGTATTTGTCTCATCGAACCATAACCGTTTTTTTTTTTTTTTTTTGATATCAGTATTTGACAATAATCACCACACGTTGCCATGACTTATATTGAGTTGCATAAGTATTTGAGGAATTTCTATGGCCTCTCCACCCCTCGGGCCGCATAAAAAGTCATATTTACCCATTCTCACACATTCCGATTGCTGATTACATTTTTTGCGGAACAAATACTTTGATTTTTTTTTTGTTATCCAACTCAATTCTTTGTCACTGCCACCCCTCGAGTGTTAACCACGAAATATTACCAGCCAACATTCCAATGCATGACTCTATTCTGCATATCCTTCTACCTCTCCACCCCCCAAACTTTTTACATACCGGAAATGTGATAATCATTACCATACATTCAGGTTCACATTTCACATTTTATTATTTCCCACCTTTGAATCCGGGTTTTTATTTGCTTCTTTTCGCCGAGAATATTTTTTACGTGAGTATGAGTTTGATTTGTACTCTCCCCTCTCTCTCTCTCACACACTTTGCTGCAAAAGGAAATCATGGCGAGAGGTGAGCATGTTAGTCATGTTTGGCACATGTTATGCATATTTGAAATCATTACAAAATACTTTTTTCAAATTAGAGAAAGAAAGGGAGAAAGAGCGTATTGTGAGTATTGCGTTTGTGAGTGTACGCTAATAAAACACATTCGAATCCTTAACTATTGAAAGCATTGAGATTGTGTGTGCGTGCATTTTAGTTAATGCATGCACACACACACATGCACATGCAAATGATAACCAATAAATGCATACGTGTAAGTGCCTTATTTGAAACGGATACGGAATGCTGAGATGTAGGAAGTTGGGGAAGGATGACGTAGATGCGATAGGGATTTTTGTGACAATGTTATGGAGTTTTAACCAAATGCACTGTTAGAAGTCTCTTAAAAACATTTTATTTTTAAACTCATAGTTATATCTTCTATGGACCATTTTGGTCACTCTCTTGAGGGTTAAAAGTCAATATAATCCTTGTACTACTATCAGTTAAATTATCGTAGTAAAATGCAAGAATTTCAAGAAATCTTGAACCGAAAATTTAAAAAAAAAATGGACGTAAGGGAACCTTTCCCCTATATCTACTTTGCGAGGTAAATTTTCAAAACCCCAAAACAAGTGTCTTCTATTTTTATGTCTTTTTTCATAAATTGCTGGATTTTTATTGGAATTATGGAGATATTGAATTTTGTTTTAATATCTCATTATTGCTAAGTGTATTCCGTGGCGTAAGACTAACGACATAAATCATACGCCACCTAGGCAAAAGTCTACAGATGACATTTTTTCTAAGTGTACCCGGTGGCGTATGACTAACAACAAAAATCGTAAGCCATATTGGCAAAGAGTTGGTTGACTTTTAATATTTAATTCAAACTAGACAATAGTAAAATAAATTCCCCAAAATTATCGATTTCTCTTTAGTCAAAAGTCGAGTGATCAAATTTTTGTACCCGGTGGCGTATGACTAACAACAAAAATTATACGCCAACCATGCAAAGATTTGGATGGCTTTAATATAATCCTCATTAGGCAATATTGAAATAAATTCCCAAAATTTTCGATTCCTCTTCAGCATCTTCTTTCCCATGAATGCTGGTGCTGGTACTTCCCCACATTTACAATTTAACAAAAGAAACCCATTTTGAATCGAAAACTAAAGTAAAAAACCAACACAAAACAATACTCAAATTCAATCAGCATTTTGGCATATCTTTTAAGGCAACATTCAAACTAAATGGCGAAATTTTAAAACTCATTTTGTCATCACTTTTCCAAAACAAAACAGCAGCAACAACAAAAAAAAGCAATTCAGATAAAACGTCCTCAACAACTTGAATGGCACTCAGGAAAAAAAAAAAAAAAAACAAAAAGCAGAACCAAAACAAAAAAGTTTTTTCTTTTTTTTTGATATTCTGGCCCGGTTTTTTGTGATCTCTCTGGGTTTTTACGATTCGTTTATGTTGCTATTTTGCGATTTAGTTGTGCTGCTGGTTTCCACAGAGAACTGGCGTTTTTATTGCCAGTGTTTTACATTTTGTTGATGTTTGTTGTTTTATTTTTGTTGTTGTCGTTTTGTTGTTGTTAATAATTCTTTGAAAAGTAATGCCAAATTTACTTTTTAAGTGGCGATATCGCCTCGTTTGTTGTGCTTGTTATCATCGTTCGGCTCTTCATTTAAGTGTTGCCATTCAATTTCGATAGATTGCAATTTTTTTTGGTTTTTGTTTGTGTTGCTGCTGCTGCTGCGGCCGCTTTCATTTAGGGGGTTTTAGGCATTGCTTCTTGTGTCCGTCTGCACTTTTGATGACTTTATAGTGCCTGTATTTGGTTGGGTATTTTTACGTTTTATTTTGTGTCCTTGTAAAAAATGTTGATGTCCTTGTTGTTTGAGGGGCTGGGGTCTGGTTTTTTAGTGTTGCTGAAGAATTTTTTGGTGGGTAAAGAATTTTAGATAGGCATTTAATAGCTCCATAAAAATTGGACCATTCGGATTGACATATCTTTTGCGCGTGAATTTAAAAGGAGAATAAAATGTTTTCATTTAAGATTTGTTTTTGCAATGAAAGAAAGTGAAGGAGGATAAAATAATTGAAGATCTTTATTCTGTGATTTTGAAAGCTTACTTTGTTATGTACAGGGTGAGATAAAAAAAACTACATCAAAGTCAAACGCCATAATTTTTACATGTTTTTTTAATTTTATTGAATGGAAACAAAAAATGTCGGAAGTAGTATCAAATTTTAAAATGAGTTTAGATTTGTTCAAATTGGTCACCTTTAATACGAATTATGGCCATCACACGGCCAATGAAAACGTCACACGCTGCCCGAATTTCGCTCTGCGTTATTTTGGCTCATTCCCGGTGAAGCGTTTGCTTGAGGTGATCGACACTTTGGTATTTTTTAGTGCCGACCTTGCTTTCCAAAATACTCCAGACACAATAGACCAACGGAATGGTATCCGGAGATTTTGATGACCATTGTCCGCTGGAAATGAAGCGAGGAGTGGAGCGTGTCCTGTTGGAATGTCCAAGGTCTGCGGCAAAATGTTTGCATGCCCAAGGCTTTAATACACCCTCCAGAATATTTTCGCGATAATATTCGGCATTTATTCTGATGCCACTGTCGATTAATACGAGCTGAGAGCGACCATCGGTTGTTATGGTGGCCCACACCATCACCATGGCTAGTGCTTGAGTTCTGGTGGTCAACCGAAGGTGCACATTCAGCTCACCTCTTAAGCAAGTAAACACGATCATCGCCAAATTCGGCAGTTCACCATTTTCGGCCAAGCGAAGCAACTTTTTAGCTTTTTTGAGTCTATTTTCTTTCAATTGTGGTGTAAGTTCTTCCACTTTCTGGAATTTTAATGGCTTTACCCCGAGTTCATTTTTTCAATATTTGCCGAATGGAATATTGCGATATGTTCAGCTTACGAGCCATTTTTCTTCCACTGCGAAGCGGGTTTCGTCGCTTCTTTACTTTTCGAAACATTTCTGCTAATTCTCACCAAAGTGCTTCTGTACGCATGTAAACAATATAATGAGCTGTCACTGGAATAATTTTAACAGCTGTCGGACGAGTGGCTCAGAAATGACAGCAGTCTGAAGTTGGTTGCAGTTTTTTTCATCTCACCCTGTACTTATACGACTTTTTCTGAGCATAGAACTAACTGGGAAGCTCTCTATCTCCCTCTCTCTCTCTCTCTGATGTTGGGGAAGAGTTTTGCATCAAAAGCATAAGTTGTAATGGGCCTGTATGAACCACCTTTTCTGACATTCTTGCCAGGTTCAATATCCCGACCACTCATTTTCCAGGCATTGGGTAAGTTAAGGTAGGTTCATCAAATTGCTTCAATAACTCTTAAGAGTTTCCATTGGTATCCCTTCATATTCGTCTATTTTGGTCCTTCATTTTTCTGAGAATCCACACCCCCACACTTATTTTAAGTGATAATCCAAATCTTTCTCTACCAAGAGATTTATGCAAAAAATAACTCCCATTTCCATTTCATGGAACAACTATTAAATCACGCAGTGCAGTAACACCCATACACTTACTCAAATATACATTCACTAGTGTATGTGTGTGTGTAAATAAAACATTGGGGACGTACACTCATACCTTTTTTGGTGCGTTATGAATAACCAAAAAAAAAGACATAACCAAATGACCACTAATACCGATAATATCAACCACAGCACATACACAAGCAACACTTGAATAAATTCACACACTCTGACACACATTTATGAGTCAACAAAGTGAGGACTCACTTGCAGGATCACAGTTAACACATATTTCATTTGTGGAAGGCCCGAAAAAAAACAAGAAATGTATGGAAAACCCCAACAACAGCCACACTACCAAAAAAACGAGTAGACCCCAATAACGCCGCTTGCACCCATATTATGACAGCAACCACTGGCAAAGCGGTAAAGATGATGACGCCCATTATGGTGGTGGGTAGTAGTAGTTTTGTTGGTGTTGCTGTTGCTGTTGTTGTTGTGAAAATGATAAATGTTGGCGACATGTTATGTATGAACATGAGCATAAATATAATAAACAGCTATGCGACACGTTCAACAACACGCTTATGGCTTGTGTGCGTGCATGTATGTCAGTGTGTGTGTGTCTGAAACTATAGCCACCAAACGTATGCATGCGGTATGATATACAAATATTAAGTGAGTAACATTTGTATGTAAATAATATGCCAAACTATGGTTCGTTGAAAATCTGTATGTGTGTGCGTGTGCGTGGTTGTGTGGAAACAACCAACAACAAATTCATAGACATATTTCTGTGAATTTCCCTGTATCAAACATCCATACACACACACTCTCTCTCATACACACCATAACAATCATTTGAACATTCCCAAACATGTAGCTTTGATGTGTAGATTTGTCATATGTAAAATGTCATCGTGTATGATTTCGGTATCTGTTAGATGGCAACAACAACGCCAACAACAACAACACCAACAAATATAAAGTGATGTTTAATTTTATTCAAAGCATCTGCTCCATATCATTTTACGTTGTGGAAACATCAAAGCTCAGTCGCCCAAAACACGTAGCCACAATCCGGAGAGTGAAATGTTATATTTCATATTCGCACAACGACAAAACCATAGCGTCGCCAGTTCTCACTCCCGATTGCGATAGAGATATACGTTTATGTTTTTTTTTTTATTTGTGATGAGACCACTTCTGATGCGAGTAGTTCATGTTATTTTAGGTTCGAGAGGTTTTTAGTTTTAACACCGGAGAGCCCTCATGCATCAAGAGATATCATAAATTTAGTTGAGTGTTTTTTTGTGGGTGGGGTGGGGAGTTTTAGTAAAGGTCCGAATTGTTGGCTGGATATTTTTACGATTTAGCATGTTTCGTTTCGAGTAAGTGAAATAACTACGAAATAACTGCAAATATTAAAATATTCCTACATGAAGATGTAACGTTTTTGAATGAAATTTTCGAGGGTATGTGAAAAAGTGGAAGGAATTCTAAATTGGAAATCTAAGGAATGGAGGTAAATTCCTCAGCATGGTATTTTTCTTAAGGCAGGGGATTTTTAACACCAATATATAAGAATTTGTATGGATATGAAGATCATCATGGATCATGAGTGGACCACAAATCATAATTGTTCATGATCTTTTAATGTTAACTTTAAATAGTAACATAAACTTACATTTTAAAAATAATATCTCGGTACTTATGGACGTATGAGTGGTCATACTAAGTATACGACACCATGGATTTGATTATG
Organism: Musca domestica; assembly: GCF_030504385.1. Classification (NCBI taxonomy): domain Eukaryota; kingdom Metazoa; phylum Arthropoda; class Insecta; order Diptera; family Muscidae; genus Musca; species Musca domestica. Next base: position 10,557,403 of record NW_026712277.1, read on the forward strand.
ACCAAAAAGAAATACAATTGTTTACAAATCGATAAAATTCTACACTTTTGCCCATATTAAAAATTAGTACTTTGTTTTTGTTCATAATACGAGGGTGGTTCGGAAACTTCTTAGCCTATTAATAAGAGAGAATAGTTAGATTTTAAAAAATATTTTTATTTCCTGAAACTTCAAAACACTTCAGTCCAACGCTTTTCTAGCAATTCTATCCCTTGTTTAAAATAGTACACATACACGCCAAAGTGCCGTTTACCTAATATCAACAATTTTGCCCATATATAGTGTGAGTATCAGAAATTGGGACAGAGCGATGAAAAGTCTTCTTTTTACAGGATCTGATTTCTAAAGATCTTCTATGCATAGAATACATTCTATAGGTGAAAGTGAGACCAAACATGCCTTTTGTAGATAAATTAAAGGTTAAAGATATCCTGTAGATGAAAAAAAAAATGTCTAAACGACCTTCTCACGAACTTATGTAGACGTTTGAGATATTCTGCTTATGTCAAATTTATCTTTCCGGATGTTATACAGAAGTTGTTCTATGGGTAAAAGAAGGAAGAGAAAAATCATGCAAGGGTCTCATATTTTCAAAAAGGCCTCAAAGGACTTAAACAGATACTAGATCTTCTGAAGGTTATGCTTGCCACAGAGTCTCATATTTATAAAAAGGACTCAAAGAACTTGTATAGATACTAGATTTTCTGAAGGGTATGCTACAGCATTTCTATAGATAAAATACCTTCAAAAAATCTTATGGATTGAAAGCATTCCAATGATCTCATATAGATTGACAACCTTTCAATGAACTTCCTTAATCTGATAATAGAATGACAACCTTCCAATGAACTTCCTTAATCAGAAGTCCTTCCAATGATCTTTTAAATATAAACATCTTTTGAAGATAAGCTATTTAAAAAAAAAAAAAAAACTATTAAAAAAAACCTTCCAAATTCACCCAGAGAATCCAGGGGTTCTATCTGCATTTAAAATATTTTAGAAGGCTTTTAACTTTTGGTTGTGAAGATAATCCCATTCTAAAGTAATTCTATAGTAGGAAGACCATCTAAAGGTCTTCTATATATGGGATTCATTCTAAGGCCTTTTTGAAAGACTTCCAAATATATAGGTTCTTTAAGAGGTCTTATGTCCATCAAAATTTTGAAGATCGTCTATTTCTCGAACGAATGCCTTTAATTTAGATCATTCAAAGGTGGTCTATAGAAAGGAACCATATCAAAGATCTTCTATAGAAAGAGTAAGTTCTAAGGTAGAAGACCTTCTGAAATGCTCTTAAAAAATATACTTACAGAGATCTGCCTTAGATCAAAGACCTTTGAGATGTTGCTAGAAGATTTATCATAAGTCCACATTACGTAGAAGATCTGCCTACTATCTTTTGTAGATAGATAGATTACAAAGCTCTTTTCCCCATTTTTATCCTAAAGACTTAATATCCGATGTAGATTAAATATCTCCATTTACATCAAGGAACTTCGAAAAGGACAGATAGAAGGTCTCTATGGGTCCGTGATGACTTTTTTTTGGCAAAAAATAAAAAGAAAAACTTTAATTTTTAAAGGTTTTCTTTGCCTCATGGAAAAGTTTGACCCTACCGAACTTAACACCTTTTTACTTGTTTTTATTTTTTCTATCGAAAAAATAATAATAAAAATAATAATAATAATAATAATAATAATAATAATAATAATAATAATAATAATAATAATAAAGTTAAGGATTTTCAATTGCTCACTTTAAAAAAATAAAATTTTAAGGCACTAACCCGGTGCCTGTTAAATCAAAGAACACTTTTATTTATATTCAATTATAAATTCACTTTTATTTAAATTTAGTTAATTACTTTACAACCGCTTTATTCGTCTGCGTAACTAAGACTGATCGTTCGCAGTCAATCCAATTCCCATCAGAACTCTAAAATGGTCAAGTTGCATTCATTTGGTATCGTGGGAAACGCACCGTCAGGTAAAGGTGTAATTGGACCCGATGCGCGTGCAGTGTTTGGTCAGTGGTTCGATATAGGCGCGTGTAACAGGGAAATGCTGACTTCGCTAATTAAAGTTGGTCGGCAGCATTGGCAATGTTCTTAACTCCTCCCTCCTTAAAAATCTGCGTCCCGCAGATCACATGCGTAGGGGGGTTCATAGTTGGTGGCAACTGGACTGTTGGCAAGTTCAATTTCTTTGTAATTTTATACCACAGAATTCCTATGCTGATGCCGGGTAATATCAAGATCATGATGTAAGTACCCAGAGATATGTCTAGTTTTGATCCAAGGTATTGAAGTTTTTCAATGTTGCGCAATCCAATGCTATGCACATGGTCAACATCCAAAACGAAACTTTCGGAAGTTATGTTCATAAGGACCGATGGTAATGGTTGCAATCTGGAACTTAATGTACTGGAAAAGGTTCTGCCTCCAATAGTAATGCTTTCATTGTTGAGTCGAATCAGATAAGTACCGTTGAGGGTTTTGGTGTGCTCCTGGAGTTTAATAGTGCCTTCATAGTTGGTGAGGAACAAGATATCCGTAGTGATCATTTCTATAGCATGATCGTTGGTTAATTTATATCGGCAGCTGGCGTTTTTGCTTTTAAGGAGACGTGGTATACAGGCGTCTTCAGGTAGTTGTTTTAGGGATGATTGTCGACAGACAGTTGCATTATTGATTTGTAGGCAAGGGATACGAATTCCATAAGTTTCAGCTTCGTTAATAAGGACTTCATCATATGGTAGTTCAATTTGTTTTCCGTTTGTAATTGGGGTTCTAATGATGAGTTGATGGTACAAATCTTTTCTCAATTTCGGCATGGATAACACATATAGTAAAACGGATCCATTTGCATAAATTGTTGGAGTACCGTATTCAATGGCTTCAACTGCATTCGCGTATGGTAACGTTTCCATTTCGTTTATGATACTATCGACTTCTCGTTTGTCCAAAAGGTTTGTGTTGATTATACCATTTTTTGCCAGTTGACATGCCCTAATTATTTCTTTGAGGACATCCTTCAATACGACGATTTGGTTCAAGGTGTTCTGTCCAATTAGGTCGTTTTTTCTGCCGCTGCTGATCTGGTTAATGGAGTCAACGAGTTCGTTGGTTTTTCGAATTACGTCTCTCGTTGAATTTAGAATGTTTTCGTTGACTTTGTATTGCTCGTTATTATTTCTGATAATGGCATCTTGGCTGCTCAGCACACTATTCCAATCCGTAGCATCTGGGTTTCCGGCTATCCATTTCCACGCTGAGCCGATCCAGTCTATAGATCTCTTCTGCTTTGAAGTGTATCCTAACTCCTGCAGCATGTTCTTAATCTCGGTAAGTTGGTAGTCTATCATATGCTTATTTTGTGTTGGTGGCATCCGCGTCTCGACCAGTGAAGAAATTTCCTCGGCAATTTTGGCGTAATCCTGAAGGTGTATAACGTGGACCAAGTTGAAACTTCCATCTATAACCCACGCGCTTCCCACTCGAATGGTCACTATCGGGACATCATACTGATAAATTTGTGCTCCATTCAAAGTATATATGGCAAAGCCTGCCAGAAGGATGAATGTTTCCCATAAAAGCATGTCTCTGTAATATAGTAATGGCGTTGGTTATGGTAGTAGGGGTTAGTAGAAAGGCAAAGCCCTTTTTTTTTGTTTTTGATGTTAGTATTTTTATATTTGTATTAGTTAATTATGGAAAAATTATTTTTTTAATTGTTATGCTTCAGCATATATCATTTTTTTCCTTTTTTTTTAGGAAATCAATAGAATGGAGGACTTTTATGTCCATATTTAAATTTTTTTGTAGTATATTATAAGATTTTTTCTTTTTAATTTGTATGCCTCAGCATATATCATTTTTTTTTCCTTATTGTTAGGAAATCCAAGTAATGGAGGACTTTTTCGTCCGTATTTAAAATTTTTGTGCATTTCTTTTAATTTTTATGCCTTTTTTTCTTTTCTTTTTTTTGGAAATCCAGTGAATGGAAGTGCAACATTTTACTTAATTTTTTGCAGGTTTTTAATGTGAGCCTTGTGTATCCTTTTACCACTCACCGTGCGAACTGTCACCTTATTGTCTTTGTCCACAACTTCTTTCCTATAAACTGGCTTATTTTTACCATTTATGTTTTTAATTCTGACAAAAATCACATCAACCTTCCTAAATTTTCTCGGTGGTGAACGTTTCATATTCATGCGTTTATTTTGTTCTTTTGCATTTCTTTTTATAAGATTTCTAAGGTCTCTATTTATGCTTGAACGTGCTTCTATTAATTTGTCAAAATCTGATGTTTTCAATCTGTTAAAAAATATATCACTCGGCCTTTTCCCTATAACTGAATGTATGGTGTTATTATACCTATCCACCTATCAACGTTAATTGGGACTTCCATGTGGGGTATAAGGTCAGAAGCATCCTGATTTGCACTGTGTGTTGTTGAAGCTGTAGATTCAATATCCTCGTTTCCAATCTCCGAAACTATTACTGTACCTTCTGATGCTGTTCTTGTGCATTCCGAATCGCCTTCGCTAGCAGTTTCCGTAGATGTCTCACTGATATGGTTGACACTTGTTTTTAATCTAGAGAGAGCGTCAGCCACGAAGTTTGATCTACCAGGCTTGTAGATCAACTCGTGATTATACTCTTCTATACGTGCTTTCCATCGTTTTAACTTGGAGTTAAAGTTCCTATTACCCAATGCGTAGGTAAGAGGTTGATGGTCTGTATATATTTTTATACTATTAGCACCGTATAGATAATTTCGTAGATTATCAAGTACCTATACAATGGCTAGCATCTCTTGCTGAATTGCATCAGAATTGCTGAATTTAGCCTTTAGCGGAATTCCTATTGTATTTCTAATGGTGAGAATAATCTCTTTCCTATCAATTACTACATCAAGTTCTTTGAGACAGTCGTCACCTATAATTTCATCAAATGTCTTAAGTCCTGGCAAAATATAATATGTAATGCTATCTAATATTCCAAACCTAGAAAAGAATTTGCGTGTTATTTTTTTAGTTATGCTAATTTCACCACCCGCTGTATTAATCATTAGGGGTTAACTTATGGTTATACTTCCGGCAGACAAGTCTGGGCTACAAAAATCTTTGTTCGAGCCGGTGTCGATCAAAAATTGTAATATTTTATTTCTACGGTCTACATATTCTATGTAAGGTAGGCTTGATGGCCTTCCTCCATAAAATTGTGTTCATTCATGTCGCTATTGACATTGTCAGTCGGTGTTTCCTCACTCATATCCGGATTATCAAGATCCTCGCAATTAGCCACTAAATGAAAAAGACGGGCCTGTTTGTCCCCATTATGAATTTCAGTATAATTTCCTTTTTCGGGTTGGCTGGGCCGATTCATATAATTAATATTCCTAGATTGTACAGAACGATCTACTTCCATAGGTTCGTATTTGATCTGTTGTTTCTTAAGGTATGGCACTGGCCTATAATTTGGATTGTAGTTATAATTAATATTCCTTGATGACCAGTTATTGGGCTTGAAGTTATTCGTCTGTTTATTATGATTATTGTAATGTCTAGGTGGTCGAGTTGGTGGAGAGGGAGATGTCTCCGTTTGTCGGTCTGTTGACTGCAACTTTCTATATGTTCCTGAATGTAAAATATTGTTCCTCATTGTCAAATTCTGTAACTCAAGACAAGCTGAATATGCTTCAGGTAATGTCCTTGGCCTTTGTATGATTACCATTCTAGACAGATCCGGGTTAAGTCCTCGTATAAATATATCTAATGCTCGGTTCCTGTGAGTTGATATCAAGGCACTAATTGTTTCTTCACTATATGACTCCGTTTTTATCTTATTTATTATCAATGATAACTGATTATTTACAGTTGAATAGAATTCATCTACCTTCGACGATCCCTGAGAGAGTTGATTGAGCTGATGTTCCAACGTCTGAACATCCCTTTTGTCAGCGTAGTGCAAGGATAAAATTTTTTTCACATTCTTCCAGTCACTGTCAAAAATATTGTACGAAACTAGCGCCGTATCCGCCTCGCCAATAACCTTTTGTCTGATACTTTGTATGATAGTCCTGTATATTGGTTTATCCTTTACTATTTCAAAATCTTTAAGGACCATCTCCACAGAGTGAACCCAAGACACATACTGCAGTGGGTTGCCGTCAAAAGTGCGCAACTCTTTAACGCTGTCTGGTAGTCTACATATCGATTTCAAGTCCTCCTCAGTTCTGGGTACTGCTAATGTGTGCACCACTTCTTCGGTAGTCGAAGTTCCGTATTGTCCCAACCGTTCTATCTCATTTAATCTCCTATTTAATTCAGCCGTATCGGTCGATCGCTCAATTGTCCCTAACCTATTCTCCATTAGTCGTACCTGTTCCAATAGTCGATTGACAGCACCCGTAAGGTTAGTCAATGTCGTCCTCATCTCCTCCATAGTGGTCAATAATTTTGGTAAAAGGATTCACTTACCTGGCTCCTTATATGGCTTGTATGGCACTCTTCCAACACTCTTAATGGATTTGATTTTTTCTAATAACTTTTTGAATTTTTATAATTGTGCAATATTTTTTCTTACTATTGCTTTAATTTTTTTAATTATGCAATATTTTCTCTTATTGCTTCAATTTTAATTTTTTCTTGTATGCAATAACTTTTTCTTTTTGTTTAAAAACTTTTTCAAGTATGCAATATATATTTCTTATTGCTGTAATTTTTATATTCATGCAATATTTTCTCTTATTGCTTTAATTTTAATTTTTTCTTGTATGCAATAACTTTTTCTTTTTTTAAACTTTTTCAAGTATGCAATATATATTTCTTATTGCTGTAATTTTTATATTCATGCAATTAATTTTGCTTTAATTTTTTATTCTTCTGTATGCAATAACTTTTTTCTTATTGCTTTAATTTTAATTCTTCTTTTTTGTATGCAATAATTTTTTCTGATTGCTTTAATTTTAATTTTTTTTTTTTTTTTTTTTAATGCAATATTTTTTCTTTTTTTATTATCTTTAAATATGCAATCAATTTTATTTTTTCTTTTTGGCTCTTCGAGCCCACTTGAGCCTTAGTTACGCGCCGCGACACGATCAATTGAAAGTCCTTTTTTACCCTCTCGGAAGGTCCGTATTTTTCCTTTTTGGGAATCCGCTTTTATGATCACGGTAACCTACTCGGGTACGGATTGCTTCACTTTCGCTCCGGTAACCTTCTGTGATATTTATTTTTGGGGGATCACCAGGAATACCGGTTTGGCGAAGGAGGATAATTAACAACGTTTCTGGAGGGTCCCGTAGGATTCGCAGAATTTTTTACGTTATTATAAGGATACCGCACTTAAACACTTTTTTGTACGGTCCCTGCTCGGGCGCCAGTTAAGGATTTTCAATTGCTCACTTTAAAAAAATAAAATTTTAAGGCACTAACCCGGTGCCTGTTAAATCAAAGAACACTTTTATTTATATTCAATTATAAATTCACTTTTATTTAAATTTAGTTAATTACTTTACAACCGCTTTATTCGTCTGCGTAACTAAGACTGATCGTTCGCAGTCAATCCAATTCCCATCAGAACTCTAAAATGGTCAAGTTGCATTCATTTGGTATCGTGGGAAACGCACCCTCAGGTAAAGGTGTAATTGGACCCGATGCGCGTGCAGTGTTTGGTCAGTGGTTCGATATAGGCGCGTGTAACAGGGAAATGCTGACTTCGCTAATTAAAGTTGGTCGGCAGCATTGGCAATGTTCTTAACTATAATAATAATAATAATAATAATAATAATAATAATAATAATAATAATAATAATAATAATAATAATAATAATAATAATAATAATAATAATAATAATAATAATAATAATAATAATAATAATAATAATAATAATAATAATAATAATAATAATAATAATAATAATAATAATAATAATAATAATAATAATAATAATAATAATAAATAAAAAAATTACTTGTATGTACCTACATCTAGCGCTCTCTGTATATCGATATATTTGCGAGCATAGATATTTCAAGTTGTTAGGTAGATCATATTTCATATGTCAAATTTTCATACACTTACACATGCACAATCACACGTACTCACGGACACACATACATAACTCTTGTCAACACAATTATTAAAGAGTATTACTGGAGCTAACATTCTGACACTATGCGTAGATAGATGTCAACACAAAAATAAATAGTCATGCAAACAACACCACCACTACTTATGAACATAAACACCCTCACACACACATATGTATATACCCATATTCACTTACATCAAAGGCCACAACTTATGCAGACTGACTGACAACCAAAAAAAATTGTATATAACTATGACATTTCTACACGCATACATAAGTAATTTGTTGACAAATGTTTAAGTTATGTGGGTTCATAAAGATCCACATGAATGTGGTTGTGTGTGTGTCTGTGTGTAAAAATGAGTTACGAGGATTTCAAGTGATTTTGAATTTTTGTCAGGGATTGGGATGAGTAAGTTTTTTTCCTTAGCTTTGATTATTTTTTTTGGCATTTTCCATTGTGTGGTGGGGGTATTTAAATCTCTTCGCAAGAAGTTTTTGTGGCGAGCTCTATTTAATTTAATGAAGTTCTGCCATGTGAGTAAATAAATCTTTAAGATTTATAAAATTAATAAATAAGACATAATTTATGATGTGGCAAACGGAGCTGCGTATTCACATATCTTATGAATCTGGGCATGAAAAATGCTTCACTGCCACGGGGGATGTGGATGGCCATCGAAGAGGTCACACAAATAAATTCTTAAAACATGAACTCATAACAATTCCAATATGGACCATAAATACATTTTTTTTATGGCATTTTTTCAAATGCACACACACACATACATACATACAAGCAGAGACAACACATTTGAGTTGAGATAAAAATTTATATAAATTTGTATTGGAAATTGAACACATAAAGCCATAATCTTTTGCCAACGATCTATTGATATGGAACGGACATACAATCGTACACACACAGACATAAGCCTACATACACGTGTATGTTTCAGGGGTTTCCTTTATTCAAATGTATGCAAGAGAGTGTGTGTGTAATTCAATTGTATGCTGTCGGTTTTTTTGGCTGTGTCACAGCCATAGATTTTCCCAGTCGCTCTCTGCCTCTCCCTTCTGGTAGGGAATCACAACAACAGCGAAGATTGATTGTTGGCAGGCAGAGAAGGATAATGCTCTCGTTGTATTGTTATTTGAGCGTGTATGTATGTGTGTGTGTGTGGAGATTTTTTTTGCTTCGTAGCTTGTCAATAAATTGTACAATTGTCCATACAAATGGATCCCATATCCATTCGTTTAAGCCATTCTCGTTGTGTGGTAATTGAAAATAATGTTGTCGATCGTAAATTGTTATGCCAATCCTCAAGAGAAGGACACACGAATGGTTGTTGGGATACGGGCACGCAGAAGAGAAGTGCTGGAAATTGCTTTCGACAAAAGGAAAATAGAATTGTTTAAAAACAATTTATTTTAAATGGTTGTAAAATGTAGGGAAAAACATATGTGTGGGAAGATATTGAAAATAAAATTAATGGAAATTATATTTTGAATTAGTTTGGAAGATGGAAAAACTGCAACCAAATTCAGACTGCTGCCTTTTCTAAGCCACTCGTCCGACAGCTGTTAAAATTATTCCAATGACAGCTCATTATATTGTTTACAAGGGTACAAAAGTATTTTGGTGAGAATTTTCCAGAAAAAAAGTTATTCGTGATGGAATTCAAGCGTGATAGTGGCTGGAAAAAGTGGCTATCGTTAGAGCACTCCAGCATTTAAATATGAATAAATCTTTTGTGTCTCGTATCATCGCTCGTCACCGTGATACTGGTAGCGTAGCCTGATGTCAAGGAAGTGGATGGAAGAAAACAGCAACATCAGCAGAAATGGTTCGAAAAGTAAAGAAGCGACTTGATCGAAACCCGCTTAACATATCGCAATATTCCATTCGGCAAATATTAAAAAATGAGCTCCGGGTAAAGCCAAGAACTTACACCGCAAAATAGACTCAAAAGAGCTAAAGAGTTTCTTCGCTTGGCCGAAAGTGGTGAACTGCCGAATTTCGCTTTCTCCGATGAAAAAACATTCGTTGTTCAGCATTTTGTTAACAAACAAAATGTTCGTGTTTACTTGTCAAAGAGGTCAGCTGAAAATGTGCACCTTCGGTTGGCCACCAGAACTCAAGCGTCGGCCATAGTGATGGTGTGGCCCGCCATAACAGCCGATGGTCGGTCACTCTCCCCTCCGTATTAAACGATCGCGAAAAAATTCGCTTCATTTCCAGCGCACAATGGCCACCAAAATCTTCGGATACCAATCCGTTGGAATATTGTGTGTGGAGTATTTTGGAAAGCAAAGTCGGCACTAAAAAATACCAAAGTGTCGACCACCTCAAGCAAGCGCTTCGCCGGGAATGGGCCAAAATACCGCAGAACAACATTCGGGCAGCGTTTGACGGTTTCATTGGCCGTTTGAAGGCCATAATTCGTGCCAAAGGTGACCAATTCGAACAAATCTAGACTTATTCTAAAATTTGATGCTATTTCCGACATTTCATTCAATGAAATTTAACAAAAAATGTAAAAGTTATGGCGTTTGACTTTGTTGCAGTTTTTGTATCTCACTCTGTACAGGTGTTAAATAGGGAAAGAAAATATTATTCAAGAACAAATTAGGCGTCTTTGAGAATATTTTTTCAAAAAATTTGTGGAGAACTGTTTATTTATACTTTTAGGCTCAAGCTCGCAGATTAAATTCGTCACAAAGGGGTCCTACCGACTTCAATTTCCGAGCGGCAGCTCTGAACTTATTTACAAAAAATCTTCTCTAACAAAAATCGCCTACGGGTTTTAAATTTAAACTACAACTTCTGTTCAAATTGGCACATCATCTCCAAAGCTCCTCATAATTGAATTTGCGTTTGTTCTGCTTTCGATTTATATTCCAAAGGAGCAAAGTTTATTATTTTGTTCTTCTAACTACTGTTTGCTGTAATAAATTTCAAACTAAGTCAAACTTGTTTCGTTGGATGTTTTTTCACCCAAAAACAACAAAAAATCCGTTTCCATTTTAACTAAGGTTTTATAGAATTTCCAAATAATCAACACAGCAAAATAAAAAAAGATCTTCCAACTTATCTTTATTACTTAAAACAACAATGACAGAGCTAAAGAGAAAAAAAAAACACAATTCAAAGAAAATAAAAGAAAACAAAACAAAATAGCATCTTTAGCAAAGGAAAGAAAATTAAACGAAGAAAATGAATGCCGGCATTAAAAACACGGCAAGGAAGAAGAAGAATACGAAGTATAAGGATAACAAAACAGATGAAGAAAATATGGTTGTTGCAGTTACAGCAGACTATTATGGCGAAGAAAAAGCTTAAAACGCATCTGTAAATGGCAATGGACGGAAGGAACACAGGCGAAGTCTGGTTAAGCACCAGGAATTATGGTAGCCATGGAGCTGGATTTGAAATCAACGCCACCCATAGACACACAGGAGCGGAAAAAAAAACTTTCGTTCACAAGCCAAAAAGAAGGTAATCTGCCAGTGGTATTTGTATCGCCATCATCATTCCTTCTGCTGTCTTTCGTTGCTCATTTTATTCAATTACACCTTTGGGTGTTGTAATTCCAGTTGAACCATTCGAATGAGAGATGGAAAAAAGGAAACCCAATATAAACAAGCATACGGAAAACAGGAGAGTACCACACTTACAACCAAACAAACACACACAGAAACAGGAGTTGTGTTTAAACACCCTCTGGAACAGCAGCTGGAGCAAGCAAACAAATAAACAGTAACTGTAAAACAAACAAATATCGGGATCATCCTTATGCAAGGTCTTTGAAGTGATGTAGTTTTTTTCTTCTGCTTCTCTTTCAGAATGACGCATAAAATATTAATACAGAGACGATGAAAAAAGAAGAAGACGAACTCATTTTACATTGACTGCTGATGAGTGTTAGGACAACATTTTTAATATAAAAACAGATTTCTTAATAGCTTTTCATGTGGAGGGGACGCTACACCATGGAATCAACGAATTCTAAAACTTTTCCAGAAAGAGGGATATCAGGCTGAGTTTTTTCCAAGGCAGGTTCCTCCCTCTAGCTTAATAGAATTTTGTATCTTATCTCTCTATTCTATTTTTGGGTATCATGTGGAAAATTGAGGTTCAAACAAGAGTAATTGGTTCCAGTGACTGTGTCAATACTAGCGTTAGAAAAAGCAACAGGAACAAGACCCCTTATGCTATTAAACGTGAATTTTTTAATGGTAATTTTCAAGGATTGTTAGCTCAGAAAATATGTTAGAACCCCCCAGTACATTAAACGAGATGCTTATAGCCTACACAACATAGTGGTAAGGGCATTATACCTTTGTGCACTAGTTTGTAATATGGAGAAGGAAGCCGCATAAACCCATAGTTATATTTGAGGATATACAGAGAATCACTTTCTGAGTCGATTTATCCATGCCAGTCCATCCATCCGTCCATTAATTTTTTGAATAAAATGCAGGTCGCATTTTTTTCCAAATTTTTCAAACAATTTTTTTTTGGCCCAAAGATGAACCCTATTGTTATTGGTGAGAATCGATTAAGATTTGGATATAGCTCCATATATATATTTTTTCAACCGATTTCGGGTTAATTGTGCACTAAATGGCCAATATCAGTACAAATGACCTGAATTTCAGAAATATCCAACCGAATTCAGTCTAGAAGTAAGTATATCAAATCGGTTCCAATATAGCTATAGCTCCCATATACATATGTTTAATCCCTCAAATTTGTAATATACAGTGTGAGATGAAAAAACTGCAACCAACTTCAGACTGCTGTCATTTCTAAGCCACTCGTCCGACAGGTGATTTCTTTATGTTAGGCTGAAAAAACCACAAGAGGCTATCGTTAGAGCACTCCAGCAATTAAATGCTAATAAATCTTTTGTGTCTTATGCCATCGCTCGTTACGGTGATGCTTGTAGCGTAGCCCGAAGTCAAGGAAGTGGACGGAAGAAAACAGCGACATCAGCAGAAATGAAAGCAGCTCACGAGCCATTTTTCGACCACTACGAAAAATGGCTCTTGAGCTGAACATATTTCAATATTCCATTCGGCAAATGTTGAAAAATGAGCTCGGGGTAAAGCCAGTTAAATTCCAAAAAGTGCAAGAACTTGCACCGCAACAGAAAGAAAATGAACTTAAAAGAGGTACAGAGTTGCTTCGCTTGGCCGAAAGTGGTGAACTGCCGAATTTGGTTTTCTCCGATGAGAAAATGTTCGTTGTCCAGCAGTTCGTAGACAAACAAAATTATCCTGTTTACTTTCAAAGAGGTTAGGTGAAAATGTGCACCTTCGGTTGGCCACCAGAACTCAAGCGACGGTGATGGTGATTGGGTGGGCCGCCATAACATCCGATGGTCGCTCTCCGCTCGTATTATTCGACCGTGGCATCAGAATATATGCCGAATATTATCGCGAAAATATTCTGGAGGGTGTATTGAAGGCTTGGGCACAAAAATGTCACCCAAGAATGGATAAAAATGAGGATTTTGGCCACCAAAATCTCCGGATACCAATCCGTTGGACTATTGTGTCTGGAGTATTTTGTAAAGCAAGGTTGGCACTAAAAAAAAGTGTCGATCACTTCAAGCAAGCGTTTCACCGGGTGATTGGGCCAAAATACCGCAGAGCAACCTTCGGACAGCGTGTGACGGTTTCATTGGCGGTTTGATGGCCATAATTCATGTCAATGGTGACCAATTCGAACAAATCTAAACGTATTCTAAAATTTGATGCTATTTTCGACATTTTTGCTTTCATTCAATAAAATTTAGTTTTTTTTTTATCTCACCCTGTATACTTAGGTATATCACCCATATAACAATACCTCTCAAGCCCGCTTTCTCAATCATTACTCTCACTGGGTGATTACAGATCCTTCGAATCTGCTACAAGAACGAGCTGAACCTTAAATTAATATGGACCCCACCTATTACTACTCTTAATAGTAGCATAAATTCGGAAAATAATTCTCATTTACTTGAAAAGTTCAGTCTTTCTCATTGAAGGACTCAGCTGCAGAGTTTGAAAATTCTACTAATTACCCAAGTCTTTAAAATTGCAACCCAAAGCTTTCTGAGTTTACTAGGTTCCATATTCTTAGTATGTTTAGCACTCTTGTATCACACCATTCTCTGCAATCACCCCTTACAGGCCTTTTGATAAAAACCTCATGTTTACAATCATGTTCAATCTCCTTCCCCCGGTAGCGCTTCCCTTATTCGTTCCATACCACATTCTCACTATTTTCTCAGTGAATTGCCCTCTCATTGAAGTCATTTCAACACTGACATCCACGAGAAGCTCATCATACCCTAAGCTGTGGCTTACAAAAGCCAATAAACATTTTAAGGTAATGTTCGGACATATTCATCCTATAAGGCAGACAGTCAGGATTCCTTTTATCCCTCTCTCCCAATTTTACCCTGTACTACTCCAAGTTGAGTAATGTAATGGATTTTGCTAATTTGTCTTTACATTTTCGCGAAAATATGTTCATCTATTTCGCCCCTCTCCCAAAAAAAAAAATGAAATGGAAAAAACACCAAAAACAACTTCAAAAGGCTGGCCATCAACCCCAAAACAAGCTCCTTAAGGATGATGGCCTTTAGAAAGAAGTCCTGCAAGAATACCGTCAAAATGAAATGAATTTTACTTCTCACACAAGGCAGGAGAACAAACAAGTTGTGTTTACTTCGTTCGAAATTAAAGAGATATCAAAGAAATTCCTGTTGGACCAACAAAGGAATGTTTGCTGCAACACATCAACAAGGGGAGAACACAGCAAGGATAATACCAAGTTGCTTTAAGTTCCCTTATTTTTAGATATTTTAAAGATTTTGTGGCAAACTCAAATGATTCGAAGGAATTCCAAAATGGTCCCATCAGGACATAAAGGGTTAATTATGTATTCAATGGCATAATGGAGAGAGTTTCTTATTTAAAAAATACACTCCTTGTAGCTAAGATATAAAGCCAAAAATAAAATCAGATTTTCCTTTATGCTTTTCATCATTTCTTTTTTTTCTGCTCCATTTTAATGGCATAAATCGGGTTTAATAAACCATTTATATCTGTGTTCTATTCCATTCATTTGTGGCAAATGTTTGTTCTTTTTTTCTGTTGTGTTTATTTGTATTTGTTTTAATAGCTGATGACTTTTCATGTTTTATTATCTTTCTCTCTCTCTTGTTGTTTTTGGTGATTCTTCCCCCGGCTTGTTTTGTTTGTCGGTTTTTGTGCTGTGCTTCATTAATCATCATTTTTGTGGCTCTTAAGAAAATATGTTGTCTCCTGTGCCATTTTCCTACTTTATTTTTAATCAAAAAGAAAAATACAAACAACGAAGAAGAAGGTGAAAAAACTACGACCTCTTCACTTTTTATGTTCATGCTGGCTGCCGCTGCTGTCACAGCACAAAAGCTTGCTAGGAGCCACATAAAAAACCGGATATATTTGGTCAAAACTTTTTGCTGTTATATCCCACAATAAAAATAAATACTTAACTCGTAAAAGTATGCTACAAAAAAAAAGGAGAAAAAAAAAACAGAAACAACATCTCGGATATGCCACATTTTGGGAGGGTTATTCTCCGGCTGTTAAAGTTATCAAAACACAAGAAATGGGAGAAAATGATGCGATTTCCGTTCCATGAATATTTAAATGGGAAAATATTTATTATCAGAAATGTGATTATTGTTTTTCATGCTGTTGTTGTTGTTGTGGTGATGGTAGATTTGTTGAAATAAGAAAAAAATATGAAAGAACAAGTCATTATGAGCATTGTTAGATAATGGGATATTTTCTTCGTAACCTTGAGTCCTGTGGGATTACTGAAAAATTGAAAAATGTGTAATGAATGAAAAAAATCTTGTTAAGGACATGCAAAAGCATATTCTACATTATAGATGTGTTAGTCCTAATGGAGTTGTTTCCTCATTCAAAATTTGCCAAGGTGTGATTCGGACCAGCCAGTTTTCTAATTGGAATAATTGAAGATGTTCGGAATGTTTTTATATATTTAATATTTTTATGTCCTCAGCTTTAAGGCATTATACCCGTGGGATATACCATTTGCTGTGGCTTAAATGTGCTGATCGAAATTGGCTTTGGCAATTTTTGTCAAATCCAGAAATTTTTGGGTCGATCTAGCTACGTCTCCAAGGGAATATCAGATTTCCTGCAAATTTGGTATATGGTAATATTTCTAATCTATCCACTCCGTCTAATCCCCCCAAAGAGTTCAAAATATTTAATGAAAACAATGTACCTTATAGTAAACAAAGGATATAATAATTAATCAACCATAGGTCCTGTGAGAAAATATACGAATTCCATTAACTCCTTCTGGTTTTTCCTCCAGCGAAGGGTCATAATTTTGAATAATTATAGTCCTCATGAAATAAAAAAAATCCACCTATGCATTTTTAACTTCACACAACGCAATATTCTACTTACATAAGATCTAGTTATGGGACGTATCGGGTCATGCCCTCTGGTGCCTCCCTAACATGGGGAAATGTTCCCCATTCATTTTCAAATTCAATATTTGTCCTAAGGTTAGTTGTAGTATAAAGATAGGATTTGTAGGAGCAATCTTTATTGTACTTCTCCCAAAAAGGTTATGCAAATACTGAGGGTATATACTTGTCGGAACACTGAGTAAAACTTTCTATCTTGTAAAAGTAGCCCCTGTGGCCCCTCTTGAAATAGAAAAGACATTCCAAACAACAAAAATGTCAAGAAGGGATCTCACAGGTAAACATATGGGAGTATCCTCCCACAATCTGTATACACCCTTATGCCTACCTCGCTGCTTCCGGTGAGGTGATGACTTGTAGTAGAATCGAATCTTGCACCTTCTGTGTTATCTGATGACTTTCATTATCACTGCTTCACTGGGTTCCTATGTCGTCATAAAGATCAGCTTATCTTTAGTAGAAGCCTTGGAGGTCAACTCCGCTGAGGTGATTAGCCACCTTTTGTGTGCAGGTTGACTATTTTTTTCCACTGCTTCACTTTTTCCTATTTTTTATAAAGAACTCCGAAACATGTTTTGGCCTCGGATAACAGCTACTCTGCAGAAGAGGCCTCGGAGGCCAGCTATTTTACAGTTGTGCCCTCGTAGGACTGCTACTCTTCGGTAGTAACTCGGACTCCAGTTACTTCACAGTAGTGGTCCTCGGAGATCAGCATCTCTACAGTAGAAACCTCGGAGGTCAGCTACTCTACAGCAGTAGTGAAGAATAAATGATTAAAATTCCAAGCATTTAATAATTTTCCCAACTCCCGTTTTTCCCGAACGATTCTCTAAGTGATTGTCCGTTTATTCCATTAGCTTATGATGCCTCCATTTAATTTCATATTCTCCTATAAACAGGAATTGTGTTCATTGTTATTATTATTTTGCGCTATCCTCTGTCTACCCCCGGGGAAGGTGGGCCAGTCGGACGGCTGAGGCACTTTGGAATTATGAATTCATAATTTTGTGAACTTTGTCATTATGTTTTGCCAAAGAATACTTTAAATCCTTTGGCAACTTTTTAGCACAACATTATGCCAAAACACACACACACACAAAACAAGGACACCCGCACTCAGACGAACTCTAGGATAACCCAACTCCACCTACTTCTAATAATTTACTTCTGGCTCAAATTGTTGTTGTTCAGTTCAAAGTTCAAACAGTCTAACAACCTGAAGATGAAATAACCATTTGAAATTATCACCGTTGTCGTTCAGGGTCCGACAACAATCACATTTACACCCCCATTCTCCTTATCCCTCTAAGCCATGTTGCAAAGTGTAACAAAACTTTTTCACACGCCATCATAACAAACAGGATAAAGACTTTGCCTTTTTTGGAATGGTCTAAAGTCTGCTGGAAAGGTAAACTCAGGAGGAGAAGAAGATGAGGACGACAACAACGACGATGAAGAAACATCAACTGCCATTGTATTGTCGCAACAAAGCTGCCACCGCTTAGTTGTCGTTGCTGCTGCTGTTGTTATTGTTCGTGTTTGCCGGCCAAGTCTAAGTATTGTCCTTAAGCTCTCCATGAGCTGTGCTCTAATTCCAAGCACAAATAATTATTTAATTTATTCTCTGCCCAGGCAGTGATGGTGTTGTTGTTGTTGCTGCTGCTACGGCTACTGCCACGGTTGTTATTGCAGCATGGCAGTAGCAGCAAACCACAGCCAGCAACAACGAACGACAATGGCATAAAATAACATTTACGTTAATAACATAAAAATGTATTGATGTTGTTGGCAGGGCACGACAATTGGATGTTAGAGTGCGCAACGAGGGAGGTGAGAAAATGAGGGAAAATTTAAAAATATTGAAGTAAAATGGGATCTCTTGAAACACAATGGGTTTGATTTTAAAAACCAGCCATAAATATAACTAACTGAATATTGAGGCTGTGGTCTGATCGATTCTTTCTATGGATGTCTTGTATGCTGCCATGTATTAAAACTAAAGGGTGGTTATACGGCATGACATACGAGGATTATTCGAAATTTTTAACCGTAAAGCGAGTCACCAAAGAGACCAATTTTTTGCCCTTTGTGGGGGAAGTACCAGAAGAATCGGTTCGACCTCTACCTTCTTTAAAACAGATCTCAGATGGAAATATTGAGATGTATCAAGTCTGAATGGAATCAAATGTTAATTTTGCGTTTGTGAGCTTCATGGATATTTTTGACCCTTTATGGGGAGACACCATAAGCAGTGAAACCGATATATCCAATCTTTACACCAGGCCTTGGGTTAATAAAAAACAATGTGATGTGTGAAATGTGAAGAAAGCCGGATGCTTATTTCGGATTTCATTATCGTTTTGGCTATTAATAACTTTGACCCTTTGTGGGGGAGGTACCAGAAGAAATGGTCGATCTCTATCATCTTTAAAAAAATCTTGTGTTGATAGAAATATTGAGGTTTGTCAAGTCCGAATGGATTCGGATGTTAATTTAGCGTTTTTATGAGCTTCGTGGATATTCAAATGCTGACCCTTTGTGGGGGAGGGTACCAGAAGAAGTGGACCGGTATACTCCATCTTTACACCAGACCTTGGGTTAATAAAAAAATGTGTGTGTTGTGTATAATCTGAAGATATACACCATTGTCAAAACGACATTTAAAGCATATATTTGCTAATTCCACACGTCTGAACATTTTTACAGAAATTTGTGAAAATGTCGATATCCCAAAATTTTGACTGTCCATAAAAAATTTCAGAATCGCATTAATGTATTTATTCAAAATTTTAGCCTTTGTGGGGGAGGTACTTGATGGAGTGGTCCTGTATTGTTTATTTTCTTTCTGACCTAGCTCTGATGCAAATTTGGAGCGATTTGGAGCGAAATTAAGTTATCATTTCTCTTTCTGTGCACTTAAATACTTCTTTCTTTTTTTTTGAAAATTTCTACCTTTTGTAGGGAGGGTATCAGAAGGGGTGGACCGATATTGCCCATCTCCGAACTCGATCTAGGTTTGACAATAATATTACGATGTATCATGTTTGGAACAATCGGATACTCCTTCGACAGCCAGACAGACAGACGGACTGACGGACATCACTCGATCGACTCCACATATACCCTCTCTAGCCATATGGCTGAGGATATAAAAATGTAGAAGAGGGAGGGTACTTGCCTCCTCTAATTATAAAAAGTGTGGATTACAGTCTTTCAAAATCCCGACACACATGTCTTTTATTTTAGCCTTACTTTCGCAGGCTTCTGAGTTCATTTCCTGTAATTTTGTTTTTCTTTTTGTTACACTGTGTAACGTTCTTTGGACTTTCAAATACCCTTTCATGCGACCCTCGTTGTGCTGTATGCCCTTAATGGGTTCTTTAAAAGAATTTTGTAACTAGAAAAAGGTGGTAGTTGGTTGGTCGGTTGGCTGTTGTTAAATCCGAAAAATAACTAAGTTTATAATCTCCATGTAGCCAGTTTTTATTGGGCTTGTCAGCGATGGCGGCGGCAATGGTTTCATTGCCAGCTTTCCCGACCGAAAGAGAGCATTCTCTATTGTTTGGTTCTGTTACTTGATTTATCCGGGCAACCCTTTTGCTGTTCCATTCAACTCGACTCGAATCGACTCGGCCCGCCGATGGTGGTGTATGGCGTATGTTTTTGATTACAATGAATTTAAAGTTTAAATTGAAGTCATTGCAAATCAACGAGCTAAGCACTTTGAATTATTTTTCTTTTTGTTTAGATTGTTGTGCTGTGGTGTTCCTTGGCAAAGGTTTAATTAATAAAAGCCTTTGCATCTTGTAAACCTCTTGCCTTGCTGAGCTTTTAACGTTGCCGTCAAAGGACCATCTTTTGCCTCAAACTTAACCCATTTCAGTGGCTTTATTGTTTCGGGCGACTGCTGCTCCTGTTACCATTGTTAGTTTATTAGCGGCTGGTCTGCTAGGGGAGGGGGGCGGGGCGTGTTGGCGAATTATTAACTACTTCGCGCATATTCATTTGCCTTAAGTTGCATTCGGGTAATTAAGTCAATTGAAGCAATTTTCACGGAAGTTTGTGTAATATTTTTTAAGCACTTTTTTGTTTCGTTGCTTTGGCGGTTCGTAGGACGACAATACTCAGCTCTCTTCGTGGGTTTGACGTCAGTCTGCTGCCATCACCGCCAAACAAACATTACGAATTCTTTGCGTTCACAGTTTGCAATAAATGAAGAGTGTAATTAAAATATGTGCTAATTTTTTTCGTGTGCGCCCCCCTTTTTCCTCCATTTTCCCATGTTATAAAATAGAAAATGACTTAGATGTTTTTCTCGTTGGGGTTTTTTTTGTGAACTCTTTCACAGAGTCAAATACTTTGCCGCCATTGTTTGACATTATTTTCGGTGCATGCCCAAGTGTGATGACGATAAATTGTTTAATTTTTCCTTTTCTTTAGGAGCGCAGTTTCATTTTGTTTTCTAATCTAAAAATAACTTTCCATTGGGGTAACGTAAAAAAGAGGGAATTAATGAAGTTAATAAAGGAAACAAAGAATCAACAAAGCTCAGAGAAGGACAATAATAAAGGAAAAATTTAATAATAAAAGGATTGAGGACAAAGAACGTAGTAGTTGAAAATAAACAAAAGTTATTAATAGGATCTAATAAAGCAGGGATGGGTTGAATGACAAGCCCGTTACTCTGCTGCAAATTGGAAACTACAGACAAGGAGAGTTGTGGATTTTTGTTAATTTTTGCAAAATACAAATTTGGAGAAAGGCAAAACCTTTGATACCCTCCACTATTGGAAGGAATTTCGCAGAATGTTAAACATTCCGTTGAAAAATTCCGCTAAAAATCTAAAAATCCCGATCAGGTGTTACCGCCCTACGAACTCCAAATACCAACATTGAGATCGTTCTGTTGAAAATATAGCTTAATCATCAAAATTCCGAATAATGGGAAGAGGAGGGATGGGTGTTATACGAAGACTTGGACCTATATACCAATTGTCTGATAGTGAGGAAGTATCCATTATGAACTCAAAATACCAAATTTGACTATAACTAAATTTGAATCTATATGGATAGTTCATTGCATTGAATGAAAGCAAAAATGTCGGAAATATCATCAAATTTTAGAATAAGTTTAGATTTGTTCGAATTGGTCACCTTTGGCACGAATTATGGCCTTCAAACGGACAATGAAGCCGTCATACTCCCCCGCTGCCCGAATTTTGCTCTGCGGTATTTTGGCCCATTTCCGGCGAAGCGCTTGCTTGAGGTGATCGACACTTAGGTATTTTTTAGTGCCAACCTTGCTTTAGAAAATACTCCGGATTGGTATCCGGAGATTTTGGTGGCCATTGTGAAACGAGGACTCTATTTTGTAACCATTCTTGGGGGCGCGTGCTGGGTCCTATTGCAATGTCCAAGGTCTGCGGCCAAAAAATTTGCATGCCCAAGGCTTAATACACCCTCCAGAATATTTCGCGATAATATTCGGCATTTATTCTGATGCCACGGTCGATTAATATGAGGGGAGAGCGACCATCGGCTGTTATGGCGGCCCACACCACCACCATGACCGGCGCTTGAGTTCTGGTGGCCAACCGAAGGTGCACATTTTCAGCCGACTTCTTTGGCAAGTAAACACATGCGGATCATTTGTTTGTTTGTTTACAAAGTACTGGACAACGAACGTTATCTTATCGGAGTAAACCAAATTCGGCAGTACACCACTTTCGGCCAAGCGAAGCAACTCTTTTGTAATTTCAACAACCCAAACACCTTAGATAAGTTGCAGAAAAATGGTGATCTGCATTTTATGTATTTTTTGATTAGATTATGATTAGGCAGTCTGATTCACCCTATCAGATCAGAGGCTGACATTTCGGCATAGGATTCGGGTCATATTTTGATACAACGTCTATATAGACCTTGTTTCAGATATGTGTACATATTTTCCAAACGACTCTACGTCTAATTTTAGGTTTGGGCGCCATTTTGAATTCGTAATAAAACAATGTCCACAGAACTTCTGACGAGAGATTTCCGACATGCCTGCTATTAGTTTAAAAAATAGGTTCCGAAAATATGGATTTAATAGAGATTTTAAAACTGTTCCTTGGTGGGGAGAACTATTACCTGAGAAGTATTCGATGTTAGTTAGAAACGTGTTATCGGCCTTTATAATTTAGCCACAGCATGCAATTGAACTTATTGCAGTCATAATACCAACGACCTCAATACATTGGCGAGTAACAACAATAACAACAAATAACACACAAGAAAAGCTATGATAGCAGTATGGATAGCACCACCCAACCAGCCAGTATACCCTAGAATCTGCAACCGACAAAATGTTATTTACTTCATAGGGTAAATAATTCTCGTTTACTTGGTGATTTCTTAACATGTAGTGATCAATGTGATAGGGTTGGTTTGCTACTACCGGAGACTTGTCTAAAGTTTAGTTAGTGATTTTAAATCAATTGACACAATGGTAGTTGGGAATACCTTTTGAGCTGGGTCTCATTAAATGAGTGGTAGGTTCAGAACCTTCGGGTCGTTATTCCACTGGGTTTCGGCTCGGTTCCACAGGAGTCTTTTAATCGTAGTATCTCAGGAGTTTCAGCTCGTCTATCCAGGGGAGTCTTCTGCTCATTATTTCGCAGGGGTTTTGGCTCCATGTTCCGCAGGAGTTTCGGCACATGTTCTTACAGTAATTCAAATATTGGTATTGAATTTGAGGTAATCATAAACTGCAGTTTTAGCTAGTCAAAACTCCTATCCATTGGCGAGAACCTAACAGCTAACAGCTACAACCTTAAAAATCTTCAGGGAGCCGCCGCTGGTCCATACTCAAACGGTTATACAATGATTTACCGATTCATCTTAAGGGACCTTGACGTCTTTCTCGATTCGAACCTGAACAATTTTACAAAGAGTTCTCAATCCATCTTAGACGACCTGGAAACTGCTATCAAACATACCCACAGTGAACTGCCGAAACGGAACCGTTATACAATGAGTCCCTGGTTCATCCTATATAAGACGTGAACTTCATCTATCAATGTTCTCCATTTGAGGTTCCATGATTTAAAGATTGAACCAAAGTAAATCTGATGACTTGAATTTAATGTCATCACCGAGTTATGCATTATTAAATCTCGAATTTAGTCATATTTGAAAAAATTTCCAGAACATTTTTTTTTAATTTCGACTTTTTTTGCCCACCTACATTTGAAATTTCCATTTACAATGTCCCCGAAGTCAAGCTCTAATGCCATTTATAAATTATAAAAAGAAAAAAAAAATTAATTTATGGCCTCCACAAAGACATAATCGTCTTTAATCACTGCCACTCAATTTTCGGGCTAATCAACTCATTAAAATCTCTTAAATAAACCACAGGGACCAGCTACCGAAAACAAACACTAAAAAGGAAGAGCTTGGAAAAAATCAAAATTTTTAATGAATGTCCATGAATGGAGAGGACAAAAACAAGCAGAGAGAGTGGACGATGATGTTGATGATAAAATGGAGCATAGATTGTATTACCATTTTTCTGGGTGATGGTTTCCAGCGTCTCCGCCATGTCGTGCAACATCTCAGCTTGTCCAGTTTTCTGGGAATGAGTGGAGTTCCATTAAGGCAGTCCAAAAAAAAAAAAAAAAAAAAATACATCCAAGCATTACAAAACAAGCCTTAGACGCTGTGACTCGTTAAAAGGGCTTTATCTTGATTTGGTGACAATCAATTTAAGCTGAACGACATTGTGATTTACTGCTTAAGAGGAGTACATCACAAAATGAATGAGCAAACGACGAAGGAACGAAATGAATAAATGAATGTATCACTGGCTGACTTGACTGACTAACTGGATGCCTCTATTCTCCTTGGAGTGGGTGTAGAACAATTGGAGATAGGTTGAAGATGGAAATGTAGACGCCATCCACTCAGCTCAATAGAGCCCTGTGAGTGACTGTGAACAAGCCTTGAATGTTAAATGGCAAGGCCTGGCAGTAAGTTGCCATTTAGATTTATTAACACACA
Organism: Musca domestica; assembly: GCF_030504385.1. NCBI lineage: Eukaryota > Metazoa > Arthropoda > Insecta > Diptera > Muscidae > Musca > Musca domestica. The sequence continues at coordinate 10,582,052 of NW_026712277.1, forward strand.
ACATTGTCTCTAAGAGAAGTCATTTGAGAGAGGGAGTTGAACCCCCAAAACAAAAAAAATCTCTCTCTCCCTCCCACACTTTCTTCACTATTACAACTCCCTACTTGAGATTATTTTAT